>NC_139950.1:31826996-31969496 GCF_963454915.1 Gymnoscopelus microlampas | reverse complement strand
CATTTGTAGAAAGGAAGATTGATTAATAACACACCAGTTCGGTTTAGAAACTAGGCTCTGAATGAAAGATCTATCAGACTGAATAAAATAAGAAGATGAAGGTGGGATTTCTTTTCCACCCATGAAATGTTCATTTCTCTTGTTTTTCCTAATTAAAACCAATGTCTCGCAAGAACAAAACAGCTCTAAAAAATATTAATTAGAACCTGCATATTCATGTTAACAGAGCGTGTTGTGAGGTCTGTAATTAATACGCTTTTTATCGTTTGATCGTCTTCTTAATTAGAGGCTTTCTATAATTTGAAGGTTTGTTTACTTTGCAGAGGGCTGAATACAGAAATGGGATAGACAAGGGCTTGATATTCTCATTTTACCATACCAATATCCCAAAACTGAAAGAGAACAAACCAGACTTTAAAAAATCCATTTATTTCGGTCTATGTCTCTTTAAATGTTTTAAGAACTTTCTCTAAGTTCAAAGATTTCACAGAACAACTTTCTGGTGGAGTCTTGTGTTTTTCTCTATTTTGGCACATCTGTCTCTCTCTGAGATTTCAGAACCTCCTATGATTACTGTTGTCGTCAGTCTGACATCTTTTTGTGAAACTTCATACTGCTGGTGTGCTTGGAAGACTAAATGAAGGCATGGTGCATAGCAAAATCATGAGTGTTAACTTTTCTCTTGGGTTACCCCTTTAATAGTCTCTCCAGGGTCACAACAACCATAAAAATGTCCACATGGGATCCCACGGATCTTGGGATCCACATGGGAACAGCGTGGCTCCAATGTCAATCTAAGACTTCATGTGGCCAGCCTTTAGTCATCTGATGTCATCTATGCATATCTAAGAAGGTATCTTATACACTATGGAATACACTATGTCAGCTGTAATTTGGAGAGCAACCCCAGCAACTCTGACTGTGACCTTGACCTTGAATGTCTCTGTCTATCCACCCCCCCCCCCTCTCTCTCTCTCTCTCTTTCTCTCTCTCTCTCTCTCTCTCTCTCTCTCTCTCTCTCACTCTCTCCGAGTGTGTATTGTGTCCCAGCCAAGAGCCCTGGTCCTTTTCAGAGCCCTGAGATGTTCATCTCATTCTGGGAGAGTCACAGTTATAGTGATGTGGTCTACCATCCACAATGGCCCACGTTGTCTTTACTACATGCTGCTGTAGAGACGCCCCCATTCACCATTTACTGCCTCAGCACTGCCCCTAGCTTATTAGGGAGACAGAGTGTGGGGGGGGGGGGGTGCAGCCCACCCAAGTGACAGATAGGGGGAGGAAAAAAAGGGAGAAGAAAGAAAGAAAGAAAGAAAGAAAGAGTCTCAGCCAACTTGCCAACTTGTCAAGGTGAACAAATCAGCATGTATAGTACTGTACATGAACTGTCAATGCATGCATGTTTGCATATTTTGTCTGTGTGTGTTCAGGGAGTCCAGAGGTGCAGTTCCCCCACAAAAAAACTCCTAGGATATTCTGGACATCACATCTTGGAAGAGGCATACCTCTACTCCACAATTTACGTACACCATATACTGTAGATATTAGCAGCACAGTCACAGTGTGGAAAGATGATACATAATGAAATATAAACAACAGATAGTTGTTCTTTCTCTGCCAGCAGTCTGAGAAGGAAGATTAGCACTTCTTGAGAGGAAGAGAGAAAGAGAAAGAGAGTTAGATGGAAGCTTAGAATGATAGTATCGGGAAAGAAAAAGAGAAAGTATAAATAAAATGAATTGCACAAGGGAGGGGAGAGAGAGAGAGAGAGAGAGAGAGAGGGCAGGCTGACAGAGAGAGAGAGAGAGAGAGAGAGAGAGAGAGAGAGAGAGAGAGAAAGAGAGAGAGAGAGAGAGAGAGAGAGAGAGAGAGAGAGAGAGAGAGAGAGAGAGAGAGAGAGAGAGAGAGAGAGAGAGAGAGAGGAGAGAGAGAGAGAGCGATGGGGACAGGGGGGATAATGAGAAGGCTTATGTGGTGAAAGGGGCGCATAGAGGCAACCTGCTGCGACAGTAGCATGAGGAACACTGAATAACTGCCTGCATTTAGACCAGTGTCCTGGAGCTAGGGCCTCAGACGGACACACACACACACACACACACACACACACACACACACACACACACACACACACACACAGGGACCATTTGGGTCGATTTTTACGCTCACGTTTAAATTAAAACTGAACTGAAACTTTAATACACTCAGACTCACGGTAAAATGCACACTCACACAAACCACACTCACTGGATGTGCATGTACACACACACATGCAGCACATTCAAACAAACACTAGTGAATCAGTTGCAAGAAACATAATATGCATTTTTATCTTTAGAGCATGCATTCATGCACATGCATATCACACGCAAGCATGCATGCACGCATGAGCGCACACACACACACACACACACACACACACACACACACACACACACACACACACACACACACACACACACACACACACACACACACACACACACACACCATGCCTCACCCTTGCCATCGCTGCCCCTCATTCACTGGTTTCTCAACATTGGCCGGATTAGGAACACTTTCTCTTGGGGTGTGAGGCCGCCCCGCGCACAAAGAAACACTCTGGGACAGGATTAGTAGGCTTAAACGGGATTCACATATGTCCAGTTCAAGCAATTGGTATTCAAAGCTTTACACTTTCAAATGCCACCAAGAGAGAGCAAAGCCGACCAGCGCTTTTCTTTGCATTGGCAGTACCTTTATGAGGAGCGCTTTTGCTGGGCCAACAATGAGGCCCTCAATGCACTTTTCTACTGTTCTACGAGGGAGATCTTATTGGCAAAAAGGATGGAGAGCCACACAGATTTTGAGACAGACTTTATTATTTTTTTGGAGGGGGATGAATTGTGGACGGGTGGGTTTAACGGACAGACAAACAGATGGATGGATGGATGAATGTATGGATGGGTAGATGGATGACGAGGGAGGCTAAAGGGATGGTTGGATGCGTGGAGAAAGAGTGCTCGAGTTACTTCCATGTGTAATTGTCTGTGTCCCGTTCCTCCACTCCTGCCGAACAAAACAGATCTGGAGTACACTCTTCAGAATGGAGAGAGTGCTCTAGTTGGCTCAATATAGTCAATATGCCAATATTGTCTCTACACACAACAGTTAAATACAGCCACTCCTGAAGTCCTCACCAATACAAGCCATGTGTCAAATAAAGTCTCTCTTCATAATGGAAGTGGCAGCATACATTTTAAAACGGTCATTGATTGTATTCATTCAATTAGATTGATATTTGATCATTAGACAATATTATTTTACAATGACATTAAAGCTTTACTTTGTTTGTGTTAAAGTAATCATGATGTTTTGTTTCATTTAAAGGATTGTGATAATTTAATTCCTCATCCATGCAATGGTTGATATACAAAATGTTATCTAATTGAGTGAATGATTGCTTTGTTTTAAATCAATATATTAATAGGCCATAATCAACATTTATTTATAAAATAATGAATAACTAATTATGTTTCTGTCATAATTTTCTTGGTGTTTACTGATTTTCTTTGTATAGCACATTGGTTTGAAATATATTAGGTCGGATATATTAATAATAATAATAATGATAATTATGGTAATTGTTATTATAACCATAATTATTATTATTATTATAATAATTATCATTATTAATTAATAATAATAATAATTAGTATTATTGTTGTCGTTGCTTATGATGAACATATAGTCATTATTTAATTATGACACTGTAGTGTCAGTACTGCGGTGCGGTGATTGTCATGTATAGGCTAATTATGCAGTATGAACGCAATCAATCAACTGCGGAGTTTCCTAAAACTCCAGTCACGGAGTGGTGTATAAATACTGACACCCACATGCTGCCATATGGCCAGCAGAGTGCTATGTATCTCAGTAGGCATGTTGCCTCTTTCCCAGCGGAGGCCTGCAGCATGCAGCATGCACCCCCCGTGGACCAGAGGCCGTCCCATCCATCCCAATTCCCTCGGGCAACAAATAGTGGCCGAGTAGGTGTGTAAGTGATTCTAGTGTTCATATTATTTTTTACTATGTCCAACTATGAATGCATATTAAACGCAACAATCAATGCATTACATATAAAAATGTAGGCTACATTTTTTTACAGCATTTATATTAATGATAAAATAGCTTACTTGCTTAATTACAGTAGCCTAAGTTCCATGACATTTGCCAACGAATTGTAGCTACTACACTTTGGACAGCAAAATATGAATAACAATTTCAAAACTGACCCGTTTATCCAAGGAGCAGTCTATATATATTTTTTCTTTTTTCTTTTTGAAGGCGCCGAGCCACAGGAGGAGAGCAGAGGAGAGGAAATGTGCAACATGGAGAGGTGAGCGACGTGGAGATTAAAATAATAATAATACATTATTTAAAAAATAATAAAGTAGGAAAGGGTGTAAGAGAAGAGAAGAGGAGAGGAGAGGAGAGGAGGAGAGGAGAGGAGAGCCCCCGACAGTGTTGTGACAATGGCAGTGAATGGATGCGCACCGTGGTCACTCTGAGAGTCAAAGCATATACCGCCCCTTCTAACGGCCACGTCATCTTAACCAGGCCTTATGAATAGGAAAGACTCGCCTCTATAAATACTATGTGTCACCTCACCACACTGACACTGTGTCACAGAGACTGAGCCAGACGCACCAACCACAGCCAAGGAGAGTAAAGCAGCGATCCGAAGTGTTAACTGTTGCCATAACAAAGCAACGTGGGACAGGGTATAGGCTACGGGACACGGACAACATCAGGTGACCAAAACAAGTGACTTAAAGCTCCAGAGAGAGAGAGAGAGCGAGCGAGCGAGTAAAGGGGAGAGAGAGAGGAAGAGAGAGAGAAGGGAGGAAGCAAAGCAGCGACCTCCTCCAAACGTCGGAAACGAACCGTCATAAGATGCATTCAGACTCGAGCACCAGCAGCAGAGCCTCCTCTCCGGACATGGACGACATGTTCATCCGTGAGCACCACCACCACCATCACCACCACCTGGGCTCCTCCGTGTCCTCCTCCACGCAGAGCGGCCAGAAGACGAGCGGCGGCGGCGGCGAGCAGCACCTGTCCTCACGGTCCTCCTCCGACAAGTCGAGCGGCGGCGGCAGCAACAAGTACAAGCTGAAGAAGCAGGTGACGGAGCAGGAGGTCCAGACACTGCGCCTCAAGATCAACGGCCGGGAGCGCAAGCGCATGCACGACCTGAACCTGGCCATGGACGGCCTGCGGGAGGTCATGCCCTACGCGCACGGGCCCTCCGTGAGGAAGCTGTCCAAGATCGCCACGCTGCTGCTGGCCCGGAACTACATCCTGATGCTCAACAGCTCCCTGGACGAGATGAAGCGGCTGGTGGGGGAGATCTACGGCGGCGGGCACCACTCGGCGTTCCACTGCGGGACCGGCACCGGGAGCCCCGGCGTGCACCACCACCCGTCCGTGCACCCTCTCCTCGGGGGCGCGCTGTCCTCCTCGTCCGCGTCGTCCGCGCTGCCGGGGCTCGCGTCCATCCGAGCGGCGCCCCACCACTCTCTGATGAAGGCTGCCGCGCCCCCCATGGGCACGGGGGGCTTCGGGCACTGGGCCGGTGTCGGTCTGCCGTGTCCTTGCCCCATCTGCCAGGTGCCTCCTCCTCCGCCACACATCCCCATCTCCGCCGGCCTCACGAGACTTACCGCGGAGACCTTCTCCGACAAAGCGATTAAAGACGTGATCGCGATGAAATGACTATGAGACCCACGCACTGTGGGACTGAGGCGTAGCGTATGTGGTTCTCAAAGTTTTTCATGTCAGGACCCCAAAATGTATATGTATCTGGCCGCGGACCCCCATCTGAAAAGGTTTTGCTATTGACCCCCAGAAGAGAAGATTTACGTAAAAAGAAGATCAAAATTATTCACAATCTTCAAACATTTTCGACATTTTCCCAAAAATGGCAGATGTAGGCTATAAGCTTGCATGAAGTGACGCGCTGTGAGCTTGTAGGCCTACATCTGCTATTTTTGAAAAGCCAAATAGCTAAACATTATTGTGAACACATTTTGCTGGGGACCCCTGGGGGTCCCCGGACCCCACTTTGAGAACCACTGGATAGAGGCTACCAGTGGTTCTCAAACGTTTTAATTTCAAGGGCCCCCATAACTCAGAGAATCCATATTATGGTTCCATTTGTATACACTCTCAGAGTTACAGACCTGTAAGTAAGGGTCCATTTGGAACCCCCCCTCAAGGAACCCTGAGGGTCCCTGGACCATACTTTGAGAACCACTGGCATATTATGTCAATAATGTAAATAGAGAATTCTGGGGCATGAGGATGAATAACATGGCCTTATATTGGTGCATGCGTTTGTTTTTGTCTGTTTTCTTGTTCAGTTTATATGAGAAAAGTTTATTTAACTTCCTTGTAACAAGGACTTCGTCTAAGAAAAAAAAAAAGACTCCAGTTTCCAGTTAAAAGTTTTGCTGGTCCCTCAGTGTCATGTAAACTTTACTTTGAAGCTGTTTCGTTTTTTCTTTTCGTTTTTTTCGACTTTTTTTTTTTTTTTTTTAGCAGTTTGGACTTAGTAACTAAAATTCTAACCTAGCACAGTGGTTCTCAAACCTTTTCAGGTCGCGACCCCCCCCCCCCCCCCAATAATCATATTTGAACTGGGGACCCCCCAGATAAATATTGTGAAAATAGCAGATACAAGCTCACACAAGACTCGCGTTAAGGCATTGTGAGCTTGTAGATCGGCTATTTTCAAATGGTGTTTTTGCCTCTTTCTTATATTATTTGACAATTTGGCCAATGTTTGACCAGTTTTTATTGAATAGTTTGTTGATTACTTTTGAGAACCACTGATCTAGCACAAAATGCGGATGTGAAAAGAGGAGCTGGTTGCATGAATGCTTAGATTTTTGTTTGTTTATTAATCAGGCATCATTTTGTGAAAACGAAGAATGCTCTCTAAAGCTGTGCCTTGTACCAAGGATTTTAAAGTCGAGTTCTACAGTGTATGAAAATCACGTATTTGAGTAAAAAAGCAAATTAAGAAAAAGCAATGGACTTTGATGATGACACCACTGACTGACTGAATTCGGGGAGAACATGATTTCTATTAGACCTGTTCTAATTTTGTGGCGTTATTGTATGTCCGTTATTATGTCTGATTCTGCTGATTCGTTCGCATGATGATGATGGTGATGAAGGGTTTGTCGCTATAGACAGCAGGCATAGCCTTACATCGCAGCATGATTGTTTTTGCTGGACAGAATTTGTTATGCCCAGAGACCCAGTGTCTTTATTTTTGTACATTGTTGATGACTGATGAAAATATTTATTATCGCCCATGCAGCGTCCCTGGATTACATTTCAATAAAACCCAAATAATGAACAAATATATCCTCTTTCTTCCTCTCCTCATTATATGAACATATATTGGGTTTTAGTTGCAACACAAGCTGTCAAACATGGAAAGAAAGCGAGGTCAATCTTGAATAAAGACAAACTACTGAATATTATAAGCGACATGCAGGCATGTGATTTTAAACTGTCCTCAGTCAAAATGCTATTTCCATGAATTTATTTGAGAAGTAAACTAAATTTAGCGTATGAAAACAAATTTTGAAATTTGCATGAAACCATACATTTAAAAAAATAGCCTATTGTTACTTTTGTTTTGCTATTAATTAGACCTGCTATATTAAAAAAATATCTTTCTGAACCCAGTTTTTAAAAGCAATTTAAAGCCATACTAATTACATTTGATTTGAATTAAATTAGCTATTTTATTTAAACTGGCAAATAACTTGCAAAATAAAACTACTATATTAAGAGGAGAATAGAATAGACTACAATAATATTTGATAGCCTACAAAACTCTTCAAATTAACGTGAAAAACTAAACAAAACGAATATATCCAAACTATATTAAAGTTTTGATCCTCCTATTTATAAAGTTACAAATGTCCATGTGACATTTAGCCTCTATAGGCCTATAGTTTATTTAATCCACATCTGTCAAAATATAAGGATTATCCCCTGTCTATCATGTTTTAAAGTCTTTTCCTCCTGTAGCCTACATAATATAAAAGCCTATGCTAAATTAAGCATAAATTAAGAGTAGATAGGCCAAGTTATCTAGCCCTATATGTGTTTTACCCGCAGGCAGGCCTATATAAATAGCCTACTTTAAAATAAAGTTAGTTGATGTAGAGGTGCATCGAAACAGTTGTAAAGTGAAGATTATTTAAAATACTGAACAAAATAATTGCGATAGTTAAGAAGGGGGTAATTTCAGAATTAGGCTCAGCTGAATAATAGTTGACTGTGATCCGTCTTGGGAGCAGAACAGTTTGTTAGACCCGTGGGTCCCTCGGGGTTCTCCCCGTCTCATCTCATCTCGGCGCCGGTCCCCGGACCCCCGGCAGTAACAGAATGTATGTTTGTGGAGATTACAAGTTAATTGTTCACGAGGGACCGTGGAAAAGACTCACATCACAGAAAGGCGTCGGGATTACAGGCTACTAAATGCAGAAGATTATACATTCAGACACACCATTCTTGCCGCATGCAAATTAGCCCCCTGCTTAAAAAAAAGAAACCTTTTGTAACTTTTGTCTTTTGGAGGGAAAAACACGAGTTCTGCTGTGTTTGGCTCTGAGTTGGAAACAGAGATAATGGAGGAAAGAGCTCGTTGTACACTTTGTCTTTAGAGGAATGAGGATACAACGGTTACGGGTTAGCTTGTCTGTTCTGTTCAGTCTGACAGATGGGATGTAAATAGCGGGTAGGCTAATAGAAGGTCTTTTAACCATGGATGTTGTCGGGGGAAGCCGGCGGTTAGCTGGTTAATAGTCATGAGATGGGGTAATTACTTAAGGTCTATTATGCACTGGTTTTAAAAAGAAATGGACTCCTCAATGAGACGAGAAATACTTATTAATTCTTGTTAATTAGCGACTGGGTGAAGGAGGGGAGACGACGAATACCATAACGCTCGCCCCAAAACACAGTCGCCCCGGGGCAAATCCGGCGGTAGACCTTTTCACCTGGTATGGTATTACTAGTCTAGACGTAACCTCAGTAAACTATGCCTAACCCTGACCTTATTCCTAAACTTAACCTCAGTAAAACGGTGCCAAAACCTAACCTTATTCCTAATGTTAACCTACAAATATGGCTAGCCCTAAACTTATTTCTAACCTTATCCTCGCCCCAAAAATTGGGGTGAGCTTGTTTTGGGGTGAGTCTTCCGGTTACCGAGACGACTGGCCCTTAAAAACTGTCACTGGCTTCTTTCAAAACAGGCCTGAAAATCCATCTATCAGGAGACCACAAGGGGAGGTGCCACATTTCCCCCTTTCTCCTTTGTACATATAGTGTTTTATATTTTTTGATGATATATTATTGTGTTATGTTTATGATGAATTGAATAAATAGGACCACAATGGAAACAAGTCCCCAGGTCTTTTTTTGTGTTATCCTTTTAGCCTAAATGTCTGACTGTACCTCATGCTGTTTACATTTCTGACTAATAAAGTATTCAATCAATCAATCAAAATACAAATATTTTAGGCCTATTCTTAAATGTGAACATGACCCACGGTTTTATTTCACCATCTGTGCAAGGGCCACAGGCAGATAGTCTAATGTTAACACCATGGGGGAACCAAAACACTAGGCTACAGGTTATACAAAATATGTAATTATTCATAGGCTGTCTTGCATTCGGCTAGCCATATAGCACTCATATACAGTTGGGTATTTCATGTTGAATAATAACATAACATGAATAGGCCAACATGTTGCCAGCATCGCCCCTGAAAAAAGAAAGGCTGTTTTGGTTTTGAAACCAATTAAGTGTGACTGATGGACTTCCATCACTTCTCTTCTTTAAGGCGTGACAAAACGACATGGTTCTCCATAGAGCACACACCTGTTACTGTGGGACACTCAAGGTTTATCACTGCTTTGTTAAAGGGTCATTTCACACTCTCTCTAGTCTCCCTCTGTCTGCTCTCTCTCTCACACACACACACACACACACACACACACACACACACAACACCGCTGTTTACAGGATAACAATATGCTGAAAGGCATTCAAAAATGTCAAACACAAAATGCACAATTTGCACATTTAAATACATACCGTATATTTGACGTAGTCTATTCTACTGACAGATGCTTAAGAAAATGGTCATAGGCTTTCCAGAGCTTAATGTTGAAGTTGTAAATAAGATAATATGATTTTTAGACAAAGTACAAACAGGACATTTAAACCTTTTATAACTCTCACCAATCACATATTGCTTATTAGTGCATTCTGGAGAGTTCTGTAAATAAACATCTTGTTGTGAAAGTATTTGTCTATGCTTGCTGCATCACTGACGCTGTCTTTAAGCCGTGGGCCATGGCGTGCACTCTGTGTTCAGGGCCAATATGCCTGGGGGCAGCAATTGAAAATAAATTTCAGTTGAATAAGGGGCAGTGGCCACATCAGCCGAGCTTCTGCTAGAACAAAAGCAGTTGAGGGGATAACTTATTGACTGGGCTGACAGCCTGAATGAAGCTGATTATAACCGCCTGGTCGTTCTGCGCGCGTGTGTGCGTGTGTGTGCGTGTGTGTGTGTGTGTGTGTGCTGTGGTCTTGTTGGGTGCAGCAGGTGCAGGGGCCACCCCTTCATGCACTCTCTTCTCCTCTCTCTCTGTCTCCGTGGTTGTGGCCCTCAGGGAAAGCCTCGGGCCACCCCAGCCCCCTTGCCCTGTCCTCAGCTGATTCCACAGACTAACGTTTAGCCCATACTGCCAAAACAGAAAGCATATTTCCATCATAAGAGTGTTTTGCCATCGCCATTAGCGACAGCGCTCATTTGCATGTTAATTGTGCAGTTAGAGAGGTGCTGTTGACACTTCCCTTTGTCCATTATACGGTCGAGGGAAGTGAGAGGATGGGGCCCAACAATGCCATCCGCGTGGGTTATTGTTTTGGGTCTGGACATATCATCTACTATTATGGGGTTTCCAAACATAATAGAAAAGACATATAAACAAAGTTAAGTTCACCAGTCTAAAGAGTGGTAAGCTTTTGTTACTGATTTGTTTTATCAGTAAAATCACATTTAAAAGACTCAATTATCTTATAATCTTATAATTTAAGAACAGATGATAAAAGAAAGCATGACACAGGTTTACTCAAATTTAAATGCAACTGAGAATTTTGAAAAATATCAGCATTTCATGTGAAAAATTAGTCAAGAAAAGAACAATGTAACAAAATCATGACCACGGACTGTGAAATGAATTAATTCATTTATCCAAAATGTAACCAAATGGATCCTAAGGTTTCATTTGGTTACATTTGCACACTGGATAAATTGTCATCTGTACACTCTCCCTGCGTTTTAACAGCGGGCGATACTGGGCGATGCCGGGCAACATCGCCCAAAAAGATAAAGAAAATCCATCTTTCATCGCCCCCCCGCCCACTTCGCCCGATCGCCGGCTCTCATAGACTTTCATTATATTTTTGGACGATGTCGCCCAGTATTGCCCGCTGTTAAAACGCACCGTCTGAGTTAAATTAGCTCTCTTATAGTGTGCATGCACTGTATATTGAGCCTGTCCCATTTCTTCAGTTCCCCACAGAAAACTAATACACTCCATAGAAAATAAAGAAGAAATAAAACAGGACATGAACATAATCTTGTACATGCCACTATAATGTAAAATCAGTGAAATAAGAGTACATAGGCCTTGTCCTCCAAATAAGCGATACAAATGTAGAGTTGTCAAACATTACTTTACTGATCCTCATACTGGGAAAAGTATTTTATCAATCATCACGCATCCATATCGCGGTCAATTATTGAGGAGAACATTGTCCCATACCTGGGCATATTTCAGATTTATCTAATCTGATCTGATCTATTTAAGATCATGGTCGTTCAATGTTGTTTACAATAGTCTCGACAGTCCAGAGGGACCAAAACGTTAGTATGATCAATACATCTTGATGCTGAGCAAGAGCAGTATGCAAGACATTGTTTTCTCAAAATTTCAGATTTGGAATGAATTGGAAAAAAATGGTTCTCCAGATCCATGTGGGAATGGCAAAGCTTCTAGGACTTCATGTGGCCAAGCTATGATGTCTTCTATGACTTAACTATGACATATGACTCCAAATTTGGGCAGGTTTCAGCCCAATCTCCCCATTGACGTCCATTCCAAAATGAAATTAATATTTAAAATATTTAAATGTGAAAAAAGTGTGGAGGTGCTAATTTGGCAGTGTGCACAAGAAATTTGACAGATACAGACAGACCCTCTTACAGACAGCTAGCCTCCTACAACGCCATGCCTTAAAAAGACCTGCACACATACAGTGGGCCATCACTGCAGAGTGCAAACCAGATAAGAGATATAAAGTGTGTGTGTGTGTGTGTGTGTGCGCGCACGCGCAGTCGTGTGTGTGAGGCTGAGTGTGCGTGTCTATGTCTGTGCATGTGTGTCAGCAGTAATGTCCTCCTACGGTGACTGACAGATGGCGTTCAGCGTTTGGCCGTAAATGTGCTCTCTGAGTGTTTGTCTGTGTGCCAGTCGCCTGGAGTTTGGAGACTCCCCGTGAGAGCCTAACTGTCCTGACACTGCTCAAAACCAACTGTCCTTGATTGTCAGCCGCGGGTGAACCACAGCACGCACAGAGGGCATGTGCGTGCATGCATGCGAGTGTGCTTACTAGACGGCATACTGGCTGTTGTCCATCTTGTTCTCAACTGATGGTCAGACTGTCAACTATGAATTAACCACAGTGCATGTGTTCAAAATAATTCAACATGAACGCATAGTGTATCTGCGCAATGCCATACACAGTAAAATCCTCACCGTTAATTCAACTCTGAGAGTACAAATGGAACATATAAAGTGCATGTTTGCGCACATTTACTTGATATACTCAGTTACAAATTGATAAATTAACATAAACGTACATCATACCCCGTGCCATGCATTTACAGTATTTGCATTTGTAGGTGTGTAAATATTTACATTATGTCCATATAGTGTACATGTACAGCATGTTTTTAAGAGGAGGGTGTTTGTGTGTGTGTGTGTGTGTGTGTGTGTGTGTGTGTGTGTGTGTGTGTGTGTGTGTGTGTGTGTGTGTGTGTGTGTGTGTACTGCAGCCCTCAGGCACACTGACTATACAGGAACAGACCAGGGGACCATACTGTATTATGTTAATAGGAGAGATATTATAGAATCTATGTAAATCACTGGTCTACACATGCTACAAATGAGGAACCACTTTCCAAACAGGATGACCTGCAGGAAAGTGTGATTTATACTTAGATGCCGGAGACTTGCGCACGACACAATGTCAGCTTGTAGATCAGCTATTTTCGATGCAAGACTCCGGCACATAACAGAGTATAATTCAGGCTTTACTGGAAAGAGAGAGGTTAACCACTTAAGCCCTTTGACACATTGTGAGCATGTAGATTTTCGATGGGGGATTTTTTTCTTTTTTTTTAAGATTCACCGATAATGGGCATGCTCAAAATTAGGGATGCCACAGGGAAATAAAGGCAATAGGAGGAAAGAGATCAAATAAGAACATTAGAGGAGAGAGTGGTAAACATGTAGGCTACATTATGGGGATGGCCCATATACAGTGAAATCTGGAGAGTTATTTTAATACTTTGGAATTTCACAGCGCAATAGCAGGGGAGCAGAGTGATTAAGACAGACGAGATTCTTGGACGCAGTTGAAACTGCCGAGAACAGTGTGTCCTGTGTATTTTATTTTAATTTTTGGTACGATTCACTGTGTGTGTATGTGTGTCTTTTGTGTGTCTCGATATGTGTACATGTGTTTCCCTGTCTGGTAGTGGGTGTCTGATTTTCTGTGTGGTTGTGTGTGTGTGTGTGTGTGTGTGTGTGTGTGTGTGTGTGTGTGTGTGTGTGTGTGTGTGTGTGTGTGTGTGTGTGTGTGAGTGTGTGAGTGTGTAAATGTGTGCCAGCTCTGGGCCTGGCAGAGCACTGGGTGACAGTCGCCTCTCAGCAGGAATAGCTGAGCGACAAAGTGAAACATGGTCATGAGCAGAGAGAGCAACGATTGAAGCCAAGAACAGACAACACAGATAGAGAGATCACACCCTGCCTCGTACAATCCATCCCAAATGAAATAAACAGGTTTGATAAGATCCCTCCTGCATGGGCTGAGCATAATGAGAACATAAACAAAGGTTTGAAAATTAGCTGAAAGCGTGTGTGCGGGTAAGCTTTTTTTTGGAAGGCAAAATGACACCCTTCTGTAGTCAAGGCAACATGTTTAAACTCAACATGTTTAAACTTCTCTGCCCTTCTCCCATTTGCTGTGATGCTGTCAGGTCTCCACTTTACTTTCACACAGCCTGTGACCTTGGAGAGATGTAGGTCTATGTACTGAAGGCTCAGCCTACATTTTCCATGAGGTGTAAGCCTAGAAAACTGTTTGGTGTCCATAAAACATCTGGTAACTCATCTATAGTGACATATGTGAACATTAATGCCACACAATTAGCAGCCCAAACAAGTAACTGCATTATTATCATATTTGAAATTGGTTAAATATTTAAAGCGAACTGAGCTTTTGGAGCATTACTCTCAACATACTTTCAGATTCGTTCATTTGCGGCTGAGTTGAGAAGAGCCGCAGGGAATTTATCTTACGCCTCTGTTGGCAGCAGCATTAAAACAGACATTACATCTCTCCAGCCCTGTGATACTGTATGCTGATTGGCATCAGTGTACACAGTTACTCACACAGTATACACACCACCACACACACTGGCTATCCTGTCTCTCCTTTCCCTTCTATTATGCGTCATTTGGAATCAAGGCTAATACACACATACACCTCTCCACTCTTTCCCTGTCCAGATGTTATACTCATTCCACACACCAGCAGCATGGAGGAAACTAAATTAAAACTTTGAAATAATTACAGAGCATCGCTTTAATTTGAGTTATCCACTACCTTTCATCATCTCAAAAGTGGGGAAATAAAAAGCCCAGTCGCAATCAACAACTAAGACTCGGTGCTTCTCAAGTTCCTCCAAATGTCTGAAAAGCGTTTCATTATGTCCTCTTGGGTCCATCCCTCTGTCCGTGAGTTGGCAGCCATCTAGAACCCAGGCGTTAGCCTGCTACCTAGCCCGGTCCGTGGGTTGGCAGCGATGATAAGGCAGCCATTAGCCCTTCTCCCTTTGGCATGGGTGCAGCTGGCATGGCAGGGCCTCATTGATGGTGCTGCCAGGCAGACTCCGTCACAGTTGGTGATTTTGATCAATATCAACGTAAACAACACCCAGACAGCTTGTGAGAGAACAAACAAACATGTAAATAACACGTCAACACACTGACAAGCTGGACAGTGCAGTTTTTAGTGGAGTGGACAGGGAGATGCATTAAAGACTACATTTTTGCCCAACAGTACATTGATTTAATTTGTTTTTGTGTGGCTAGCAAGTGCCCAGTATCAAAGGTTTTATTATGGAGAGTGGCAGTCAGTTTTAATAGAAATGTGTATATTTAGATCAAATTATATACCTTGCACCATATGTTTGTGTTTCATCATGATATTGAAATGTTGTCAGCTAAAATAGCACTTTATTGACAATAACTTTGTTATCTTTATTCTCTACTCCTTTAACCAACCCTAGTGTCCGTATCCTGGGCATGTCATAATAGACAAACATTCGGTGAAAATAGACAAAGAGATTTGGTGTTGAGGGAAAAAAGAAGTGGACCAAGTACAGACCCCCTGGGGGACCCTGGTCAATAAAGTATTTACACTAGGGCTTGGTTATACCCACTTCAATTTTAAATGATGCCCTGCCCTCATTACTTGGCACAGAAAGTAAAAAGAGATAAATTATCTTTTGAAGTGACACACCTATTTATGGGTCTCTATTTCATCATGCGTCTCGCTAGCCAATCAAAGCACACCCTTTCAACATATTGTCACGTGTCACGTGAAGCTTGACCAATGTTAGCTTGGTGGACACACGGAAGGACGAGAACGAAAACATAGTCTCCTAGCGGAGACAATAATGTAACTAAATAAGTAATGTACCTTTTAATTAAGTAATATGTAATATATTATATTTTAAAAGTTACTTCCCCAAAACTGGGCACTGAAGGACAACAGTTGCATGAGTAAAGCCCAGTCGTACAACAGCATCACAGATCGAAAATAGCCGATCTATAAGCTCACAACGTGTCGCATCCGTGACACAGTGTGAGCTCATAGATCTGCTATTTCTTCAGCATAAATTATGCAAAAGGCAGGGCTCATGTGTGTCTGGACCACTCAACCATCAACGATATAATCAATTTGAACTGAGATCTAGAACTGATATTCAGATGGGAAGCCATCTTCATCAAGGCAATTGTCTCTGGTAATAATGCTAAGTAAGCACTAAGCAGTGAGTGACTTTTCTTCCAGGAAAGATGGGCAGCTGGGGGAAAGTAGAGGAAACTTTACTCTGCATTCTACTGGCTCAAATGAACAAAGGAGCTTGTTGCATCCTTGTGAAGTCATACAGTAGATTTCAAGCTAATTTGTTACCTTCATCATCATCGCTCATTTTTTACAGCGTCTGTCTGTCCATCTGCCAGGGGCTAATCTTGCAAACCACCGGACCAATGAACATTTTCAGTACACATCGTCACCAGGTTAACATAGATAGAATCTCACTAGTTGTCTCCGCCAGGAGACTATGTTTTCGTTCTCGTCCTTCCGTGTGTCCACCAAGCTAACATTGGTCAAGCTTCACGAGACACGTGACAATATGTTGAAAGGGTGTGCTTTGATTGGCTAGCGAGCAGGGTTGCCAGATCTGAATGACAGTTTCCAGCCCAAGCACAACTTAAAACCAGCCCAATTCAATAAAAAACAGCCCACATGCACGCACACCTGTGCGTGCATGTTTTTCGGGTCTAATTTGGTTTTTGGTACTTTCTTTACGGTTTTAATTCGGTTATTTCTTTAATTATGTGAAGTCTGGTGACGTGAGGCTAATAATAGTGTCTTTAAGGAAGTGAATGGCAGTCAAATCGGATTAAAACCGTGCCTTAATATGGAGTCATACATCATAGATACGTCATAGACGACGACTGGCGTCATAGACTGGCCACATGAAGTGTGAGTTCCACGTGAAGCCACATCGTTATTGGACCCAGTCTTGTTCATCTCTTCCTCAACTAACTAACCTTACTAAACACCAGGTTTACCAAAACAATTGAATCTAGCACAAAGAGCTTTCCTTCTGATCTAGTGATGTGTTACTTTGTTGAAACCAAGCCCCGGCCAGTCCTGTCCGGCTCAGCTTGGCATGGCTCAGCAGTGTGAACACGGTTCGGGTGTAGAGGAGAAAACAGACTAGCAAAGCACGGTTCTAATTATAAACAGGCATTATCATGGGTGTGAAACCAGAAGTGACAGCAGCAGTGGTCATCCACACACACACACACACACACACACACACACACACACACACACACACACACACACACACACACACACACACACACACACACACACACACACACACACACACACACACACACACACACAGCGTGCGTATGGGCCAGAGTCATCATATGGACAAATCACAACTGCTCTGGCTCAGTAATGTCTGGCAGATGTTAACGCTTTGTACCTAATGACTCCCCTGAGGCCTCACCCATTCAGATAGGACACACTGCTATGCTGGGGGATGTGTGTGTGTGTGTGTGTGTGTGTGTGTGTGTGTGTGTGTGTGTGTGTGTGTGTGTGTGTGTGTGTGTGTGTGTGTGTGTGTGTGTGTGTGTGTGTGTGTGCGCACGCACGCGTGTGTGCTTGTGTGTGTTGGGGCCGCTTTTAATCCTTAAATGTCCTTAAACCTTCGTTGGTTCTATGATTCTGTAATGTAGAAATAATGTAGAAGTAGAACACTTCCATTCTAATAAAGAGTTTGAAGGACCATGCCAGTGGTATTGCATGTTTAGCCTATTGGCTATGACTCTCGGTATACTTTACATCACTGCCAAATTTTCCAAAGCATACCATAGCTATTTTTTATTCTGCTTACATTTTTCGGGGAAGCCTTTGGTTTCCATTCATTTTGAAAATCTATGAAAATCTATTTGCAGAGATTTGAAACTTGAAAATGAGTTATCGCTGCATATTAAAACAGTTGAAAGCAAAGATTGATTTGAGAAATCTAGCTCAAAATAGTCTATAAACCTATCCATTGTTTATAAACTAATAAAATAAAAGTGAGTCTTGTGTGTTCAGTAGTGTACAGCCCAGTGGTCCATGTGCAAGTGTGTCAGAGTCAAGCAGGAGTCCAGGAGTCAGTGGTCCTAAAGAACAGAACATATGGGAAGTCAGGCTTGGTTGTGGAACTTGATGGCTACTGGAATGTCCAGGTTGCTTTGTGATGTGTCAAAGGAGGATGGGTCTGTGGCTGAATATGCTCCTCGTCCCCATAACACATCATAGAGCACATTATAGAGGGGATGAGAGGGGTTCATCAGGATAGCATCCAGCTGCTTCCTCATCCTCTCCTCTGCGACCACCTCCAGACTATCCAGTTTACCTCCAACTATGGAGCTATCCTTTTTCACCAGCTTCTTTAGTTTGTTGGCATCCCTTGTGTTGACGTTACCCCCCAACAAACCACCACCAAGAAGAAGACACATCTAAAAGCTGGAAGAACATCTGCAGCAGCCTGTAGAGGGCCTCAGAGTGAGTTGGACTGAGTTGTCAGTCAAGTCCAGTTTATTGTTCATGTGTATTCCCAGGAACTCCGAGGTGTCCACCATCTCCACCTCCTCCCCTCAGATAGTGATGGAAGTCGGGGGCCTATTTGTGCCCCTCCGGCAGTCCACCACCAGCTTCTTGGTGTTTCCAATGTTGAAGGTAGATTGTTTCCTCACACCCTATTGAAGCTCTCCACCAGTAGCCTCGCGTGGCCAGACAATATCACACGACACACTGCGTGGATATTAGTCTGGTCCCTATCAACGATAGATTTTTTTCCAAGGGGCGGTTACAAAAAGATCCAAACGGACTCTATTGGTTAGACTTAAACCAATCAGAGCAGTGCTTCCTTGTACGAACCAATCAGAGCAGTGCTTCCTTGTTGATAAGCCCGCCTACATTTGAATACTGGGCCCTGGTTGGTCCCGCACAACCTCTGCGGGAGAGAAATAAATTCTCTATGGAGGGGGGCCAGACCTAATCTGCCGAGGGCTAAAGTGCATGCAATTTTGCAAAGGCAGATTCGTCTGGAACCAGGCTACTCCACCAGGGCTCTATACTCCTCTTCATTGTCATCCATAATGCTGCTGACAATGGAGGACTCATCTGAGCACTTTTGCAGGTGGCATGTACCCGGGTTGAACTGGACGTCAGAGGTGTAGATTGTGAACATAAAAGGTGACAGGCAGCACAGTTCCTTGGTGAGCGCCGGTGTTGCTCAAAAGCACAAGTGACAGGCGCTGGAGAGGTTTCAAGAACATGATTCTCATGGTGCTGCGTGGCATCTCCAGGTGAGTGCAAGCTCTGTGGAGCAGTGAAATGATACCATCATCCACACCAATGTTTGTCTGGTATATCAACTGCAGGGGGTTCAGGGAGTCGCTCTCCTGGAGCTTCAGGTGCTGCAGGACCAGTCTCTCAAAGAGGTGTAGATGGCTGCACTATGGAGCTAGAGGAGGGGGGAGGAGAGGTATGCTACCTCTTTCCAAAAATACCTGGGTGTGCTTTTGAAAATGATAGGCGGTAAAGTAAAGTATATTGTTACATGTACTGTAGTCAGTGGGCTAAACATAAAATACAACCAGGGGAGGGTGTGCTAAAATGTGGGAATGCGTGTGTGTGTGTGTGTGTGTGTGTGTGTGTGTGTGTGTGTGTGTGTGTGTGTGTGTGTGTGTGTGAAAGAGAGAGAGAGAGAAAGAGAGAGAGAGGATGTAATCACTTTGTAATTACAGTAACTCGCACTGAACTTCTTTGTACTTTAATATAGACTATAGAGACGGGTACCTTTCTATAAAACATCTAAAGCACAAATTCAAAACAGCATTATTGTTCAGGCAAAAACACAGATGCAATAGTCAATAAGCTGACAACAAGACAAAAACACTAATACACACATAAAGAATTCACTTTGTCTGAGGGAGTGAAATGGTTTACAGGGACCTCTTGCCCATGTCATAAAAGCAGCAGTACTCCAGTTTGCTGGATTGCGTATGGCGGCAGCAGCAGATGCTGTCCTAATGGCCGCTGGATGCTGCTGTGGAAGCTAGCAGCTGGTAGCCATGACACTAACTACCACCAGGGAGAGAAGCCATGCTATCCACCAACCAGTTCCAACACTCCATCTCAGTGTTTTAGCTGAATTGTCCAGTCACACAAGACAAGGGTACAATTTGCATTGGATGACAAATATGGCATTTCTGGCTTGCAAGAAGCTGAAGTTGAGTTTTTTTTTCTTTTTGAGGGGGTTTAGATGCGATGAATCTGGCATTAACCCTAGATTCAGTTCACAATCTTCTGAGATTCAGTGCTGCTGGTTTGTTACTGTGGCGAGAGCTCCTGCAGTATAACAATCATGAATGAAGAATGGACTTTCATGAAATTAGGTATCCTGACCTGAAAATGCATTTTCTGTTCATTAAAGAGCTGGGGAAAAAAAGAAACACAAGAGGAGTGATAATGCAGGTATACGTGAGATGACCAATAAAGGGTATATGGTAGGCAGGCAAAAATGCGGCCAACTAAGATAACAATAATTTACTACATAAGTTATATTAAAAATCACACCCAGTGTGAAGAGAGTGCATGGTGCCTTTGAAAGTGTAACTTGTTGCATCCTTGTGTTGCAATCAGCAACAATATGTTGACACGTGACAACATATTGTCACGTGTCACGTGAAGCTTGAAATCAGCCGTGCTCAAACATACGGACGGACATACGGACGGACGGATATACGGACGGACGGACATACGGACGGACGGACAAAGTCAAATGTAGGAGTGGTTGGCACCACTCAAAAATGTACAAACATAACATGGGGTGACTATAAGAGTAATAAGAGACAGCATATACTGTGCACGCGCACGCACGCACGCACGCACACACACACACACACACACACACACACACACACACACACACACACACACACACACACACACACACACACACACACACACACACACACACACACACACACACACACACACACACACACACACACACACACACACACACACACACACACACACACACACACACACACACACACAGTATAGAGACTGGTTTAGAGAACAAATACTGGTGTATGTATAGCAATAAAAGCTGAGCTCTTTTTATGTGCCTGTACAGTTATTTCACTGCCTGCAATGTTACTACCTGCTGTCTTGTTGTGCATGTGACAATAAATCACTTTGAAAGAAACAGCACTGGACTTTAAAGGGAACTTGTGTGAATAACACAAGCTCATTTCAGCACAGGACAAATGTGAAAGAAATGGCAGCATGTTGCCAAAACAGTGTATAATAAACTACTGAAAGATACATACAATATAACACAAAGGCTCAGCCGTTTGAAAACAGTTGAGGGAACAATTGTGCATATAATGTTGTCTAATTAAAGCCTAAACCACTATGGAGACTGTAGGTCTCTCTCTCTCTCTCTCTCTCTGTATCCTCTGCAACCCCCACTCTCCATTTCTCTGTGGTGAGGGTCCTCCCCGACCCCATGCCTCCTTTCTTTCCCTCCTCCATCATACATCTCCCTCTTAATGCAGGAAATGGCAGCGCCACATCCCCACTGTTGCTTTCTGACCACCCCTGCACCCACCCCCACCCCATGAGCCGCCACTCATGCCCCCCCTCACCGCCTCACTCTGTCTGTCCGTCAGACAGGAAGACCCCCTTTCCCTTCCATCTGTTATCTCCGCCTGCCCCATGGGTAGTGTTGCCAGATTTTGTGAGAGAGAAAAAATCCAGGTCTAGGAAAACAAACCCAAAAGAAGAGACTAGGCTACATGACCACTTTAAAACTATACTGTGTATAGGCTATACATCGGCTATTTGAAAATAGCCGATCTACAAGCTATGCGATGCGACTCCTTGTGAGCTTGTAGATCTGCTATTTTCAAAACATCTTAACATAAAATGTGGATTATTTGGAATATTTTTGAAACATTCTAACAACACAAATCTGTGACGGGGCTACCTGGCACAAAACATTTTCAGATTGGAGTTAGGGACAAATACATATCAATTTGGGGGTCCATGACATGAGAACCACTGGTTTAAATAATAATAATAAAAATTGGAAGCAAGCCCAAATAAGCGTTCTACACTTCAGAAACAAGCCCAACAAAAACGCAACCCGCAACTATACCAATATTCACAAGCTACTTTACAGAAAAACAAGCCCAAAGTCACTTATAACAAGCGGACATGGCAACACTGGTGCTGGCAGCGGGCTGGAGATCTGAAGGGGCTGTCTGTGGGCTTAGTCATCCCATTAGAAGCCTATTAACGGTCCCCGGGTTCTCCACTGTGCCCCACTGGAGAGACATGCATGTCAATACCTGCATGTGAACCCACTGCCCCTTCCCTGCCTGGCCCATAAGACAACACTGCATAGACCTCCTGTCAACACGGTGAGGACCTCCTGTCACCCCCTCTCACTGTTGTACTGACGGGACAATGCAGAATTACATTAACAATACCCAGTTTCTAAAGGCACACTTCCATGTCCTGTTGGTGTCTTTAATAACATCAGTTGTCTCTTGGAATCACATCAGGTCTACAGGCCCTGCAGCACGGTGCTTCCTCGGATAAGCTGAGAGGGAGAGGGGGAGAGAGAGAGAGAGAGAGAGAGAGAGAGAGAGAGAGAGAGAGAGAGAGAGAGAGAGAGAATTATAGAGTCAAGCAAAGGATGGGCAAGTCAAAGACAGACAAAGTTGGGGTTTGTTGGTTGATTAGAGGAGGAGATGCATATTTTTGCTAATATTTGATAACAAACTGCAAGCAGGGTTTTGGACAATAAGACAAAAGCTACTATATGAAACGTTTTTCACCTCCCTCTCCCCTTTCCATCAGCTTACTAAAGTTAGTCATAGAACAAGCAAAACTTTTTTACTGTCAATTTGGGGGGTAACTGTAACTTGGTGGGTAAAGAGGCAGTCTAGTATTCAGAAGGTCACCGGTTAGGCCCCTGGTCTGTTCAGTATGCGTATCGAAGTGTCCCTGAGCAAGACACTTAACCACTAACAGCTCCCCCGAGTGCTCATCCTAACCACCATCTGACCAGCCTTCAGCTGGGTGAAGCTGAAATGGAATGTCCCCCCTCAGGATTAATAAAGCCAGTCTCCCCAACTTCCTCTTCTTGTTGAGGAAGTATCAACTCCATGGACATAAAATGTATTGATATACTGGTTACATTTTAAATGCTATTCTTTCACTCAGCACTACCACTAAGATCCCTTCAAATTCAGCCATCCAGACCATTGGTTCTCAAAGTGGGGTTCGGGGACCCCCAGGGGTCCTTGGAGGGCTACCCAGCAAAATGTGTTAATATAATGTCACAATCATTTTAACCACTTTAACCATATTTTATAGTTTGGCTATACAAAAATAGCAGATATACAAGCTCAGAGTGTGGCAAAAAATCGTGAAAACTTTGAAATCTATTTTTAAAGCCAACATTTGTAACTAAAATCTTTGCTTCTGGGGATCCCTGGAACAAAATATTTTGAGATGGGGGTCCGCAGCTAAATACATATCATTTTGAGGGTCCTTGACATGAAAAAGTTTGAGAACCACTGATCCAGACTACCAATCAGAGCCAGTTTCTCTTCTTATCTGTCACACAACCAGGAAGTGTAAAACAAACATGTCGTGTGTGTGTGTGTGTCCATCTGTCTTGATGTTAGCAGAGAATAGAGGTCTGTTTCCTCATTAGCAGCTTATTAACAGGCAGGGCTCAGCAGAGAGCACTCTCCCCAGAGCACCAGGGGCCCAGGGGGGCCATTCGAATCCCAGTGAGAGCTTTGTCTCCGGCCCCTGGCCCCAAGACCAACCCTCTGTCCCCCTGCCTGGGGGACACTGTGTTATGCATGGAGGGGACAGTGAGAGCCAGAAGAGAGGGATGGAGAGGGGAGGAGAAAAGGAGGGATAGAGAGGGATGGAGATGGAAGAGAGGGAGAGTTGACTTGAGGTCATCCATCAAACCTGCTGTCAATGCTCCGACGTCCTGGGGAGATCACTGTCACTTCTTGACAGAAAGAGAGAGAGAGAGAGAGAGAGAGAGAGAGAGAGAGAGAGAGAGAGAGAGAGAGAGAGAAACTGCCTCTGCAACAGCAAGGATGGCAGACCATGTCCCTACTTTGTTTGAGTTGAAGTAAGCTGTATACCAGGGTGGATTCACTCATGTGCACAAGTGTATCTTTTAGAAAGGCAAAGAACATAAAGATCAAATAATTGCCTGCAACTTACCACGTACAAACTCATTATAAAAATTGCCCTAGTTGGAACACTCAGACAAACAGAGGGAGTGGGACTGCAGCCAGGATTGGGACCCAGACCTCAGTGGGGATGGCATAGTGTTTTGCCACACAGATGCCTCTTACTGTAGCCACGCGTTGTACTCTGATCTACATCTACAAACATATAAATATAGATTATTTTCACCCAGGCATTCTTCATTGCCCAAGGTTATCTAACTGAGGGCAACTAGCAACTGCATGCATTGACATTTAGATTTCCTTCGGCCATGTGGTTGCTCAGGGGGACATTTAATTGAGCTGTGGCTCTTTAGCTTGTGCTGTTTGGTCAGCTACTGCTGCCATATCAACCCTGGTGCTTATCACCCTCTGTCCTTTTATCATTCACCTCAGTTAGGGCAAATAAAGGCTGAGGATGTCATGATATATCAAACACAGATAATCAACTAAAAAATCTATCACAATTGTCACAAGCCTTCTTCAGGCTTGTGCTCAGCACTATGTGAACACAACACCTCAGCACACATGCGTGCAGTTTGACAAAGGTAGAAACACAGATTGCATGTATACACACATTCCATCAGCATTCTTTCATGCATATTCTGTACATGTGGACACACGCACCTTTAACAAGCACAACACCATATTCCGCTAATTATCCATCTAATTAGAAAGTCCTCCTCACTTTTATTGCTGCACAGACCGACTGACAGACAGACAAGACAAGCTGGTCGTTCCTCACGATACTTTTACACGGCTCTGTACGGCAACTGGTTAGCATAGGGTGTGGGAGGGAGGGGGAAGAGGCAACAGCTGTTGGAATGAATGTCTGTGGTAAAGGCGAGTCCTCCAGTGGTTTGGCCTTTACATGATGTTTGGAGCAATCTGGAAGTTCCATAATATGATACATTAATATACGGCGGAAGAAAAAAAATGAGACAAAAATTTGACTGATTCATACACGGCCTTGACACCAAAATAATGTGCAAGCAACTTTTGAATCGTTTACACGTGTTACATGGCTAATCACAATTTTATGATAATTCCCTTCTCATCCTCTCCCTCTCTCACTCTGTGCATCCCCCCTCCTCCTCTGCAGGTCCACCCTTCCCAGCCTGCCTTGCGGTCCTGGAGGCGCCAGCCGCACCTCGTCCCGTGCGGGCCCCCGCCGTCCCGCTGAACACCGTGAAATCGGCATGATTAATAATTACAATTATTGGCAAACGTGCCAGCTGCTCTGTGGCAATGGGCACCTCTGATTTATGGTTCTGTAAACGCAAACAGTCATTGTCCATATTCAGAGAAGAAAGGAGAGGTAGTGGGAGGGAGTCAGAGGGAGAGGCGGCATTTTGGACGCCTGCCCTCAAAATATGATTTTATCTTCCAAAGTCAAAACCCCCCCTCCCCCTCCCCCGTCCTGGAAGCATTGTCCTCCTTCCTTCCCTCCCTCCTTTCCTCCCCTCTTTCCTTGTATCCATTCGTCTCTTGTTCTGCCCATACTCCTTACCTAGTCCATGGTCCATGGAGCGTTGCTTTTTGATCTCAGTGGGTTTCAAAGGAGTCTGGGGCCCACACGGCCTTGGCCATTGTGCTAGCAGACTGTTGGCTTTGTGGACAGCATATCGTTAGCATTGTGTTAGCAGGGCCTTATAGCAGCGAGTGGAGCGTTGAACTGTACAGCCACACTGTTGTGCAGAGAGAGACCTGTGAGTGAAAATCTAACTGACGTGCAGGAGAGAGGGAGAGGAAATAGAACTAAGAATACAGATTATGGGGCAATTAAAAGAAAGGAGCCTACTGTATATACAGCATGATGGGAAGACATCACGGTCAAAGCAACACCATCAGTAAGTAAAGAAAAAATATATTAATAAAGGATATGCACAAACAGCACGATTACACCCTCAGCAGTGCTTGTTGAACTGCTTGTTACCCAGCCATTAGTCCAGTGGTTCCCAAGCGTTTTTGTTCGAGACCCAAAAGAGAAATTCGATGTCTTCCTGGGACCCAAACTACTGAAAAGTGCTTGTAGATCAGCTATTTCCACGACTCCTTAAACATTTATTTTCTTTTTTGTAGAATTTCTTGTCGGAAAAAGTCGGAAATTCTCTTTTTTTTTCTTTCATGTTAGATTTCTGTTTTTTTTTTAATTTTCTAACAATTTGTTAGAAAATTTAAATAATTATTAAATGATGATTAAATGTTTTAAATAGTAAAATAAAAGGAGATAAAAAATGATATTTCCAAAAAGTAGGCCCGCGACCCACTGTTTGGGAAACCGTGCATTAGTCCACTGAGCGAGCTGAGCGACCAACCATCGTGTGCCTCGTTACACATCTTCATAGCTATCGGCACAAAGGACTGTCTGAGTCCATTATTATGTAGCATAATAACATTGGCCTAATTCAAAAACATACCACAAAAATAGACGTAAAAACATATTGTCTCTGTCGGGTGGAAACCTCATATGTTCAAAACTGTTACTTTTCAGGATTCAAATTCAGAAACAGCAAAAGAAGCAGATCTACAAGCTCAAAACGCGCCACGTTTTGAGCTTGTGGATCTGCTACTTTTGACACTTTTGTGTGACGTATGGTATGATCAAGCAGGGCGTTAATTTATGAAAAAACACAAAAAGTTTGAATATGGAGACGTTTCTGCCCAACAGCAACGTTTTGGTTTTGATGTATTCGTCCTATCATGTGTGTGTTTGTGTGTCTGTGTGTTTGTGTGTTTGTGTGTCTGTGTGTATTCACCTGCTCTGACGGAGATACACAGTCTGTTCATCAGGCCCTGGGGGTCTGCTGATGTGTCTATATCACTGACACACAACGAGACTACACATTACCCTGCTCATTAATCACCATCAACCAGGCAGTGCAGTCCACGCACACACACACACACACACACACACACACACACACACACACACACACGTTCAGAAACAAGTGCAGGTTTATGCAAGCATGCCTACAAACAGAAACACACACACACACACACACACACACACACACACACACACACACACACACACACACACACACACACACACACACACACACACACACACACACACACACACACACACACACACACACACACACGCATGTTTCTGCATACACACAGACAGAGTGGTTGTGACAGCTACTGGCCACCAACCTGTCCGCAGCCTAATCTCATTAGGGTTCTTTGGGCATCTGGTCCTGCTCTGCTGAGGGATGGCTTGTGATGGAGTGGAGAAGACAAGGCGTTCAAGCGTATAATAGACGTCTAAATCATCTGTCCGGGCCTCAGCCAGGCAGCGACTCCTCATCATCGCACGGGCACCGGGGGTCCCTGGAAATATGCAAGGGAATGAATGGAGACCGAGACAGAATAGATACCCACGATGGCTGGATATCCACTTAACCACTGAAGTGCTAAACCACAAGAAATTCTAAATACTTTCAAAAATAGCCATAGTTTGTAGATCTGCTATTTTTGAAAAAAAGTTAAGTTTTATTTTCACCTATAAAAGTGGTTCATCTTGGATCTGACTGAGCAAGGGTCATAATAAATGCAATCAGAAATGTTAAGTTGCAATGTGACAATGTGAAAACAAAACAAACGCAATTGAAGGAGTGAGAGTAATGGATGAAGACTTGCCAGTGATAATATACCCAACCAGACTATATGCTTCTATACTACTTTTCTCTGTCCCTGCATGGCACTCACTGTGAAACTCTTCTGTTCAGCCACCCTATACAGGAACAACACAGAGCGATGCTTTAGCTGATGGCAGGCTCATACCGTGACAGCCGTCACACCTATCTGTCTGCCAGCCTGAAGCGGGTCTATCCTGTCCTGGTCCTGGAGTGCTGGGTTGTACCTGTCAGTGTCGTGCAGATGGGCCCCTGGCTCCCCCAGGTACCCAGGCTAAATACCCGTCATTAATCACCACATAAAGCCTCTTTCCCTGTGGGAGAGGCCCCAGGTTAGACCACATCAAGAAATAAATTGGCTGAAAAATGGCTCTGGACAGAGTCCCCCTCCCTGGAGAGCAGAGGAGAGGAGAGGAGTTGAAAGGAGAGGAGAGGAGAGGAGATGAGAAAGTGCAAAGTCAGGGGGGAAAAAATGACAGGAGAGGATGAGAGAAGTGTCTGAAACGGCATTCTCCAGCACTCGTAAGTAATCTGTCAACTCGCTAGCCGACATCATCATTCACTTGGCCCCAATCACGTTCCCGTGGTGATGACAATCTCAGCTGTTTGCTTTCAGATTTGCACACATTCATCTTCTTTATTTTCCAAAGTAGCCTATGCCTAGACATGAGGCTGAACGCTAACACTTCCAGGGTTTGGGGGGGGGGAGGAGTTCAGGTCCATCAGGCTTCAAGTAAGCGCTGTTGGAATGAGAGAAGCTATATTAGGTGGACCCAGACAGAACGGTACAAAACTACAATAAAATGATAGAGGTTATACTGGTAAGTGCGGTGGAAGGAAGACTGAGTCAACATGGGTGATGAATTAACTTTTCAAGCTACAAGCCAGTACTCAATGCCTTTTACTGTTGTCAGCCAAACACTGAATCCTCCTCCCAATTAATGCCTTCCTCTCCGCTGTCTGTCTGTCTGTCTCAATAAAGACCCTTATTTTCTTTTGTCCACTCTCCATAGAAACAAACAAACATGTATTTTCCAGTATAATCCATATTAATCTACCTGTGACCAGTCTTGAGTTAACATTGCTTTAGGGCCAACAGCCAACACTGATGTCAGTAACAGCTGATGCCCTAAATTAGGACACTGCCCTTTCATAGGAAGGGTCATATCAACAGAAGGAACTGTGCTGTCTACTTAATCAATGAATCAATCAGCCACTCAATCAGTCAGTCATTCAAAATGTATTTATAGATCACACCCCATACTTGGGAGTTGCAAGCCAACACTCTTTGCGATCAACAATCAGGGCATCAAGGCAAAAGTGAAGCATTAAGAAAACCGTTGGATCGCTACTGGAAGCCAGTGGATAAATGCATAGATAAGGTCAAGGACACAGTGTGGTTCACTCTCCCAGACCTGTCCACCTTAGCAGAGGCTGTCGTGGCTGTCCAGTCCTATGATTAATGACTAGAGCCCTTCCCGCGGTCAGCCTCCCAACCTCTGCTCTATTGACACCGGTCCTCTTCTCAGCAGTGACATTCTAGCGAGCCTCAGGGCCCATGGGCTGACTGAGCGTTAAGCCTAATTCATACTTCATCACACGACAGTGTCGTTCACCAAAAAATAACTGCTTTTAAAGCTAACAAGGCTTTCTGTGGCAGCCTGCACACAACAGACTGACTTATCTGATCCTCATACAGCCATTTGTAATGATGTGAGGCAGGGTCGGACTGGGACAGCAATTCAGGGCGGGAGTCTCACTCCCACCCGGGCCAAGTTACCTTGCTATAGAGACCAGCAACAGAGACTTTGAAAGCAGTGACCACTGAATTCATTAGGAGTAAAACAACATGCATTGACTTTTGTGAACAATAAAGATCACAAAATGTTGCAAATGTGATGCCAATGTGCCCTTTTTTGTGTTCACTTTTTTTAATAGGCTATAGCTCTGCTATTCTATGCTCTATGTCTTAATGATACAGTACTGTACATCCATCTAAGCATCTTAATAGTCAACAGCCCTATTTTACAATAGCACTCCAGTCTACATAAAAGTCAACAGTCAAACCTTTTTTTCCTTGGAGCACCCCTTCTTACATCTGACAAAGCTGCAACCCCCCACACCTCTGCACACACGCATGCACGCACACATGTTTTTCATACATGTTAACCACTTAAGCCCTATGCTTGTATGATGAATAGCAAAAACTGCAGATTTACAAGCTGACAACACATCTCATCGCGATGCGTTATGAGCGTGCTGATTTAAAAGCTTTGCTATTTTTGAAACGTAACTTTTTGAAAAGAGTTACATAGTGATTCAACATTAAGCCTGATATCCACAGGGAAGCCACGCCGTTAGTAGTTATTGTTATTTAATTATTTCCTTTACTGTCGTAAATGTTACCACAGTAAAGGCTGAGTAAAGGCTGAGTTTTATATCCATTTTGAGGCTTGCAAAGGTTGACTTTTGTAATATCAAACTACATAAGATTGCTTGTTTCCCACCTACAAGCCATATCACAACGCCTCACAAAGATTATGTAAACCAACAGAGAAAAATAGAATGCATTTTTTAAAACTTTTTACATCTTTAAAACATTTCTAAAAGTATATTTAGGAATCAATTTCTAAATATGCAGAATAACCAGATTTTCCTTTAAAAGATGTGTCAAAAGAAATACATGGTCACATGATGAAATATATGGTTACAAATATTTTTGAAACAATCTGGTTCATAGAATAGAATAGATCCTTGTCCACATGGGAAAAGATGCCATTTGCTTCGCTGTGATATGGTCTGCATTTCTATAGTGTCTTTATCCAAAGCACATTACATGTTTATAATGAATGAATAACTATATATTTACAATTTAACATTTAACCATTAATCATCACTCTAAATATAATATACTATCACGACATTTATGACATTGATCTTTCTGATCTTAAATTAACTATATATTTTTTTATGCTTGCCAGGAGTGTAATACTCTTGACTTGTGTTTTGTTGTTTCGTTTGTCATCTCTCTTGTTTGTTTACTTACTTTGTCATATTTGAAATTGTTTGGTTGATTCGGTTGTTGTAGATTCTATTTTGTTGTCTAATGTTTTCGTTTTCTTAAAAAAAAAAGTGTCTACATTGTATCATTGTGTTTAGGCCCCCCCAAAAATGAGATGCTACATCACCAATTCCTAATAAATAATTTCAATCATCGTTACATGAACCCATTCTTCTCACACCGATGGCAGAGGCAACCATGCAAGGCACCAATCTGATCATCAAGAGCAGAAGAAGTTCAGTGTCTTGCTTATAGCCACTTTGGCACAAAGCCAGGGGGGGCCGAGGATCGAGCTGGGGACATTTTGGTTCCCTGACGGCCGTTATACATTCTGAGCCACTGTCGCCCCATAAAAACATGATCGAATGCATATTCTGAATACATTATGAAAAACAAGCCGTACTGTACTGTACGTACAACTGCATGTGTGCTACTGTGTAAATATGTCAAAGATATTTGACCACTTTTTCCTTCCTAATAAATGCATATCGTTAGTCTGTACAAGTAGGCCTCTTTCTTGATATCTTTATATGACATTTTTATAGAGGGTTTGGGTATTCATGGGAATTTACTGTGCATTTTAATTACATGGGACACTGCAGGCCATGAATAAGGACGCATTATGCACACATTTATTGACCAAGTTGTTGTGAATTGCTGACCGGCACATGACCTGCACGAAGTTAGTTTTATTCACTGTTTTATTTGTGGTTTGTTTTCCTTTATTTAGCTTTTGGTGAGATGCTTTTATGAAGGTCTAAGAAGGTTTCACAGTCTTAACTACAAAGTTTGTATTTCTCTCCGTTTCCCCCTTTTTTTAAAAGTGCTTTACCACTGTTTGTAAGCAAATAAACACAACCTAAACTTAGATCTAGACTTAACTGGCCATACTTAGTAAACTAATACACCCCATATTTGTACTTGCAAATATGCAAGTACCCCCCCCCCACACACACACACACAAAATCTATTCTCTTCAAATAAAATAAGCGATCTAACAACACGTCATGTTGCGACGTGTTGTGTGTGAGCTTGTAGATCTGCTATTTTTGGCCAATGATCGCCCAAAATAGGGATGTTCAAGTGGTTAAACTTTACTCAGTGGGAAAGTAACATGAATGCAAGTAAATGTGTAAACAAATAAACATATAAAGATGAATTTTGCATTTACAATAAACTGAGTACATATTCTTTAACGATATTCCACAAAATCCCTGCAGCGTTCGATAATTCACATTGACAGTGAAATCAGTATCTCCGCAACGCAGTTACTTTTGAACTGTTCTATCACCCCCTTATACAAGCGATGCTTAAAAGGCATAACAACAGACCGCCCTTTATGTATTTTAAAAAGAGGTCCATGGTGAATGGCCAGGTTGTGCTCCTCTATTCTTCTTATTCTTCCCTGACCAGAGGCGTTGGTGTCAATAGGAGATGCTGGGACAATGGAGGTGATCTCTCTGATCTCAGAGGTTCCATTGTGAACGGACATAATTATTAATGTTCATCCCTCAGAGAAGCCATGGCCTCTGCCTCCATGTTTTCTCTCTCGTGCACTTTCTCTCTCTCTCTTTCTCTCCAATATGTATTCACTTTCAATGTGTTCATCCCAAGAGATGAATCTCCTGCGTTGACTTGGTCTTAATGGGTATGGGCGAGCTAATAATCCAATATCAATATCCAGGTTCAGAAGTGTTATCTTCTCTTGCTGGCATTTATCAAGTCCTCCAGGAAAGCCAAAGCTATATACTGTAGGAATTAACAATACGATACGATATAACTTTATTATCAGCTCACACTTAAATTTATCTTGGGACCCAACAGCCATATATGCGACACATAATACACACATTTGACTTAACACAGAAACATAACAAATCACATACATAAAAACAAAAAGACAAGAGCAATGTCCACCGCTCAGCCTACTCCTGGCCAAACTCTAAATTAAGCATCAAAGTCAACTGATGGACAAAGGACTTCTTCAGTTATTATATGTTGGAACATTGTGATGCTTGCATGTCAGACCTGTACACAGCTCTATCATGACTTTGATATTTCACGCTGAAGTGACAATATTATTCACAAAACCAATTCTTTCTTACATCTCCTCTTGGAAGCATCACCAATACCAAAATTAATCTGAAAGCTCTATCACTGCTGGCACCATGCCCGCTGGTACCAAAGAGGTTCAAAAACGTGACAAAGTTCCAAGTGTGCGCAGGTCTTAAAGGGACTGTCAACTTATGGTTTATGCACGTTTTGTTAAATAAATTGCAATAAGTATCCAGTGTGGTGGAACTCCATGTGGCTAACATACGTAGATGCCCACTCATTCCCTGGCCTTTGTAACATCGCTATGCTTTGATGGTGTGCTGCCCACTCTCCTTTCAAAACGAATGACCGAGCAGAACCGTGTTGCCCGACTTCATTTATCAGAAGTGCTGTGGCCTGCCCAGGCCTTGCTGTGCCGTGGTTGGGGTCGACGATCCCTCCCAGTGGGCCTGGAGTAATTATTAATCCACTGGGATTGTCCAGCAGCCCTGCGGTCATCGGGCACCACTGAGGGTCAATCGACAAAGGTTGTCACAAGGCAACACAGTGGGAATTAAAGAGGGAGAGAGGGAAAGAGTGAGAGAGAGAGAGAGAGACAGAGGAGAGAGAGGAGAGAGAGACAGAGGAGAGAGAGACAGAGGAGAGAGAGGAGAGAGAGACAGAGAAGAGAGAGAGAACAGAAGAGAGATGGAGGAAAAGTGAGATAAACATCGACAAATTCTTATTTTTACAAGCTGTAGTGTACAGCAACAAATTATGAGTGCCAAATGGAGACAAATTGAGAAAGAGAAGGAACTAACGGAATTAGATGTATTTCACAGTTCCAAATATTACAAAATTGATGTATTTTTCCAAGTCACCAGATAAAAACAACAAAACAACTTCCAAAGACTGCAACTATGGCAAAAGAACAAAATGAATAATGACCAAACCAAAGGGATGTGAGTCATTAACCTTGTTACCTTATAGGGGAACTTTTCTGATATCCTACTATAAATAAGTACTCTGACAAAACGGGTACAACGGTTACAATGGGTGCTGAGGGGCATGCGATCCCAACGGGCATCATTCCCATCGGGTATCGGCCTAGTGTAACATAAATCCTATCATATTGTAAGGAGGACATGTGAAAATCACACACAACCCTTACAGTATACCTACAGTATGAGTTCTGTGCACTTGTACAGTCAAGTCTGTACATAAAACACATTGAAACATTCATGTTTTACTTGGGCTCTCAACACATCCGTAAATGTTATGTCAGATTTTCACATTCCTCACAAGAGAATCAGAGGATCCATATTAAATAATACCTTCAATGTATTCATCGTCTTGCCCCATACTGTTCAGTTGAAATCTTGATTATATCTATACTCAAACTTTGCTCAAAGCTGTAGAAGTTTGTCTCAACGTTTCCAAAACCTGGAAAAAACAGCTGAATCAATTCTAACTTTCTACCCGCCTTTGTCCGTTCCAGGCCCCCTGCATGTGATATAACCTGGGAACCAAAGGTTTAAAGCATGGGAAGATGGGGAGGGTTGGTGCATTTCACCATATAAAACACACTACCTCTAATCTAAGCTAATTTATACCGCTGCTGTGGCATTGTGGCTTACGGGGCTTTTGTGAGGGAGCGCACAACACATCTTCTAAAGATGTTTGGGCTCTGGCGGGCATAAATTTGGCTGGCCTGGTACTATATCATATTCGGCTGGCTTGTCGGTGCCGGCGGTGGTGAATGGGCAGCCAGAGGCCCAGACACTAGCGGGTGGTCTGACACAGCAGGGTTAAATATGGTTGAGCTGCGACTGCTCTCAAAGAGCTCGGCTGTTAAAAAAATAAGTTATGTGGGCTGTATGTCTTCAGGCAGACAGGAAATTGACAATACTGGCGCAGTTAGGCACAGGGCTGTCCGAGGACTGAACTTCATGGTTGACAATCCAACTGAATAAAAAACACAGAAAGAGTCACAACATCACTTGTTTCCGGTGGATTTATTGACGGGTCATCAAAGCCTCGGCTCGAAGAGAGGTGTAAAATCACCACAATGACATGATAATGGTTTCAACTGAGACAAAACAAGGTGCAACCTTTTTCTTTTATAACAGGCAGGGTTTTCTACAAGAATATTGTTTGTTATTACTATTATTCTTTCAATTAAAAAAATACTTTATCTTTTAGCTTATTTCCCTTTCGGTCCTTTAAAGATTTATAAGATAAGATGTATACTGTATTTTATTTTTGTCCTTTCTCTCTTAAGAAGTGGCGTAAGGAGGTGGTTGGTTGGGGGTGATGGTGTTGTGTACTCTTTGAATAAACAAAACTAAAAACTATAACAAGACGGTTTAAACCTGAGGCCGATTCTACAAATGCCTTCTAAATCAGAATTTCTCAAACTTTCAAGATTTTTCAAAAAACTCCCAAAATTTGGTTAATAATCGCATATAGCTTCCCTATGCAATCTATAGCTATAAATAGCAACTACCAGGTGTGCAGTTTGTAAACGAGGCAACAAGTAGGTACCAAATGTGTTTAGCAGCCTGAGGTGAGCTGTCATCGGGCATGGCAGTGTCCGGTGAGCTGTGTAGTTTGCTGTGATTGGTATATTTCTTTGGTTCTCAAACTTTTTTATACCACAATCCCATATCATGAAGTTTTTTTTTGCCCCCATTCAACTACTGCACTGGCATGCTCAGTGTGTCGAATCTAGTTTGTGTTTTCCATGACTCAGCAGTACCACGGCGGTGTGCGACTACCGTAACATCATCTCTGTTGTCATCTGTTACGTTGCCTGTGGTTTACGTTGTGCTGATGTCAACTATGTTTACTCTCTTTCTTGTACTGTATCAAGCAGGATTGTATAGGGTGTATAATATGCTTGTATACTTTTTTATTCATTATTTGATGATGTCTTTCTTGCTCTGCATCAGGCATGAGTGTATAGGCCCGGTGTATGTTTGTATACTTCTTTCTTTCTTTCTTTTTTCAATTGTTGGTGTCTTTTGTGATGTTACTCTTCTTAGGATGTTTCTTACTGTACTTCTAATGCCCTGTATCTGTACCTAAACTTAAACTGCTGTGCTTTCAACTTGGCACCTGAATTTCCCCCGCGGGATCAATGAAGTTCTATCTATGCATCTATCTACATGAGGCCATTACTGGTGCTTGTGTCGTCTTTTCGGCGGATCCATAGCACACTTGTTTGGAGGGAAAAAGTTGATAAAAGAAAGGAAAGACAGAAAAAGGTCTACCTTAAGAAAGGACTACCTGAAGCACCAAACAAAGACTTTCAGGTGTGGGTGATAGGCAGAGGTGTCATTTCAGAAAAAATAGGGGGTGTAGTGGCAATTAAAGTTACCACTTAAATCCCATTTCCAAAATGGCAAAAATGGTGGATCTACAAGCTCACAGATCCACTTGTAGATCCACTATTTTAACAATGTTTTAGGGAAAAAAGTTTAGAAAATGTTCGCCTAATGACATGCCCAAAATAGGGCTACCAGGTTGAAAGTGGTAAGACAAGAAAACGCATATCTATAACATGTTTCACACGTCACATGTGTGGACAGGCATGGATTGAGAAATGGATCAGAAATCAGATTAATCTGCAAAACAAATTCAGAGTTGTATAACAGAACAGAATTTGAGGTTAAGCACCCTAGTGTTCACCCCCTAGTGTGAACACTAGGGGGTGGCAATTGCCATCCCCTGAGACCCTAAATGACGCCCCTGGGCAGTTTGGCAGACCTGGACAGCTCTCTTCCAAAAGAGGACAGAGGAAAGTCAAGGGACATAACAGCTATACCTGAACCCCACTTTCTGAAATGCCTCTTTTAATGATGAATGATTTTCAGAATATGAGGTTGATTTGAGCTGTGTGGTGATATTGCTACTGTATGTACTATTCTTAATGTTACACAGGAGGAAAGGAAACCAATGCATTAAACGGTGAAATGAATGGTACGGTCCAATCCTGTATTGTATTTGAGTCCTTGGCCATGTCTTGGGAGCTAGAGCTTGTGTCTGGGAATTAGAAGGTTGCCAGTCCAACCCCAGCTTCTCTTGGTATCACATTGAAATGAGCAGGCTTCAATTTAATTAATGTGCCAAATCACAACTCAAGACACTTTACATATAGAGCAGAGACCCGACATTGTCCCACCCTGAGCAAGCAATTTTTGCGACAGTGGCAACGAAAAACTCCCCCTTAACTGTAAGAAACGTCGGGCAGACCCAGGCTCTAGCGTGGGCGGCCATCTGCCTCGACCATGTCGGGGGGTTGCATGGCTGCCATCGCTGCCAGTGTGAGAATGGGTGAAAAGTGAGACAAACTCAGTAAATCACTTGAAGTGCTCAGAAGACTAGCTATACATTGAAAAATGCAGTTCATTAATGATATTTTGAACAACCTCCTTTACAATGGTCAGGATCACAGTTTATCCATACCAGTCCTACCTTTACTGATGAAGTTGAAATTGTACACTACAGGCAGGCTACCATTCAGGAATGCCTGTTAAAATAAGAATGTACCGGTATCTAACACAGCAGATTAAGAAAGATCCTATTACACATAGTCTATACACACAAACCATAACCTAGCCTATTATGCACCATAATAGGTACCAGGTACATCTCCATAGAGACTCTGAGTGGAGCAAGGGCTGTAGGGGTTGAGGGAGGGGCAGTGGTTACCGCATGCAGTACCAACATTACATTGTAAAATCCTCAGTGTTACGTAGGTTACCTCTGAGAGTGTACAATGTAACCAAATGGAGTTACAAATGGAAGAACGAACACACAGGATTTTACTTTGTGACGTGTACGGTATAGGGTACGGTCCCCTCTGACACGGCCAAGCAAAAGGCAGTGTGTTCTGCAATTTCCACGGTCCATCCTCTGACGGGAGGTTGGGGTGAGGGCTGACCAAGCAGCGATGAGCAAGTTGGGAAAAGGGCTTCAAAGTCTTGAAGGGGAGAGGGGGAGGGGGGGAATGCCGGCACCCCACTGCATCCTTGTTCACATAAGAATCAATCTGGTGCCAGCGTTTGATGTGAACCGCAGATAAAAGAAACCAAACAAAGAATGACAGGGGGGAGATATGGGAATGTTGGGCAGATATGGAGAGATGGGGTGCAGCGAGAGAGAGAGAGAGAGAGAGAGAGAGAGAGAGAGAGAGAGAGAGTGTGTGTGTGACAGAGAGAGTGTGTGTGTGTGACAGAAGTGTGTGGCACAGAACAAGGTAAGACGCATCAGATAAACAGATACTGATAGAAAGACAGCACAACACACAGATACACAGACATGTGTAAACAGCCAGAGACTGATCTGGCATGTTTAGCCCATAGAATATGACTCGCATCATAACTGACATTACTGTCAAACATTTTCCAAAGCATACCGTGGTTTGTTTGATTTGCGAGTAAAGCACTGGATTTTGTTCATTTTACTACAGTATGAAATTATGTTTAGCCACCACTGGCTCAAGTATTTAGGTCATTTTGGTAACATTTTAATAACTGGAGAAAATTATGTATACAAATGCTGAATAGAAAAATAAAGCCACAAGAAAGCTGTCTGTTTATGTACAATATATGTCTGAAGCTGTGAATAGACAATGATACTGTACTGTATATTGACGCCTGTGTAGTCCTTTGAAACACTGGTTCTCAAAGTGGGGTCTGTGGACCCCCAGGGGTTGGGTGACTTCCAGGGTGTCCCCAGCAAAATGAGGAACAGTTTTAATCACTTCAACACTATTTTATACTTTGACTATTCAAAAATGGCCAAGTTCACAACAAGTCGCCAGACACAACATGTCGACAGACTCACCGACCGGCAGACTGAAGCACAGGTAGCTGGACATTCAGAAGGAGAGACTGAAACACAGACACAGAGTCAGTCAGTCAGTCAGTCAGTCAGTCAGTCAAACAGGGGTAGGGGGGAGGTTCAAAGGCAATGCGGTGAACATCAGTGTAGCGTCCCCTCTCACAATCTCCACATGACTCCAGGAACTCGCATTAGCATCACAATGCAAACTGCATTATCATCATCGCCATCGCCATTATCATGAAAAATGAAAATCATATTGAGTTTCAGACCAAAGCTTTCACCCAGTTGTTTTTTGATAAAGGATTCACCCCTCTGGAATGCGGAGGTTACATCCCCTCTGGGTCTCGATGCTCATGGAGCGTTCTTCCGCTGGGACCTTTATGGTGCCGGCGTGCCGCGCTATGAGTCGTTGTGTAGGGCTACTTCTCTGAGCACATAGCGTGACAAAGCCATTTTTTCACAACAATCCAAATCCAGGAGTGTACATATTGAGGTCAACACTGTAATAACATACAAAATAAAACATACAGGTATTTTCTTTTTATTTCTTTTTTTAAACCTTGGGACCTATGCTGGGAAGTAAGCTGAGAACTCCTCCCTTTCGCTGTCCATCACCCGGTTGTCAGACGCTTCGCGGGTGCAGCATAGGAATGATGTTTTACTTGTGTTGTGTTGAACAAAAAAGCCAGAGCTCTGTCATTGTGGACAAGCAGAGGGACAATGAGAGTCGGAGAGAGCGAGCTGTTTTGGCCTTTTTTTGTTTGTTTTTATTTCAGCCAAAAAAGGGTCTCGGAACATGCACGCCCTTTCTGCTAATTAAGCTGTTAGGGGAAGGGGCTGGTCTGACAGGGCCCTGCTTGGCAGGGAGGCGAGGAGTCAATGGGCCAGAGTTGAACAGGAGACATTTATGGGCTGCCTTAAGCCATTGTTTCCTCCCACCGAGGATCTTTTCAGGTCGGCCGCCTCTGTCTCGGTGACCTGTACAATGAGAAGAATGCCGCGGCAAGAAACCCCACGCTGGATACAAAGACCAGGCCCGCAGAATGAGAATTTCACGGCACTGAGCAGAAACCGCTGCTCTGCCAAGATTCCACGGATAGCACTCGCTTCTTCTGCTCATGGATCATCTGGGATTCTACACAGTAAAATCCTCAGTGTTAATTTAACGGTGTGTAAAAATGTGTCTATTTGGGTCCATTACTCTCAGAGTTAAATTAACACTGAGGATTTGTGTGTTTGTGGTGTGTGTGTGTGTGTGTGTGTGTGTGTGTGTGTGTGTGTGTGTGTGTGTGTGTGTATAACGGCACCTGTGTGTCTGAGCATGCACATGTTTTTTTACAGAAGTCTAGCGTCTCATGCAAATTTAGCTTACTGGCTGAGGCAAATTCCATGTTCACAAAAAATCTTAATATACAGTAGAAACTAGTCCCAGCCTGTAAATGAAATACCAAATCAAAACATAATGATATTTCCTTCTGCTAGAAATTCTTAAAATTTCCAAAGAAAAAAATGTTAACTTAACAATAAGAAAGTGTGAAAAGTTTGCCTTCCATCAAAGCACTTCTCAAATTGCATAACAGTATTAGTACACTCATGAATGCCCAGATTGAGGCTTTAACCAACTGTCCAAATCTTCCACAGAATCTTCTCTCAAAGTTGGTCCAGCAGCAGTTGTTTGAGCCACCTGTTCCCTGCTACAGAAGCTCTCTCCCCTGAGATTAAGGGAAAGCTTTGGGGGGCTTGCAGGAACGTCCCTTCTGCCTGTTTGTACGTGTGTATATCTGTGTGTTGATTTGTGTGTACTGTCTTGTTTATCTACATACAGTATGTGCAGGTGTGTGTGTGTGTGTGTGTGTGTGTGTGTGTGTGTGTGTGTGTGTGTGTGTGCGCGCGCACATGTGCGTGCATGCCTGTGTAAATATAAGCAGGTGCGCGTGGCTGTTGGTGTGTTTTATGTTTTATGTGTGACTCGGCTCCATTTCATGGCCATCCAAGCAGCTCTATGCGTACTTGGACAGTGTCTTTCAGTGGCAAAGACAGATCTATCATGTCCCTGAGTCATGCGATTGTGTCGCTGGCTCACAGGCTAGTGTGTGATCTGCATTGTAAAAAATCCTATTTTTTACTTTTTTTTTTCAAATCATGGTTTTCCACCGACTTAAAACAACCCATTTCTGTGTCAACACCACCTGCTTGCGTCTCATCCGCCTGCCAGTTTCTGCTCTCTTTAGCAGCCGCCATGTGTTGTCATAATGTAACTCCATTTTCCACAAAGTGTTGAGCGGCGCTTGCAGACGAGCCAGCACCTCGCACAACAAAGCGGACCAATTATAGAGCCATTTATGTGTTTGTCAGGGGCTTCGAAATGGGCCACTGGCTTTCTCGGCGGCAGCCATATTGACGAGGTCAGGCCGAGCATCAGAAAAGGTGGCTTTTCCTTTTTTTTTGCGGAGCGGCCGATGCCTCACTCAGTCGGAGACCCGAGGAAAAGAAAGAAAAGGAAGGGTGGGGGGTAAAAAAAAGACAACTTTGTACTTTGTAACAGTTCGGTTGTGCCCAGCCTCTCTGGCTGCTCTGCGGAGCACGGCAGCATGTGTTTCAGGGATTGTTCTGGAAGGGAGAGTGCAGAAACAGCAGGGAGCAGAAGACAAACAGGCAATTCGTGACTCATTAAACGCGGCGATGGTGGCCAGCGTGGCAGCGGAGGGGTGTGAGGACCCGCGTTCCAACCGGGCGATAAACCCCCCCCACCACCCCACCACCACCACCACTCCCACCCCCACCCCCCGTACCAGCTGGAGCGGGCATCTGTCAGCCGCACGCTGCTCCCCGCCACGCCACAGATTATAAGCGACAAGCCATATCTGAGTGGCCGAACGCCGCCGTTCTCGAAAACCTAACACTTACATAACAGCCCTGATTGGCTCACAGGGGACCCGTTGGACCGGTGACACAAGCTTAACGTTGTAAAGTTACAAAGGTGTCGGAGCAGCCGGTCGACTCAGCCAGGCGGGGGGAAGGCAGAGCCAGTCCCAATTCTCTCTCTCTCGCTCACACCCTGGATGGTATATTACTAGCCAGACCATGTCATGTTGTCATTTTGTCACTGGCAGCAGGTTGTCAGGTTGGTGAGGAAGGTTGCCTGGTAAAGAGATGCCTTTTCAGTCAATGGAATAAAAAATGCCCCATGCTGACTGAGAGATGACCCCTTATACCAATGTATATATTATTTATGTAACAGTCTGTACCGAGGACCAGCGGGAAACATTAGCTAGCATTTCTGCACACCCTGACACAACGCAGTGGAAAGTCTGTCTTATGCATTACAAAACCGAGCCCTGAAATAAACGGTAGGGGGACTGGTTGTAAAATGTTGGGTCTTCCAGGCAAGAAGCATACACTGAATAACATACTGAAAAAAATATGGTATATTATCCCCACTTATATGAACAAAGTTTAACTTGATCTCTTATGGTATCAATACCATGCCATGTTCACTTTAGAATGTTAGAGAAAATGCTTGAAAGATGACGGGCTAGACTTGGCATATTGTCATTATGTTTGCTGTATAAGACTAGCACACCAGATGACATAGTTGGTTCTGGCTTATATAACTGTAAGCCCCTAAATCAAACTACCCAGCAACAACATCATACACTGTAAATTGCTCAGTGTTAATTTAACTGAGAGTTTAAAAAGAGTGCAACTCTTGTGCCTACTCATACAGTACCACTATACAATGTTTAGGAGATCTTTAGGAGAGCTTATTGAACCAATGCAACAATTAGCTTATAAGTCAAAACCCAGCACAACCTTTTGTTTTGTTCATTTTTCTTAAAAAAATAAAAACGAGAAACAGAGAATGCTAGCCTCTTGATGAAATAATGTGATACCATAAGAAAAACAAATAACATATACATAACTCTAACAGTAACCTAACTTACGGCACCATGAATGCAAGCTAATCAAAACTCTGCCATCGCCCGTAAAAGCTCAACATCAGCACAACTTTGCAATGAGGTAAAAGTTGGCTCTCACTGGAATTTACCGAGCCGCTAACTGCCTAATTAAACCATGAGAGGAGATAAATGCATAAAATATAGATAAGCTGGACCCACTGCTCATAGCTCTATGGCCCACACAGAGGAAGAGGGAGAGGGCCACAGTCGGTAGAAAAAAAACGAAACTGCAGCCCTTACGTCCTGGAACCCACCCGGCCCACCCCCCGTTTTGAGCGTTTACGCTCTGCGTCTCTCCATCACACAAGCTGTAAATAAGACTCCATTGTCTGCCAAAGTTAAAAATAAATAAATAAATAAATCAAACTGCCTGCCGTTCGTTGGAGCGTCTGTGTTAATGGTGCACTTCAGAAGCCCGTGGCACTTCTCAGGACTTAGGGATTGGGGCTTTAACAGTGCCACTGGTGTGACAGAAGGGGCCTCGCTCTCTCCTCGCCAGCGGTAGCCGGGGTTGTAATTCTGACTTTAGCGGGTCTTTATGACTCCCTCTACTCGTTTCTCTGGAATATGAAAACATCAGCATATGGCCGCCGACAGCACCGAGGCTAAGGAGTCAATTTCCCCGATGTAACATTGGGACAGGGGTGACATTCACTCCCATACTACTACCCCCCTGGCTAGAAAAAAAGGACAGAGCAAGGAAGAGTGGGGAGGGAAGGGTGTAAGAGGGGGTAGGGGGGGGGAGATATGTGTAAGGAGAGAAATAAAGAGGCACAATAGGCAGAGAAAGAGAGACGTCAGAATCATGTGAGAAGGACAAACAAGAGTGGAAAAACATCCAGAGACGTCGTGGACCAGACCAAGAGAGGAGAAGAAAGCCAGGGACAGATAAAGATGGTCTTATTTTTACTCCCCTGCACCATCAGGCCTTCAATGGCTTTTAGTGTATGGTGCAGTGCACAGTGTTTCATGTGGACGCCAGGAGCGCAGAATCTGTCCATCAGCTGCCAAAAGGCTCCAGCTCCGCTCCTCTGAGCGCTCTTAAAAACCCGCTGTTTCACACCCATGAATTACGCTATTTATGGCCCTGGTTAAAACGGGCATTTTCTGGGCACACCGCATATGTGTCCCCGTGTAAGTGTGTGTGTGCGTGTGGACGAGCGTGCCATGCCACGGCAGATGGGAGGCAATATGGCGTACCTCTGCCCAGACAGATGTGGCACAGAACATCACGCCGGGCCGCGAGAGGGATTGGAAACCTCGGGAACATCTGGACCTGTGGCAACCTTCACCCCCAGCCAACAAGCTAACTTTACCTAGCCGCTAGAAACCTGGGAGGAGAGGAGAGGAGAGGAAAAGAGAGGAGGGGAGAATTTCTCTCAGTCCAAATTCAAATGCAAACATATCTACACTTTAAGCCCAAACGGGGCATCTTCACGTGATGTCCCATGCCCGCTTTGATTGATAGGTGGGGAATTCCGCCCCCCCTCGGTGAGGGCTGTCAATCAACTGATCTATGGTGTGGAGAGTTGAGGCCTGTCCCTTCATGGGACTGTCACGCCCTGCTGCCCAGGAGAACGTTCCCACCATGCAGGGGGCAGCCTGGATGGGATGGGGCTAACATTAGGGGCTGAGACGGGGAGAGAGGGAATGTGCGAGGCAACACTGCATGGGAGGAGGGTGGGAGAAAAGCATGTGAGACAGGACTGGAAGACAGAGCTTGGACAGGCTGGTATATAGGTGGAAGGATTGGGGCAAGGCAGGGTTCACAAAAGATAACATGTGTATTAATCAGCTTAAACACATTATGAATTTGCAACTGTAACACAAGCAAGACACTGAGACCTTCAAAATAACAAACAAAAAAACTGAAAAAAATAAGTGTGGAACATCCAAATGATCTGAAACTAATTCCAAAATTGGAATCAGTGAATGTATGGTTGAGTCAGTGTGAAAAACAAGGCCCCCTCCTGTCAGGACTGATGACAAAATGTATTTTGCTGCTATGGATTTCACGGTTAATATTTAGCATTAGCTAAGACATAATAACATAACAGCCTGCGAAGCTCAATTAAACAATCACAGAACAATTTCACAGCAGAGCAGACAGCAGTTAATTAGCCGACGTTCCCTACCGGGAAGGAGGCAGAGATATTTGAGTTTGTTTCGCATTCCAGTGTACGGTCGGCACAGGCTGAGCATAGTCACTCAAGATCAGTGGTGGAAGAAGTACTCAGTCACATTTTTCACTTAAGTAAAAGAATCAATACTGCAATGTAGAAATACTCTGTTACAAGTAAAAGTCTGGAATAAAAAAAATACTTGAGAGTGAAAGTATAAAAGTATTGCTATAAAAATCTACTGGTACCAAAAGTATAAAGTACTCATTATGCAGAATGTCCCATTGCAAGTTTTCAAATATATAAAATGTTTTACAATCTTTTGAAAATAGCAGATCTACAAGCTCACAATGCGTCGCATCGCGACGCATTGTGAGCTTGTAGATTGGCTATTTTCAAATGGCCGAAATGTATGTAGGGCTGAAGTGGGTAATGTATGTTTTGTAATAATAATCCAAATCTACAAAGTAACTAGTAACTATAAAGGTTTCAAATAATTGTAGTGGAGTAAAAAGTACAATATTTGCCTCTGAGATGTAGTGGAGTAGAAGTAAAACTATAGAAAATTGGAAATACTCCAGCAAAGTAAAAATACCTCAAAATTGTACTTAAGTTGAGTAAATGTATTTAGTTACTTTACACCACTGCTCAAGATGGTCATGAGATATAACAGGAGAGAGACAGGGGGGAAGCAAGAGAGTGAGAGTAAATACAAAATACTGTAAATATGCCATACATGCACAGTGGGAAAAGGAACTTCAGGAAAACAGACATATGTGTGGCTTTCTCCCAATTTGCAAGAGTAGTGTTTCAGAGTTTGCAGTACATTCTCCCTGAGGGATTTGTTTGGCTGCTAAGCCAAACGCCTCCGCTTCAACAAGCCTAATTTTGTCTATCAAGCTATGATCAGAAATTGACATTTGGTTAATCACTATCATCTTTACTGGACACGCACACTAACCTAATTAACCACATGAACCCTAGCATCCATATTCCGGGTATGTCATATAGGTGAACGTTGTGCGAAAGCTTGAAACTTGTCACATTGTGATGCGTTGTTAAGTAAATCAGCAATTATTTGCTATTTGAATATGCATACTGCATTATGCTAATGTTCCTGCTGCCATAGGCTTCACACAAAATGTAACTTTTCCCTCCAGTCATGAACCTTTTTCTTTTTTTCCCACAATTTTGTTGCCCCTGTCCGTCTCTCTGTGTGCCTGTCTGTGAGAAACCAATCTCAGGCACTACTGGACCGATCGGCATGAAACTTTGCATGCACACTCCAGTAGGCCAAGGAAGAACATCCATCTCAAACTTTTCAAATCGGCCTCATGATGGTGCTATAACAGGCCGCTTCACGCTTGCATCATAGGTCGTACAATCGCGTTTTCTTCAAAACACCCTTTTTGCCCAAAACACACAAATCGGTACACAATATCTCTTGAGTCACGTGATCAACATGTATCAGTCAGATTTTTCATATTCTATTCCAAATGGCTATGATTGGCTTCCAAAGACTGTGGGAGGGGCGCTTATTACAAAACAATTCCGATCTACCCCAAATTTGAATCACACATTGAGGGGCCTCAAAACCACGCAGAGCCAAAAGGATGCCACAAATGGTACAAATGTCACTGTTTGTTGCAGAAAATTAGCCACACGGTTTTGATACTTCATAGCGTTTGCATTTTGTAAACAACTTGTGGGCGGGGCTTATTTCTTACAGAAAACTCAACAGTGATAACCAAATTGGAATCGCATGTTGAGGAGGTTTGATAAAGCGCACCTCCAAAAGTGCTTTCACTTCTGCCCATAGAGTGCCAACACCAACAGTTGCACCATTATGTCCTGCTGGCTGCACCCCACGACTGACACAGCCCTGTAGGCAATCGGGCCTGGTGGATATCTGTGCTCAAGGGTTTGAGCATATAAAACAAAAGGAATGTTGCACACGTATCCCCAAATAACAGACTATAGTTATTGTAGCTTCCCTCCGGTTAACAGATACGATCACAAGGTGTTCTTTTCTTTTACACCCATTTATTACTAAATGCCGTGAGAACTGAATAAATAAACATAAATACAGCATACATTAATTTGGTATAACATTTCTCAAACATAACAAAACATACAGTACAAACAAATACACTGGCAACAATGATTACCTCATTGGCCGCATCAAACTATATGGGGGAAACAATCTTGAAATCTTCTTCTTTTATCTTAACTTAAATCTCTTCTTTAACATAAACAGTTATTTTAATCTTAGTAACTTAAACAGCTTCCAACAACTCTCGATATCTTCACCTTGCTTGTTGCATGCTCTAGTGCTCAGAACAGAGGGACTGACTCTGCCCCTGCTCTGGTAATTAACCAAATCTAAACCACCCTTGCTGATTGCTTGATTGACTGATCTAATTCAGCTGCCATGTCAGTGTGACCCTAGACATCATAGCAACTCAAAAACACAGCAAAAGCAAAGAGAACAATCCATAACATGAATTGACCAAACAAAAACATTATGAATTCTTAACTTATTCACTTATTTATAATAATATGAACTTTTAAACATGATGGCAGCTACAGTTATAGACTTAAGAAATATACAGGCACGTGTTGTTATTAATTATCCTTCAGTGATCCATGCCTCAATAATGAATCAATCAAACAATGCAGTATATATACTGTAAATGTCAAATGCCACGTGGAAGTAGGCTAAAATGGTTTACATGCACATGCCTTGCAGGATTACTTCCTACTGGAATGGTATTAGAATATATTAATCATCACACTGCTTATCAATATGAAATTAATCAAATATTTTATCCACTGCCCGATTTTTCCATCTCTGATCCATTTGCACATTGTCAGTTAAATTAACACTTTTTTTTTACTGTGTGCTTACACAAGCGTGCATATTGTATTGTATTGTCATGTCATGAGGGCTCTCCGGCGGGAATAAGAAAAGACATATGTTGGACAGAGGTGCATTAGATGCCTATAGACCAGTGCCCAGATGTCTCTCTGTTCACACACAAAACAGACAATATGGAGTATTTCCCTGGACTCACTTCAAACTGTATTATCCTTCACTCAAGCCTAAGCAAATTAATGCAGTTTCTTTTGTTGTAAGACGCAATGTCTAATTTCTAAATATTATCTAACTTTATATACATACTATACACTAAATATACTGTATGAATACACATGTATAGTACAGTATGTATAGTACTTTATGTACTGTGCCACATGTATTGTGTGTGTGTGTGTGTGTGTGTGTGTGTGTGTGTGTATATATATATATATATATATATATATATATAGTGAACATGTCTCCCCACATGTTCCTTTTCCAGGTTCCTGAGAACCTTTGGAACCCACAAATAGTGAGAACCGGGCCGGGGGGGCGACACACACCTTCCTCTGCCCCCCCCCCCCCCCCCCCCCCCCCTCCTCCCCTTTTGAATAATTAGTGATGTGTGTCAATATTGCGGCCCATAGTAACCATATGGTGGGTGCAGGCAGACAGGCCATTGTTGGGAGCTGTGAAATATTGTGTATCCCTGCGAGGGCTGGAGCCAGCGGAGGCAGGAAGTGTTGTCGGGACTGACAGGGACATTGTGCGCCTGAATGGGCAAGTCCTCGATGGCAGGGAGCACCGCGGACCCAGACAGAAAGTCTTGACCCTGGCGAGAAAGCCTGATTAGGCATGGTGCTGCAGGCCTCTCCTCCATCCACCCCCACCCCTACCCTCCTACCAACCACAACCGCCACCCCCCCAGCACCACCCCCCAATACCCACCCCCGGGAAGCCATTACAGAACACAACTAAGCCACCCCTGTAAATAGAGTGACGTCAGGTCGTTTAAAGTAATAGCTGAAAACCTCTCAAGATGGCGCCACATGTCCATTGGACTCAATGGACAGGGCGGTCGCTAGTACTAAACATTCATGTCAGGGATGGAGAGGAGAGCGACAGTAGCTTTATTTCTGGGCTCTAGTGGCAAAAAAGTGTGTCCAAATACACTGTAAAATCCTGAGTGTTCGTTTAACTCTGAGAGTGTGCGAATAGATAAACTAACTTAGAATATAACAAAGCTCTACATGGCACCATAACGAGGATTCTCAGATAAATGTATACCATGTCTTTCAATGGTCCCTAGCTACCATTGCACTTGTCAAAATGTGTTAAAAGTACACAGTAGAATGATTGTCTTACTGTACATGTGGTGTGTACCGGACAGATTGGAAATGAAGGTAGGCTTTTGTTTCACGGCCCTGAGATTACCACAGCATAATTACACAAACACATTAGTTCAGATGTAATACACAGAGGCTAACATTACCCAGTCACATTATCAAGCTGTGAGATGCAGGAGAGCTAAGCAACGACTGTATCCCAATGGCCTATGATGCCTTCAAATGACTGTCATCTCCCCAACAAATATAGAACGCTTTACCAGTCTTCAAACATTTAAATTCTGCTGTGTCGTCCAGAAATAACAGGTTTTTGAATCAGATATGTAATTTTAACAAGTGATTGACAAATACTATTTGATTCTACAGCCAGGATTTCACAAATTCTGGATGAGCATTACATTGCATGGATAACAGAGGTGACAGTTGTAAAATATGTAAAACACTTTCAAAGTTAAATATCACTCCAGATTTAGCTGTGAGGCTTAAAGTGCCAGCATTTTCCAAAAAAAACGTATTGTGAGATATTACTGATTGAGATATGACCTATCTTGCCAAATAGTGATATCCAAGAAGATGCCATCTTTTACTTTAATTAAAATACTCTAATAATCTTTGAGCTTGTTTAACTCGTTGTTTGTCATGTCTTATGTTTGATTACTAGGTTTAGTGTATTTTATTAATAATTGTTACCTTTTGTACTGTTTCTATTGTGCGAATAAATAAAATAAAAAGGGTTTATATATTTATCTCCCAAACTGGACATACTGAGTTCATCATATTAATAGAACCTTTCATATTCGTGAATTGTAATTAAGACAAGGACTGATTCAGCTCCAGAAGAAGGATTAAGAAGGACAACTTTAACTCAAGGAGATACAGTAAAATCGTTTTTTTTTTTACCACCGGCGATCTGACTGTGGAGTGTGGTGATATGTTTCAGATTCACCATCCCCTGGTTCTCTAGACCAGTGGTTCCCAAACTTGTTAGCTCAAGACCCAAAAGAGAAATTAGGAGTTTGCCCGGGACCCAAAATAGTAGTGGAATAGCTGATCTACAACCTCACAACGTGTCACTTCGCACCACGTAGTGAGATCTGCTATTTTCACTACTTCTTAAACATTTGTATTTATTTATGGAAATTATTTGATTTTTCTTCTTTTCTTTATGAAATACTTTTGAAATATGTTGGAATTCATTTAATTGATGAAAAGTTGTTATTTTTCAACTTTTTAAAATCTTTTAAAATATATATTTTTTAAACAGAAGACAAAATGGGGACATTTACTGTCAACCCATAAAAATGTGTCCGCGACCCAAACATGGGTCCCGACCCACTGTTTGGGAAACAGACTGTAGCTATATATACATATCAAACGCACATCGCTCCATCCCGTCTCTCCATCCACTCCTCTTTCATCTCGTCCTCTGCTCCCCTCTGCCAATTATCCCTCCGTCAGTCTGTGGCTCTTTGTAGTCTAATAAAGGCGTTGTAAATTGATGCCCAACCCGCCTTTATCCCTCTGATAATGCACGACAATTAAGGCCCATGTCTCTTTGCTCAGGCCTTTGAAGGCTCACAATGCAGGCTGGGAAGGCAGAGAAGCCAGACACAAGTTAACTGGCAACAGACACAGATATACGCACGCACACACACATGCACACATAGATGCAACCATGCACAAATACAGTACGCACAAGCAGGTGCGTGCGCACGTACACACGCACACAGCATGCCTGTACAGTAGGTACTTACACACAAACACAACAATTAGAAAAGACACATTTGTATGCATGCATCTATGTACAATAATGCAGTGGTTTCATGTCAAGGACCCCAAAAATCTATTCGGCTGCAGACCCCCATCTCAAAAATATTTTGTGCCAGGGATTTTTCAAAAATAGCAGATCTACAAGCTCATAGCGCGGCACTTGGTGCCACGCTATGCCACGCTAAGTATAAAATATGGTTAAAGTGGTTAAAATTATAACCACGCTATATTAACTTATTTTGCTGGGGACCCCCTGGTACCCCCACAAGGAGCCCATGGGCTTCCCTTGACCCCACTTTGAGAACCAAAGCAATAATTTACGCATAGACATTTTTAGAGATACAGCCATACATACTGTGTCATGCACTGTAAACACATGTTAGTGCGCGCACACATTTATTGTTCATAAAACGCACAACATTGAATCATTTTTAGATGTACAATGCGCACTTAATGTGCAGTACATGCAAACTTTATACATACAGTACTGTACATGGGCATAAAGCAAGCATAATGCACATCAAATATTATACAGTGAAGCTAAGTTCAAACTCCTTTGCACGACTGTGGTGCTTGCAGACAAAGGCGATCTTCAAGCTAACAATGCGTTAAAATAACACACCCTATGGGATCAAGCAGGCCCTTGTTTCAGCCCTGTCACGGTGTCCACAGTCACAGTGTTTGAACCATCACGATGATTTATATGTCTATACTGACCTGCTGTCCAGCCTCTGAGGGCCTCGGGGCCAATCACTGCACGCACACACGCACACGCTCGTGCATGCATGCACACATGCACACACCCACACCCACACACACACACACACACACACACACACACATTTATTATGTGTATATTTCTATACTTGTGAGGACAACATTTTAGCCGCTTTACTGTTTTTGCGTTAAGTTTTGCCATTTTAACCCTAATCTTAAAGCCTGAGTTATACTTAATTATGCGAAGGTGTCCGGAAATAGCCAGTCTACAACAGCGAGTACTGTTACAGTAGATACAGCTATTTTTGGTGAATGAAACTTAACCCCTTCCCATAACCCTAACTTCTAAATGCCTAATCCCGACCTGAATATTTTCTCAATTGTAACTCTAACTCCAAAACATCCTCCTTAAAGGGATAGTTCACCCCCAAAACGACTTTTTTTCAACAAAAAAAACGAAGAGAAAAAAGAAAAAAATTGGTGAACTAAATGGGCCTTTAACCACAAAACAACCATTTCGCTTGTGAGGACCAGGAAAATTGCAATGTCTATTTCTCAAATTGTACTATACTTTGAGGACATTTAGCCCTCACTCAATAATAAAACACACACACACACACACACACACACACACACACACACACACACACACACACACACACACACACACACACACACACACACACACACACACACACACACACACACACACACACACACACACACACACCACTTTCCTCTCTCTTTCGATTCCGTGTGCGTCCAACCCTCTGAGGTTCTGTTGAGGGCCTGTTGACCTGATGGTGTGTCTGACAGCGAGAGGTCGCGGCGGGTTGAAGGTTGGGGGTCGTTCCCAGCCTGACCGCTCTACATCTCCTGGGTAAATGATTGCCCTCCCTCCCACCCTTAAGCTAACAAGGCATTGTAGTGACTGCTAACATTAAGAGGGGAAATGGAGGCGATGACATGTCAGTACGCCCACACACCCCTGAGGGGGAAAGGCACACAATTGACTGTACTGTACATAGGCTCTCACACACACACACACACACACACACACACACACACACACACACACACACACACACACACACACACACACACACACACACACACACACACACACACACACACACACACACACACACACACACGGTTCACTCTACTAGGTCTTGTCCCTCGGGGCAATTACCAAATGACACCTCTAACAGGAGAACACATAAAAATGTCACTTTTAGTGACAATAAAGACTTGAGCCCTAAGGTGCCAGGAGCAGACCTGTGTTTTGAGAAGAAAAACGGTTCAATTGGAGCGTTTACTTTCTTATTGGAAGATGATTATTCTTTTATTTTATTTTTTATGGAAAAGACTAAATTGTTTCTGAGATGTTTGATTACAATTTTGTAACAGCCAAACGTGATAAACCATAATATTTACTTGGGGCATCACAGAATTGCTCAGTGAGAAGAAGGCATAATTACCAGGCAAAAAATATATAAATAAAAATGCTTCAGCAAGGAAAACATTTAAAAAACACAGTGTGATGTCTGTAAGAATGTTTGAACATGTCTCTCTACTGTTTATAGAATTCTGCTTACTACTGTATTCTGTATCGTAACTGTCGGACGGAAACGTCCTATATAAGTCCAAAACCGTTACTTTTCAGGGAATGAAAAAAAAAAAAACCTGTGTTCCAATGGATTCAATCTTGTTTCATTACAAAAGAGTTTATAAAACCCATAAGCAGGCTCTAATGTAGCCTGACAACACATCGCGGGTTCGAGTCCCGTTCCAGACGATCTTTGCTGCATGTCTCTCCCCATCTCTCTCTCCCTGTTTCCTGTCCATCGCCAATGTACACTGTCAATAAATGCAGAAAAGCCCCAAAAATGTACACAAAAAACAACCTGTAAGCACACTTACTTACTGTAACCACTTTCAACCTGGCATCCCTATTTTGGGCATGTCATCATGCAAAAATTTAGAATTTTATAGCGATTCTTTTATTTTCACTACTTTGGCATGACACTGTCATATGATGAAGTACAAAATAGGGCATCAATTTATGGAAAAACAGAGAAAAAAATATATATTATGGAGATACAAGGTTCCTGCCCGACATCGACGACATGCTGTATAGGATTTGAACGGTCATAGAACTGGGGAAGGGTGAAGGAAGGCTGTAGACAGAAAGTCATTTAAATCCAGAAACGGTCTCTGAGGGATTTGAACTGAACAAGGTGTAACTAGCTGTGTGTGACGTGTTGCGATGCAGATGAAACGGTATCAGTGGCCTGTTGTTTCAATGTCTTTGACAGAATGGGAGATCAGAAGAGCTGAGCAGAGAGTAGCTACAACTGGTCTGGTCTGGTCTCACAAAAACTGATGCTTTGACAAAATGGTCAATACCATTTTGCAGAATAATACAAATATTTTCTAATTTAAATCCTGTTATATATAAACAAACAAATAAGTTATTATACTGTATAAATTATATACGTGAGTGTGTGTGTGTGTGTGTGTGTGTGTGTGTGTGTGTGTGTGTGTGTGTGTGTGTGTGTGTGTGTGTGTGTGTGTGTGTGTGTGTGTGCGCGCGCGCGCGCTCGTGCGTTATCATGCCCATTTTTATATCAACACTTTAACACTGCATCATGTACTATATTTTTATCACATGGAAGATCCTCCATTCAGTGTAATGAACTCCCAGTTGACGAACATAAAGTGAGCTCCAGATAAAAGCAAGGTAACATTATCCTTACTGTTCCCTGGTGAACAAAGACTAACAAACTCCGCAGGCTCTCTCTCTCTATCTCTTCAAAACTCTCTCTCTCTCTCTCCCTCTCTCCCTCATACACACACACACACACACACACACACACACACACACACACACACACACACACACACACACACACACACACACACACACACACACACACACACACACACACACGTATGCACGCACTGACGCACACCCACATGCACACAAGTGCACTAACTCAGCAGTAGTTACCTGGGAGCCAGGACCCTGGTGAGTGAGTAATGTTGCTGGAACAAAAGGCCTGACAGCAGAAGTGTGGAGAGAGTGATGAGGAGCCCCGCTACGCTGCTAGCTGGCCTGCCCTCGGAGCCTCCTCTCTGGCTTTCCCTTTCAGCCCCGTGCCCCTCTGGGCTTGGACCCGAGAGAGCCACCCCCCCCCTCCCCCAGCAGGCCCCACAGTCCCAGAGAAGCCTGTGACTGGTCATCTCGCTAACAAATATTGTACTTCTGATGTAAACCATGTGATTTCATGTGATCCGATCAATTGTGATTTGAAAATGATCAGCTTCTCATGATATAGACCATTGGTTCTCAAAGTGGGGTCCGGGGACCCCCAGGGGTCCTTGAGGGAGTTCCTGAGGGTCCCCAGCTAAATGATAGATTAGGCACCAAATGGACCCTTATGGGTCTGTAACTCTGAGAGTGTACAAATGGAACCAAATGGACCCCAACGGGTCCATTTGTACACTTCTCAGAGTTAAATTAACATTGATTTTACAATATGAATTGGGGTCCCAGAGATAGAAATGCCATTAAATGGGGGTCCGTAGCCCTAATGCATGTCATACTGGGGGTCCTTGAAATTAAAATGGTTGAGAATCACTGCTAGAGCCGTAAAAATCTTCTCTTATGGGGGTCCCTGGCTTATCTTTACAAATGGGGGTCCACATTATGCACACATTATGCAGAAATCTTCCATTTCATTTTTCAAAATGTATAAAATCATTTGAAAATAGCCGATCTACATTTTTCAAATAGCCAAAGTCTAATAGGGCTGCAGTGGTTAATGTATGTTTTGTAATAATATTTTAAATCTGTAAAACTAGTAACTAAAGTTGTCCAATAATTACAGTGGAATAAAAGTACTGCATTTGCCTCTGAGATGTAATGGGGTAGAAGTTAAAGTACTGAAAATTGGAAATACTACAGTAAAGTAAAAATACCTCAAAATTTTACTTAAGTACAGTACTTGAGTAGATGTACTTAGTTACTTTACACCACTGGATGTCAGTGTTTTCAAAGAAAGACAACTGTAGAAAGCATTCTCCTCTTCAAACAAGAAGTTAACAGTGTCTTAGTGAAAAAGCGCGTATCTCCCTGTAGTGCCTTTAAAGGAGTAGTTCTGCCAAAAAGTGACTTATTTTCTATCAATTGTACACCCCATGAAGCCTTGAATTCATGGAGATTTTTTTGTTTTTATCACATTCCTAAGCCAATAATTTGATAACCAGCGGTCTCTCCAGTAGGAGACACAAAGAGTCTCCTTTGTGTCTCCTACCGGATACATAGAGTCTTTATTATTATCATCAATTGTTGGCTCAGGAATACGACAAAAACAAAAACATCTCTATGAATTCAATGCTTCATGGGGTGCGTAATTGATAGAAAATAAGTCATTTTTGGGATGAACTACTCCTTTAACGCGCCATTCACCTACCGACTGAGTGGCATTTTCCCCCAGGTAACTCTATGTGGTGAGAATTAAGTACTCTCTCAATTTTGCCTCATTTGTGACGTGGTGCAATTTTGAGTATTACTTTGTAAGTTACGTGTTTGGCAAGTACTTTGTGAACCCTCAACCAAATATTATTCAGACAGAGAGGTTCAACGTAAAACTTAAAAGGTCAGTATTTAGTTCTTGCAAGTGGGACAGCCTGGGTTTAAATGTTTCTCACATTTGATGATTGGTTATAGTCAGTGGTGGAAAGTAACTATGTACATTTACTCAAGTAGCCTACTGTTACTTATATACTTGTATTTTTACTTTACTGGAGTATTTACAATTTTCAGTACTTTTACTTCTACTCCACTACATCTCAAGAGGTAAATATTATACTTTTACTCCATTACAATTATTTGAAAACTTTAGTTACAAGTTACTTTGTAGATTTAGATTATTATTACAAAACATACATTACCCAATTGAGCCCTATACATTTCTGCCATTTGAAAATAGCCGATCTACAAGCTCACAATGCGACATGATGCGAGGCATTGTGAGTTTGTAGATCTGCTATTTTCAAAAGATTTTTTATACATTTTATACATTTGAAACTTGTGAAATGGGACATTCTGCATAATGAGTACTCTGTACTTTTGGTACTTCAAGTACATTTTCATACCAATAATTTTGTTATCAAGTACATTTTGCATTGCGGACTTTTACTTGTAACAGAGTACTTCTACATTGCAGTATTGATACTTTTACTTAAGTAAAACATTTGAGTACTTTTCCCACTGACTGGTTATAGTAAAACCAGGAAGTGGGGTGCCACGTTAGGACCAACATCTCTTTGACTCGTCCCTCTTTCCCAGCCCCGTCTTGTTGCCAGGGTGAATGTCATGGTGACCATGGGATCAGTTGAAGGCTCAGAGGGGAATCCGGCTGCGACAGGGTGTGTGACATGATACACGACAGTCAGACGCCATGACAACCCCGCAACAATGCTACTGATGCAGCCATCACAAGCAAAGTGAATGGACAGTCAGAGAGGTGGGAACAGTGTTATTCCCGGTGGTGAATATATAGGTGTGACAAAGGCGTGTCCCACTCTGGACTTGGCCTGCCCTGTACATGTTCAGTTACATTAATAATAGCAAAGCAAGATTTCATTGACCAAAAGATTCTCAGTCTCTTATTGGCTATATATCCACAGCCTCTGATATTTTAAAATGTAAAATAAAAATAATAATACCAGGTCAGATAGCAGATTTCGCTATCTATTCATTATGTGATACATCAATACCTGCATTATTTGTACAAGATCCAACAATAATCATCAAAAACACAACAGTGTGAAATACAGCATCCAGTAATATTACTGATCACAATATATTAGTTTATCTAAACGTATTCAAAACCACATGATAGCAAAATTCTAACAGAAGAGAAGAGGGAGAGCACCAAACAATCGCTATGCAAAATGCCTGTTTAGTAAAAGGTTTGAATTTATTCGTGTTTTTGGAAGAAAGAATCTTCGATTCTTTATATAAAAGTTAAGAGTCTCTCTGGTCTGTCATAACGCTGACCATGGCAGCCTATGGAGTCTGTATACAACTCCATTAGGCTTATGCTGCCATCGTGTGGTCTTGTGATGAAAGGAAAAGTCATTTGTGTCGAGCAGTGTAGCTCAAATCCAAAAGTAAGCTCCTAAATAGCTAGAAAGTGTTTTCTTTCACTTCCAGCAATCGTGACTTGAATGTGTACTGTACCACCAAGAAATACCAAACAGCCAGGCATCTTTTTTTATCCCATGATTTTGCAACCCCATTTTTTTCCCTGGGAGCTACACCCCCTCTGCCAGCCTAGTGAGAGACCAGAGCCGAGCTCATGCCTCCTTCAATGCATGAGAGCTAACAAGCCTTCTTATCACCTCACAGGTGGAGTTTCCCAGGTTGTATGTAGTGCGTGGAAGGAACATGTTATTCCAACCAGTTCCTTTCCCCTCCATCAGGCGCCCCGACAGACAGGCATCCTGTGCACTAGTTACTAAATCCAATAGCACAGGCCAAGTAAGAGAATGCTGCAGGCATTTCCACAAGTGGGGGATTCCTCAGCATGCAGACCTTCCCATAGTGTGAATACCGTTGGTCAGAAGGAACTCCAGTTACAGCTTGTGGTGATCTCATGCTGGAGGCATGAAGCCCATGCTATGCAGTTTAAAGGAGGCCTAGCCCTTCTCTTATAGTTACTTTCCACCACTGCTTACACATTATGATTGACCCAAGCACTCTACCGCCGATGGCCTGGGTGAGCCAGTTCAGCACCAGGGACAGCGCCATAGAAGTATCATTACACAGTGAGTGACCTGCTGGCATGTTTAAAGCAGTGGTTCTCAAACTTTTTCATGTCTAGGAAATTTGCATTTAAGAGAGGACTAAAGACTTTCCTTTTTAATAAAGCATTTGGCTGGCTATTCAGGTTTGAACCCCTAGGTTTTCTTTGCCCCCCCTTGCTTTTCTTTTTAATTTATACTTTTCTTTTTGGATTGTTTTATGCAAATGTTTTTATTCTGTGCTATAACACTTTGAGGTTTGTTTTAAATGTAAAGTGCAATACAAATGAAATGTATTATTATTATTATTGAGGACCCCCCAAATTGATATGTGTTTGGCCGCGGACCCTCATCTGAAAATGTTTGGTGCCAGGGACCCCCAGAAGAGAAGATTTGTGTTAAAAAAAAAAAAAAAATTATTCACAATTTTCAAAAAAATTACAGATGTACAAGCTCACAGCGTGGACGAAGTGACACGCTGTGAGCTTGGACGTCTGCTATTTCCAACATACAGTATAGAAGGACCCATGGGAGTTCCCGGACCCCTCTTTGAGAACCAATGGTTTAAAGATCACCGCTGCTGATAGGCTATTTCAGAACCATGGTCAGTGACCAACAGGCTAATTTGCTTAAACCTCAGTCAGAATGATAACAGATAAAATGTCTCTCAGATGAACTATAGTTCAGGCAATGACATGAATCCAGCATAGACATTCAATGATGCCCATACAGACATACACAACCAAGCCAAACACTCAACCCACACACTAGAACAGTGGTTCTCAACCTTTTCAGGCCTTGACCCCCCAACCCCCCCCAAATAATCAGATTTGAACTGGGGACCCCCCACCCTGATAAGCACTTGGAATTGTAGGAGTTGACAATTTAGTTTGACTTGGTTCCACAGATAAATATATTTTTGCCCCTTATATTATTTGACAATTTGGCCAATGTTTGACCAGTTTTTATAGTATAGTTTGTTGATTACTTTTGATGCAGTAAAGGTCTTCTTTTTTTAAGGTATGAAAAGGTCTTAAAAGTACTTAAATTCCCACTTCACCTGGGAACCCCCCAAAGTCATGTGAGACCCCCTGGAGCCTGGAGGTCCCGACCCACAGGTTAGGAACCACTGCACTAGAACAGACACGCATGCAAGCAAGCAATGTTCTCCCTGCCATTAATGGGCTAAAATAACCAACAATCAGACACAGGGTCTACAACACAAGCAGCAACTGTCTAACAACGCTGTTTTCTTCGAAACAGTCCAGATAATGAGCATCTATGACAAGTCTATGTAATCAAATAATGAATATGAAACTTACCAATGACGTTTTCCATTTTGAATCCAACCCAGCAAAAAAATGACATGAAAAAAATAGCCAACATGAATGAAAGTGTCCAAAAATGGTCAAACATTGGCCAAATTGTCAAATAATATAAGAGGCAAAAAAAAAAGGAAAATAGCAGATCTGCTATTTTCACAATATGTATCTGTGGAACCGAAAATGTAATGCCTTAACTCCTACATTCCACGTGCTTGTCAGGGTGGGGGGTCCCCAGTTCAATTATGATTATTTTGGGGGTCGCGGTCTGAAAAGGTTGGTGTAAAAGACCTGCGATCGGACCAAAGTTGTTCTCTCACTATAGTGACACTAAAAGGGAAAATAAGAAGGATAAGGACGTTTTAACATGATATGGCAGAATTCGGGGTATGTAGGCTATTGTAGCCTTTACTGAAGGCCATTGGACACTGTTGTAAGCAACACAGTTGTAGCTAAGAGGCTAAACATGGTAGGCTAACGTCAGACATTTTCAAAACGTCGCGCTTCTTGCTTGATTTTTTTTTAATCCAATCATACAATTCACATCACGCTAGAGAACGGACTGCCCGCACCTAACGTCAATGTTGCCGGATATAGAGTGGTACTTTTCTACTACAGGTGTGCGTTTCATATCTTTGCTTTCATCTTGGACTTTGCTAGCCTGGTATCCAGCCTGCTTCGCTACGTTCGGCGGACTTTTTTTTCTCTCTTCAAACGGAGAGAGAAAAAAGTCCGCCGAACGTAGCGAATCAGGCTGGATCCCAGCCTAGGACTTTGCATCACTGCCCCCTATCGCAATAAATGCAAACTGCAATTATTTCACTGGAATAATGAATCGCTTGTACCCTTTTTTTCTGGAAACTCCCATGCTCTAATCTGCATAATAAACCATGTTTTAATACGAGCTAAAACTAGGCTATGAAAAAGACAGCCCTGTAATATTGAAAATAAATCCAGAAATACTACTTTTAACTTGAATTGTTGACAACAATAATGACTACATGTGTATCTAAAAAAATCTGTAATAATTTCCATAGATGTGTATAACATGACAGTTCCCAGCAGGCTTCTTAGTACAGTCACAGTTGGTTGGTCCTATAATTAGGTGGACCAAAATTATGCCAATAAAAACAATCAGAATATAAACAATTTGAGTGCAAATGATTCTGTTTGTATACAACCCCAAACCACAGCCATGATTGAGTTTGTATAAAATTGTATTTATTAAACAGCATACATGATTAATTAATAGGAATCGGTGCATTATTGACATTGTTTAAAGTGAAGACTCTAGATTAATTTGGATATAAATACTGCATTCCTTGACCACATTTCGCCAAGCATCGCTCACTTTGTCCCATCATAAACACAGCACGGTCTTCACTAGTCCAGTCCGTTCCTCGTGTTGCCTTTTATTTCACAGTGCAGTTTGACTACAGTGAACTAGAATCGACAGTATGATATAGCGGCTGACTCCTCTTCTTATGGGAACACTAAAGACAGTGTGATACAAGACTGTGAACTTGTGTCTAATGGTACCATTATGCTGACAGACGAGTCCCACAAATTCTGCCCTTTCACCTGCTTCACATGGTTATTCTATGGAATTCCATGGATTCACTGACAACTCAAATCTAAACACCACATGGTCCACTTATCTGATCTCTTCTTTTTTGCCCAAAGCGTTGAAAATGCACAGAGAAGGACAATGACCCACAATAACCCACCCTTCCTGCCCCCCCCCCCCCCACACACAAGGATAGACCGTGATGAAATCTCCATGGCCGTTTCGTAGGTTGACAACAGAAGGAGGGAAGGCCGGTCTGAAAGATCCGGTGGAAGGGAAGTTGTGTAGTTATGGTCCAGAGAACACAGACAGTAAATAAATATTTTTTTTGCAGTAGGAGAGAGAGGCGGCGGGTTGTTATTTCTTGATGACTTCCTCTTTCAGCTTCTCAGCCAGGTGTTTTCTCTTCTGGAGCTTCTTCCTCTCCTCAGCAGTGATCTCCTGTGGAGATGGAGGACAGGGAAACCAGTCAAGACACAAACAAGAGCCTCACCTACCGAACTGAGCTGCTCTGAGCCTCGTCACTAGTTGATAATGGGATGCATAAAGAAGACCACTGAAACAAACAAGCACAGGAATGGCCCAGGTAGCACAGGGAAGGTGATGGTACTTTTGGATTTTCACATACCATTTTCATTTCAAATCCAGTTTGGCAACCACTTTTCAATCCTGTTCGCTAGTTTTTATTAGGCACTGCACCAGCACGAAGTTCTATTGTAATGCAGGGAATTATTATTGCTTGTCCAAAACAATGGCATTTTGAGGGGCTAAAAGTGCTAACATCAGAAGTGGTGAAAAATGTATAATTTTATCAGTCTTTGACTCTCGGACATTGGTGGAGCAAAATGGCTAACAGAACCCGCTACAAACTTTCAAAGATGAAACGGTATATAAAAGTTATCCAAAGCTTGAGTTTTCATCAAACAGTGTGGCTGTGGTGAAGCATTGAATGTCATCATCGAATGTCCACATTTCTCCACAAAATAGGAAGTGCTTTGTAACTTGATTGCACATGGTCAAATCTACCCCGAAACATATAAGAGTAGTGCCCTGAATACATCTACAGTAGGTGCCAATACATTAAATTCACTCACCCAAAAGTATTCCTGCAATTAGTCTTGTGCATGTCTACTCTATTTACGTCTACTGTAAGCTGGTACACGCTACATGTCCTATGCACAACTAAACTTTTATACTGTACATAGTTAGACATCTCCATTGCAACATTCCCTAGTCTTTTTTTCGATGGCTTGAAGAATCATATCGCCTTTGTTTTAAAACTAGGATAGTTTTAACATCATTTTGTGGTTTGTTGTGTATTTTTATTTGGATTCGGCATAAAAGGGAACACTCCCACAACCCTAGTCATTTTAGTCATAATTGCAACAGCTGTCTTCTCAAAATCAAAGCTTGTAGATTTGAAATAACTGAATGATTTTTGCTTTACCGAAAGCTGTCCCCGAAGTCTCAGTTAATCCCCCAGCAGTAGAAACTAGATGGCTCTGCTTTTATGTACGTAAGATGATGGACACTAGGTTGGTAACCAACAAACTAGGTAAGACGTAGAATGCCAACACCAACCATTATAGTCTAGAGACACGTGGACTCAATATCACTGTTCTGTTTGAACAGGTGTCACACTTATTTTTATATTGGTGCAGGAAAAGGATTCATTTTGGTGTGCATCTTTGGAGGTGTACAGGATAAATGAACATGCCACTTCTTGTGATAAGAAAAGCTTGACATATACAAATTACTTTAACATGGGATATGGTGGAAAGGAGGCAGCATTCTTTACACTTCATGGACAAGCTATGGATTGTCCTAATAAAGGAGAACTTTTTCTACAGGGAATACAACACCACAGAGACTGTACATGAGTGTGTGGGAAAAAGTCATAGGGAGACCATACTTCAAGCAGCAAAAAAGCCAATTACAGCAGCACTATAAACTAGGCGACACATGTGCATGTCTACATGTACTACTTCACACAATTTTCACACGTCTAATGAAGCCTGCTTCTGGACGAAGTTGAGAACCCATCGAGCTCCATTAGAGTGCGAAGCCTGTGCTCATAGAACTACAGTTATAATACGCAACTATAGTTTTTCACATCACTCCAAAGCGGCCGATGGGTCACCTTCTGTTTAGAGGAGTTTGGAGGTGGGGCAACATGTTGTGCTGGTGGGGGAGGTGGGGTACAGACCCCATTCCTCTGGGTCTGGCCCCTTTCCACCTGACAGGCGGTACGAGGCCAAACGACAGGCAGGGAGAGGACAGAGAGCAAGAACCCAAAGCAATAAATAAATCAAAATAAGAATGACAAGCTGGGAGCAAATATCCCAGTAGTAATATTAGTGCAACAAGAGATACAAATCAATTGGAATCTAGAATGTTATGAAATTAAAAGAAAAAAAGAAAAGAAAAAGACAGAAGCACTACACAAACGAAATAAATATTATTTGAGTGAAAGTAAAAGCTAAAGTAAAAGCAGGGATTGAGCCTGTGACTTTTGTGTTGTAATATTACTGTATGTCCTGGAATAATACATTATAGTGACTGAATGTTACATTTAAAAGTTAGCAAATCGAAAATTCATCAGAACAAAAGGTGGGTGGTGTTTGGTTACATTTAACTATGCAATCGGTTTGTTGTTTTGGCTAAATTCAGTGCAAGCAGGCTGGCTAAAAACCCGGTTTAAAAGGTTGTTTCCACCCCATTGATACATTTTTCCAGATCGTCTGAACTACGTAACAGGCATCTGTAGAATACCGGAGTGCCTTTAAAGTTTAGAGTTTTGGTACGCTACAGAAAAATGTAAGAACTGAGGAGCCGATCGCCCCCCCTCAGGCCTATCTTAACGACAAAATGGTGACGGGACCGAGTCCCGCAGCTGCAGCGAGCGGAGGGGAAGGTCACAGACGGGGCTGGTGTAAGAGTATAAGTTGGCTCACAATAAACCTTTAATCCTCTAAATTTGTAGTCTATTTTCACATAAAGAATGAATAAAGCATTTCACATTTCAGTAACTGTAACAGCGCTATCAAATTGGAAAGAGTAAATCATTTAGTTCCGTGTAGTTGCGTTACAGTAAATAATGTGTTACTTTGGTTAGTCTCAAAACTAGTAGACATTATACAATCACATGTCTTCTCTGATACACACGGAGTCACCTCTGCTTCTTTTCATCTGACAATGAGGAGTCACACCAGGAGGGCATACGTGTGCGGAGGAACATGCTATGCTATCCCTTAAAATTCTGCTCCTTGCTGAACAGGCGCCCTGACAAACCTACAGGAGTTGCTAGTGCAGCGACAGATAACAGAATTCTAACAGTATTACACAAGTAATGTGGTGGACAGTATGTCTGAGGTATGGATACGGCCTGGGCTCAATTCACTTTGACTTTCGCTGTATTTACCGGGGTGGCAGGTGCCGCCGTGGGGCTGACGGGTTGTGGCTCTTCCGCTATCGGCGTCTTTTTGGTTTTCTGTTGTTCCTTCTTCAGGGCCTGCAGTTTATCTCGCTGCTGACGCAGATACAGAGCCCTCTCTTGGAGCTGCTCCTGCTGGGATGCTGTCAACTCCTGCAGGAGAAAGTAGACAGTCACAGAGACACATTACACACGCAAGATGTATTGTCTATTGACAACCTAAGGTATTCAGGCAAGTATCCTGTAAAGTGACCAAAACCGTAAAAATTGTGTGGAAAATGTTTGTAATGTGTGGTGCAGAATGCTTGTTCTCTAGTACTTGTGAAGCACAATTTATCATCACAGCCTTATTAGGACGTCATTGATTATGGCAATTTAGCAGACAGGCAAACCGAGAAAAATAGACAGGCAGAATCAGACTCACAGTGTATGGCTTTGAGATGCCAGCCTCCTTGCGTGCCTCATCCAGCCAAGGCACGGCAGTAGTCTGACTGTTACTGCTCTGCTGTTTGGTGGGGCTGACTGGGAGCTCACCACCTTTTACTGGAGCCCTCACTGCTGGAAGAACTTTGGGTTCTGTATACATCACACACATTCAGGTCAAAGGCAAACATTTAAACAATGACGAGAGCAAGCAAATCCCCCCAAAAAATCATACGATTATTTATTACACAGAAACTATAATAAAATACGTTGGTGTACATTTCTAATCAACTAGAAACAAATCAAAAACGACTCAGGGACAATTTAAAAACATACAACATAAAAATTCAGCACAATAGCATCAATAAAAACCCAAAGGTTACAAGAGGCACTTATACCAGTGTTTCCACATAGTTGATTGGAGTCACCGGCTTCGGATGCTGTCACTGTCACTGAATGGGACATTATCACGTTTAATCAGACTATTGATTGGTCTAAGAAGGTGAGATACTTACCTACCGACGGGGCTCAGTAGGTGTTTTGCCGTTATTCTGTGGGTTGATGAAAGTTGGGGCAAACGCTCACCCCAAAACATGATTTACGATTCTGTGCCTATCGGTACATAACTTTGACGGCGCTGAGTCGGCTCAAGCGAACTTCGCAACGTTCGGCACGGCAACTCGCTCGCTTTAGCTCGCTCTGTGGTGCCTCTCGTAGCTCAAGTTCGCTTGAGACAGCGCACCTCCGTCGTGGTCCTAAGCTATACTTTATACAAAACACCTACTGAGCCACGTCGGTAGGTCAGTACCTCACCTACTTACTTACCTATCAAGTACCTACCAATCAATAGTCTGATTAAACGTGATAATGTCCCATTCAGTGCATTGACAGCATCCGAAATGGGTGTTGGTGTCTTGAAGTGCCTACACTCTAAGGCAGGGGTCTTCAATGTTTTCAGGCCAAGGACCCCCTAGCTGGGAGAGAGATGAAGCAGGGACCCCCTACTCTATATTGTATAAAATTGTGTTTCAGATTTTTACTTAATCTGCTCTTTTTTCCCTCTACACCTATACCTCTTTGCCAAAAATAGCCGATCTACAAGCTCTCAACGCCTCGCGCTTCTGCTATTTTTTTCTCCTCAGAAAAGGGGATGCTATGGGTTCAAGTGGTTAAGGTAAAAAAATAAATAATATCACACAAAGATTTGGCGGACCCCCTGTAGCAGCTCTGAGGACCCCCTAGGGGTCCCGGACCCCCTGTTGAAGACCCCTGCTCTAAGGGTTTATTCTGCGTTATATGAAACTGAAACTAGTCAAATGTGATATAGGAAGGAAGACTGGATTGGAGACGAGAAGAGGTGGTGTTCTAGTGATTCACCTGTGGTGAGTTTTGAGGGAGCAGAGGAGGAGCTGGTCTTGGGTGGACTCTTCTGCCCTCCGTCTCCTCCCCGTGAGACAAGTGTCTTGGCCTCATCTGTCCTGGCAGGTTTGCAGCTGCCCTGCAGGAGGTACCAGCAGTCTTTCAAACGGCTGTTTCCAGTACCACACACAAACACACAACAAAAAGGACTAGCGGCTAGTTATTGGCCACTGCTGCTCAGGTATCTACAGTACAGCTAGCTAGAAACCACATGTTCCAAGACAGACAACAGTTTTGTACTACTATGTATGCACTGCTGTTGAATATAAGGTTGAGAACCGGTTCAAATAGGGTATTGTATTCAGGAGATACCAAGAGCTAAATGTCAGAAATAAATACAATTTAGTCATTGCCAAATCCCCCATGTACGTATTATAGTGTGTATAGTATAGTTACGTGCAGAGTAATACGCTATCTCTCCTAGATGAGTTCTGCCCCTTGCTGGACAGCTGCCCGAAAATGAATCATATCAATCTTTTTTTGGTCTCATGGAAAACTGTTATCAATGTATCCCTAGTTGGGACAAGTAAACTGTAATGTGGTGGATAATCATTAGATCATTGATTCAAATACTATAATGTCAAACATGGTTACCGTAGAAGCGTTTCCATTGACGAGCGGGGGCTGCTTCTGACTGCTACCCTCTGCCTTTCCCTCAGGTTTGGTCTTTGCCTGGAGTAGACAGAAACACAGAAGAGGCCATCACACCAAAAGACTCACAGGAAAAATGAAGGCTGCAGTGAAAGGTATCATCAGTTGATATAAAGTGTATTAAAGCAGGGTGGGGGTCTCCGACAGTTAATATGTGGTGTAGGGCTGTCGGGGAAAAAAATCGGGAGTCGAATTTTTATAATCTTAGAATGTTGAAATTGCCATTCAAATGCTGTTTTTACTTTTTCTTCCATAAATGTACTGAGTAACGAATCTAACGATGACTCACTTCCTGACCTACCGATGTGAAAACAAATGCTTTTCTCACGTCTCGCATCAACAATAAAGTTTGAGTGCATGCACTGCACACTGGCAAGTTGATATGAACGTTGGTGGCACAATATGTGTCTGTGTTGTGCACGCTCGGCCGTGCGCCTGTGGTGCCGTGTCATTGTTCCGACAGCGCATTATTCCGACGCCGTGTTGGTCCGACTTGCCCCATTACTAACCCCATCCCTAACCCTAACTGCACACGGAAGCCACGTAGTCGGAATAATGTGATGTCGGACTTATGGGCAGTCCCCGCGCCTGTGTGTGTCTGCACTGAAACTAAGACAGACCAAGTTGGTTAAGAGCAGCAAGCAAGACCCCCCCCCCCAATAAACGTCACTTGAAAGTTAATTTTAAGAAACTTTTCGTAATTATGACAACAGTGATTGGTTAATCTATGTAACATTGTTTACGCTGTCGCTACAACGTGGACCTGTGGCTATCAACAGCGCTGGGGACGGTGGATAGAGAGTCTGTTCTCGTTAGGAAATATACAATGGTTAGGGCTGCGGAACGGTGGATGGATCTCGCTATAATATTACAGTAACATCCATCTAAAAGTAGCGACTACACACCCACGCAAGTGATACATTTAAAGTGGGTAAAGCACAGCCCCTTACAAAGCGACGCTAACCATCAGGAGTTTACACTACCTGCCATGTTATGAAAATAATCAGCACCAATGTGGACTGTGCTCGGAGGTTCCGACAAACAAAAGCATAAAACCAGTGAAAATGAAGAGGTATTTCCACTCACCAAACATCCAAATCACACTGATAAACCAGTGGAGTTTATTCACAAGAGGACGAACTGCAGGGCCAACGTCTATGGCCACTAGCCAGGCTACTCAACGAGGTGCATCATATCCTCTAGGACGTGCGGTAAGAAGTTGTAGCCTAATATTACTTTCCTCTTATCAAACCCCAGCAACCTATAAACCTATAAAGCCATAACCCTTAACTAATATAGTTTGTTTCACTATTTTGTTTAACCTGCTACTGTATTATAGCATTTGTATGCGTGCACGGGTGTTTATTATTGAATACCGTAACTATAAATATAACTATAAATGTATAACTATACATTTTATTATACATTTATAAATATAAATAAATTACATAAAATATTTGAATATATTTGAATATAAAAAATAACATTGATATTAAAATGGGTTTATAGAGGAAAACTGAGAGCACTAATGTGGTGTACAATTTATTGCCATTATTTATGTCCAGCTGACCTCAGTAGTACAAGCAAACCTTTATACTATTGGCAGTTACCCTTTTTTATTAGAGTTTGCACCTTTTTTTCTCCCACTTCAGTAACCAATTAACCCTCCTCACAAATGTGTTGCCACTGCTATTGTACACTACTGGTTCACCTGCCAGTGAGGATACTTACCAGGGCAGTGTTACTCTGCTGGCTGGGAGCGGAAGTGTCCCTCTGCCCTCCGCAGCCCTGTGCCACTGGCTTGTCTGAGCCACTGGCAGACGCAGAGCCTAGCTCTTCCTCCAATAGAAGCCTTCGAGACATTTCCTCATCGTACTCCTCCTTTGACTTCCTGAAGAGCAAGCAATAGCAGAGATAGAGACAGAGAACAGAGCCCATACGACCAGCGTGAGACAACGCCAATATAACTAATGCTAATCACCTTGTTATCCATCGGTGAGCCTAGACAGAGAGTTGGCTCAGTGCTACATTCAAAGTAACTGAGTAACTGAGATATGCTCTATTGTAGCTTGCTCATAGTCATCAGCAGGGCGCTGCCTCACTCAGTGATCTTTTATTTGATTTATCACCAGCTTAATTCGCTTGAGAGGAAACTCAAATCTAGGACTGTGTACCGTAGCGTAGCTGACATACTGTAGACCAGGGGTGGCCAACCCTTTTGGGCATATGATCACTTATCCATGTTCCAAGGCTGGAATGATCACCCAGTGCCAGACAGTGAAAACCACCATTGCTTTATGGCTTATTATAGACTGCTAATAAGAATAATACGAGCATAGAATAAGTCAATTGAATAATAAAACTTAACAAAGAATGAGTCCAAATTTTAATATGAACAATAAAAGAAAGCTATATCCTGACTATCTGGGGAAAAAAGGTTTTATGCACATTTTATGCAGCTTTTGATTACAAATCCCCTCAATAGCCCAATCTGATGGTAGATCAAATAGATGTAGTTGCCCACCCCTGCTGTAGACAAATAGACATACACAGAGAGAGGCAGGTATAAATAAATGACTGGAGGACAGATTTTGTCTTCTGTCTGTCACCTACTAGGGCCTAAATAAAGTAAAACGGACAAAATCAGAAATATGTGCTATGATCAAAGTAAAGTACAAACGCTTCCCTCGTTTGGATACATTTTTCATCATGACTGTAGCCCGGTCACCTTCTTAAAGGCAACAGTGTTTATCACCTTACATAGAGGGTGAGTCATTGAGAGAGCCATTGACTGAGTAATTCCCCTGGACCCTTAAGTTAATGAAGCCAGTGGAAAATATCATCTCAAATGTATTTTAAGAAGCTTGTCCAAATACTGAGGTAAGATTCGGTAAATGTGATTGTTGAAAGGGTAATGCAAAAAAGGCATTGTGTGGGAAGATGTTGATCACTGCTAATCACTTTTACCGTAACACTGATTATCCCTGAGCCTGCCCTGCAGGAAATAATGGTAAAAGAACCACTGTCTAACCACCTGAGGATGATTAGATTGGCTCCTTGAATGGTCTGAAAGGTTTGATGCATTTAGATTCAAATTGAAGGAACCGATGCTATAAAAAGAAATGGTCCGCCCACCACTACATCTCAGGACACACAACCAGCTTAACCTCTTTCAACCTTGCATCCCTATTTTGGGCATGTCATTAGGGAATAGGGATGCAAGAGTTAATCAAACTTAAAAATAACTGATAATTGATAATTTTGTAAAATAATCAGTAAAATGGAAAGAAAATAGCAGAAATAGCACATCTTCAAGCTCGCAACACATCGAGAGCTTGCATATCGGCTACTCTCACTATTTTTGCGACAAAGTGTCAAATAATACTAATACTATAATACTACTGGTTAATAGATTTGTTAATATATAATTTATTTTTTTAATATAAAGAAAACATGCTTCTCGATTATTCTATTAATCAAAAAAGTAATCGATAGAATAACCGCTGCGATTTTTTAAAATTGCCCTCACATCACATGCGATGTTGTGAGCTTGTACATCGGCTATTTTTTTTATAACTTTCTGAATAGGGCATAAGTGGCTATAGACCATCTGCTAGTCATTTTCTACCATGCATTGAACTCCCCAATTCTTCTGAACTGTCAAAAAAAGGACACTGAAAATCCATACATTTGTATTATTGCATAAAGGATGTTTACGTTTTCAACAGGCAGGTCTGGGGGTATGGGGAGATGTGGAGGGGCTAAGAGGCATGAAGTCTACTGCTCACTGTTTTGTCTGGCAACACAATAGAGCTTCTGGTAAGTTTTCTTCACTGCAGGACAAAATACTATGTGATGACATGTCTGAACATGAAGGGTGTCATTTTAATGCAGGTGAAAGTGTGAGAGGAGGGTAGATGCACAGCCAGTGAAAAGTGTAAGTGAAATTGACCAAGAATACTACTTTTCTTTTTAACCCTGCTATTGGCAGGGTTCTAAGGAAGGTTGTTTAAGGAAGGTTGTGTTGGTCGGTCAGTTGGACCATTTGTGGATTGCCATTTGGATGTGCTTTTAGCGCCACCCTCAGGCAAAAATGGCAACTACTGTATACAGTACATACAAGATATCTCATAAACCCTACTGATTTTGGCAAGCCCATGGCCTTTCTGATAGTACCACCCATTCAAATGTCCACTTGTTTTCTGTTTTAAAGACACTTTGTGTCTTTTTAATGATGATACTTTCTTTTATCTCACTTTAAACATCCCACATCTTAGTACCTTAGGTCATTTTTGGATAATTTCTCAGTATAACGGTACACGGTAGAAATATATAAATCATTTTGTTTTTGGTCACTTTTTCTCTGGTCTCGCTTTCTGCTCGTCTAACTTTTGGGTCGTTTTCAGCTGTAACTGCTTATTAGTCATATTCTTTAGCTGTGATTGGCTAAGTGCGAGAAATCCACAATCCATGTAAAACCAATAGACACTGGTGATAGATGTATGTAACGTACATACATGCACACATGCACGCACACATGCAGAGTTATATCTTGTGCCATAAACTGGATTGCAAATCTAAACCGCCGACAAGCAGTTTAGTTCCGTTGATATGAGCTTGAACAGGAAACTTGAACTTCAATTAATAGGATACAGGTTCTCCATTGCCTGTTTGCTGTTGTTTGCTTAATCAATGTATTCCATGCTTTCATACTGTAGTAGCTATGAGCAACTAATGCAGGCAACGAAATGATTACTGAAACTGGAAGTGTTGCCTGATATAACCTCCACAGCCTAGAACACCTGCTAATTTCCTGTTCTAGATCACTGTTGGCTTGTTCCTCTAATTCAAACTGAACCTGTCATAACATGATCTAAAGCCTTGTAAACACACCACTAAGCCCATGGCCTATTCAGGCTACACTAGTCCAGATCCCAGGAGATGATTCACCTTTGGCTAGTGGCCAAAGCAGCCAGGTAAGACAAAGGGATAAAAATACAATTTTTCTGCCTGTTTAGTGTCAATCCCTCGAGCCTAATTTAGCGGTACCCTTAAGGAGCTTAGCTTTCTGCGGTGCCGATAGACACAGCATGTTCTATTTGACAAGGCTGTCTCTAGCAAAATCCCATTACACTGCAGGGCTACTAAAGTGATGGGGCTTCTCGAATGCTCGACAAAAATGGGCTGCACTCAGAATGCAGCAACATCAACATAAAGTACAACAGGCACAAGATGGGATTTCCTGGTAAATCAACAATCAAAATAAATTAAAAGAGAAGGCAGTGCATCAACATCAGCACACTGTACATGCAGAATCTTGGATATGACCAGATATGGGATGAGGAATAAGGGTGTGTGTCTCACCTGAGAACCTCCTGTAGTATCTTCATCTCCTGCTGCTCCAGCTCTGACATGACATCCACACCATCTGTCAGACACTCAGGAAGAGCTCCTACACACACACACACACACACACACACACACACACACACACACACACACACACACACACACACACACACACACACACACACACACACACACACACACACACACACACAGAGTTATACAGCTCTGTCTTTGGGGTATGTACAGTAGTGTGTGCATGTGCGTACATGTGTGGCCTACCGTTCGTCTCCTTGATGACCCTGAGGGCCTGTATCTGTAGCTCCATGTTTTTCTGTGCCATCAATGAGCGGAACATCTGGAAGTCATCTGTGGCCAGAACCGGCTGAAACACCGTCTACAGAACAAGACCAACATGGTTAAAACACCACTGAACTACAACCTGGGATTACCAAGTGTACCCAAATGTGGGTACATTTAGTATAAATGAATACCGAGGATTTTACTGTGCATCATGACAGTGGAGAGGAAAGCTCCAGGCCCATTCAGAATTTCAGTCCCCCCTTTTTCTGACAATTTATAGATACCCAGGAGGCGGATAGTCTCTAGGGTTAAGTACACTCCTAGAGATGACAGGGATCCAGTGTCTTGCTCAAGAGAACTTCACCCTGAACAGTACAGGCATCATTCAGTATTCTATTATTGAGTAGACAAGTGGGGGAAATTGAACCTTGCAGTCCATTCTTAGGTAAGTATGCCAAGCATACCAACATTTTGTAGATTGGATAAAAAGATGGAGTGTGTTATAATGGATTATTCAACAGACTTGTTAGATAATGAGTCACATAAGTTCCTCTGACGGAACAGCATGGTTCAGGATTCAAACTGACAACCCCCAAAGCAGCTAGGAGGCACTCCTGGCAACCACCCTATAATCTTTAGGGTTATATATATATCTCTAAAATAGGGCTGTTAAAATTAGTTAAATTCATTTTGTTAATTAATTAATGGAATTAATGCATTTAAATGTTTTACCGCAATTAACACAGAATGACCTGCCCAATACATCCCATAATTCCAACCACTCTGCAACTAGACATCGCTCTGTTAGCTGGTTGTTGACAGATCCAAAAAATGATCCAAGCAAGATGGACAGAGAACCTGAGCCTGGCCCTATCTGGATGGGGGAAAAACACAAGTCGGTTATTGCCAGAAAAGGCTGTACACTTTACGTAGGCTGCGGCTCAAGTCATATAGCACAATAGGGTGAGAGAGAGAGTCATTTATCTTTCTTCCCACAAAAATATACAAAGAAAATGGGCATATTTCGTTACGAATGATGATTAATAATGATTAATGAATTATTAATCTGTGATTAATCTCATTACAAATTTCAAATTATTTTTTGATAGCCCTCATCTCCTGATGGAGAGAGGAAAATGCAACAGTAACACCCAGGATTGGAGCCCGGGTCTCCGTGTGGGATACCCAACATCTGCCACTCAGTCCCGCCCGACTCCAGGGTAAAAATGTCTCAATGGAAGTGTAGGCAGACCATCTCCAACCACTGCAGGTTAATGTTTTATTCATTACAATCAGAATAAATATTTAGATATTCTTAATATAATGCCAGCCAAACTATTCTGGACTTTTCTAAATTACCATATCTAACATACTGTACCTTCTGCATTCTTGCAGAAGCTTCTGTATATTAGTGCTCTTCAGCCAATGCCTTTGCCTCTCCCACCCCCTCTCTCAATCTCCCAATGCTTCAGTCTAGGCCTACATCCTGTCTGAGTAACGTAATTACAGCAGAGAGCTTTTTCTGGCACCGTCAACTGCTGTTCATCCTATGGGTCATGTCAACTCACCGGCCTCTCCACACCTCTTTTTGATGTCTATCATCACAGAGATCCACTTCAGTCTTTCACTTTCACTCGCTCTTCAGCAGAGACACACACCAATAACAATACCAGTAGCACTGTTTTTGCAGATCTATTAAATTGCATTTTCTTTTGCCTGGGCTCATTTTACAAAAATGCCTGTGAGATATGAGCCATTATTACACGGCTTGGTTGAATGCTTGATTCTGATTGGTTAATCACTGAATTCAGCGGTGTGTTATTTCTGTATAATGACTGATGAGCTCTATAACAGACCGCTGTCTAATCGAAGACTCAGAGCACCTGCTACGCTGCTTGATTTTGTGCTGTATCAACATGACAGCCATGTAAACAAACACGCAATGTCATTTACAGCTAAACATTGCTCTCAAGAATGTTTTTGAAAACAGTTGAAGCGAGAAATAGACAATGCAGTAACCTAAAATGTATTCTATTTGATCAGCTACACTTCCTTGTTTTCCGAGGCGACCGTGCAACACTTATGGAATACTTTCATTACCGTAAACAAGGAAATACTTTGCTTTGTTGATACTTTTGGGTAAATTTATTAAGTAGCCGTATAATTAATAAGCAGGATAATTGATGGCCAGCCACCCTTTCAGAGTGATTATGGCACGCTACGCGTTGGTGCCTAATCACCCTGTCGGGTTTGATTTCTCAATTCCTGACATTACTTGTGACTCTCATGGTCGGATTAGACTGTGTGGGTAATTCCTTGCTACTGATAACCTGGGGTTTACCATAGCCTTGCACTTCACTCACTAAACTGGTCTCTCTTTTTGTCTCCATATTCTACTTTTCTCGTTCCATTCATACTGTATCTCCATTTTCTTCCTCTGTTCCTCTCTACTGATATAGTTGAACAAAAGACTCCTCTAATGATGCCATGTGTTTAACTGATTTAGACCTGAGGCTGATTCTAAAAACGCCTTCAAAATCCAATCACAATTTGTGAAATGTATGTTGCTATATACTGTACATAGCAACAACAACCCCCAAAAGGGGTTCCCGGATTGAAAGGTAAAGTAACAAATAGGGTTTCCAGGCCTAAATGGGTTAATATTAGGATGGTTGGGGCAACCTGATAGCCGACTGGATAGACCGCATAGTACTACATGGGCTCAAATGACAGCAAGTTTACGGTTCAGTTCCCAACCGGCCAGACCATTTGATGTGTGTCACTCCCCTAATATTATCTCTCTGTTTCCTGTCTCTCACCACTGTATATATCAAATATACTTAGAGGCTTAGAAAACCCCCCCCCCAAAAAAAAAAAGAAATAATAATAATTACGTATTAAGTATTAACTTAATATACTATAATATTAGGATGGTAGAAGACGAGATGAGGAGAGCAAGTGTTGCTGTGATAATAAACCTTCATCACAGCACACATCAATGTCCCTCTATGTCACTTTCAGAAATTTCCCATCACACTCCAGCTCAGCCCATACTCCTTTGTGTTTGGGGATGTGTTTGCTTAAAGGGGGTATAACTATAAGTGATATTTATAAGTGTTAAATATATCTATATTAATCATTGCTATCGAGTTTGCTCAGTAACAGGGGTCTCTCCGTCTCTTTAGAAAACAAAAAATACATTTAAGGTCGGAATACCAATTTCATCCAATCAGGAGAGAGAATTCATGTATTTCACTGTATGTGCCTTGCTCAAAAACATATAAGCATTAGGTACCAATGGAAAGAAAAGGGACTCTTGCCTTGTCCCAATTTGCGAGTTTTCCTGTTCTTCGTTTTCTTCTAGATTAGACTATTCAGTAAGCAACTGGCTAGTGTTGTGGGTCAGATTCTGAATTAATTATTAATCAATGCTAGTAGTGTGCACTGTGCAGCTAAATTATGGACCAAGACTGACCATTTCTATTATTTACTTCATCACTGATAACTAATAATAATAATAGAACAATGTTTGTAGTCAGTCTAAGGCTTAATTTGTACTTAATCACATGACTCTTTTCACAAATATTGTTTAACAAACATTTATCACTGTCAACTAAGAATAGTGAGTCATGCCAACACTTTTGGCATTTAAAGTATGTCATTTTTGTCAAATGAAAGGATTGTGCAGCATAGTAAAAAATTATACATAAGATAAGCTTATCCCATCCTCAGTCCTTCATTTATGTTATTTAGGACAACAGCATTGAGCCAACATTGAAAATTGTGTGCAACAAAGCTCAGTGTACCTGTAACGTTTTTGACTTGGCAAAGGGAGAGGTACAGGCTTCCAGAAACTGGTGCTCATTGATGCCAACCTCCTGCATGTAATTCTCCAACAGCTTCTCCACCTGAACAAAGTAAAGCAGCTTACATTAGCCCACACTGTTTAATGAGCCAGCACAAACAAAACTGATGAGTCATGGGGAGGCAATGGATGTGGAACTGTGGCACAGTGAACAAAGACAGAAAGCAAAAAAAGGTCCCTTTACTGTAAGGCTGGGCAATATATCGATAGTATTTTGATATCGTGAATCGTGATATCAGACTAGATATCGTCTGGGAGTTGGAATATTGTAATATATTCCTGGTTTTAATATTAAGCCCTAATCTACACTTTCCCAAAACTTAAAAAAAAAAGAATAGACAGCCAATCTACAATATAAAAAAATATCATATTTTGGTAAAAAAAAAGAAAAAGAAAATAGTGATATTTGATTTTGCCCATATCTACCTTGAAGTGGTAAAACTGTGGGAAATATAAGCCCATAAGTAGGCTAAACAGCATTTTTTTAAATATTGAGTATTGTCAGCGTTGTACTCACCAACTGCTTGTACTGCTGATGAATTTCTGTGTATGTCAATTTGTTTTCATCTTCATCATCAAAAACTGGGGGTGGGGGGGGACACAAAACAAACAAAAACAAATGATATGCTATTCACCCATTATAAAACACCATTATATAAAGAATAATTCATAAATGTTTGTTATATTGCACCTATATAGATTTAAATATGTTATATTCCGTTATATGCAACTCAGAGGCAAATTATACTTTTACTCCACTACAATTATTTGAATACTTTAGTTACTAGTAACTTTGTAAATTTTGATTATTATTACAAAACATACATTAGCCACTTCAACTCTATATTTACATTTCGGCCATTTGAAAATAGCAGATCAGCCAGCTGTCGCAATGCGATGCATTGTGAGTTTGTAGATCTTCTATTTTCAAAAGATTTGTATACATTTGAAACCCATGAAATGGGACATTCTGCATAACAAGTACTTTATACTTTTGGTGTATTCTGATGCCAACACTTGTACTTTTACTCAAGTAAATGTTTAATACCGGACTTTTACTCGTTACAGAGTATTTCTACGTTGCAGTATTGATACTTTAACTTAATAAAAAAATGTGAGTACTTTTTCACCACGGATCGCAGTGTTCCTATCAAGTAGATACACAACAGAAAGACTGGGAAAATAACCCACAAGTTAGCGTTAGCCTAGCCACCATATGCTACCATGTAAACAGTACATGATTTTACAGCATGTAACGTCCATCCATGCATCAGATGCATTACACCATTGGTTCTCAAAGTGGGGTCCGGGGACCCCCAGGGGTACTTGAGGGGGTTCCAGGGGGTCCCCAGCTAAATGATGGATAGGAACTAAATGGACCCTTATGGGTCTGTAACTCTGAGAGTGTACAAATGGACCCTAACGGGTCCATTTGGTTCGATGTGTACACTCTCAGAGTTAAATTAACATTAATTTTACAATATGAATTGGGGTCACAGAGATAGATATGCCATTAAATGGGGTCCGTAGTAGCCTAATGCAGGTCAAACTGGGAGTCCTTGAAATTAAAATGGTTGAGAATCACTGCTAGCCGTAAAAAAATCTTCTCTTATGGGGGTCCCTGGCTTATCTTTTCAAATGGGTGTCCGCGGGCTAATAAGTGTCAATTTGGGTTGGAGTTTGAGAACCACTTGGCTTATCGTCTATGCATGCGACGACGTCGCGCCGATCGAAGTCAAAAATCTGGTTGTATCGATCGGACCCGTCGTCGTCACCCCGGGGCGCGTGCATTTTTAGACCATTGATGTCTGTCCGTCCAAAAAGGACTAATATGATGATGGTCATGAAGATCCTCTCTAACCTGTGCATTTGTTCTCCATAAAGTCTGAGACGGGGATGACCCACTCGGGACTGCCGAGGTAGCCAGCGATGCTCTCCACCACCCACTCCCTGTCGTCCTCCTCAGGCTCAGCCATGTTGGCTGCGGCTGCTGTGGAACGTTGTCAGCACCAACAACAACAACAACACTGGCTCAGCGGCACACTGTCCCACTCCTCCACTCTGGTCCGAGGATGATGATGATGATGAAGAAGAAGCACAGCTCCAGTCCCAGTAAACAGACATTTGGTTCGAACTGATCTACTTTCTTAAACTATTCTTCATTTGATGGCCTACTATAGAAGGCTGTACTGTAATTCCTCCAACACTCTCTCGGTTTACACACACAGGATCTCTCCCCGCAGAGATCATGGACAAAGTTGCCAGATCTGCGTATTATAATTTCCCTGCAATATTTTATTTGAAAATAGCCGATCTACAAGCTCACAACGCGTCGCATTGCGACGCGTTGTGAGCTTGTAGATCGGCTATTTTCAAATAGCTGATGTATATGTTAAAGTGCTCATGTGGCTCATAGTCGCTTCTTTTGGGCTGGTTTTCCTATACCTGGTTGCTTGTTTCTCTCACAGAATCTGGCAACACTGGTCATGGAGGAGGCAGACATACGCACTCGTGGATCTGCTCTACTGTCGAAGACGCTGCTGACGCCTAATCAGTCTCCATGGTAACCGTGACGTCAGCCCTCTCGTAGTCCTCCAGGGCTCCAGGTATTGATAACTTATTTGTTTGTCTTTGTTTTGTATTGTATTGTTTTGTATTGTATTGTATGTCATGATTGTTATAAATAAATATTTGTGGGGGGGGGGGAATAAAAATAAAAAAAGGGCTCCAGGCAGTTAATCCAGGACGCTTGAATTCAGTGTGGAAGTAGCAATACCACAACATAAAAAAACTCTGTTACAAGGCCTGCGTTCAAAATGTTACCTGAGTAAAAGTACAAAAGCATTGACATCAAAATATACTCAGAGTACCAAAGTAAAAGTACTAAAATGTTTGAAAATAGCAGATCTACAATCTCACAACGCATCACATTGCAGCGCGTTGTGGCTATTTTCAAATAGCGGTATGTATAAAATAGGGCTCAAGTGGTTAATGTATGTTTTATAATGTAATAATTTACTTATTGACTTATCTGTACTTATAAGTACTGTAACTAGTAACTAACTAGAGTAAAAGTAGCCTACAATATTTGCCTGGCTCTGAGATGTAGTGGAGTAGAAGTAAAAGTACTGAAAATTGGAAATTCTCCAGTAAAGTAAAAATACCTCAAATTGTGCTAGTTACTTTCCACCACTGCCTGAGTTCCTATCAATTAGTAAACCGAGAATTCCGATTTGACTGGAAGTAAGTAGTGACTTGTGATTTTGGTTTATTGTGTGCATCCTCACTTTTTAATCATGATCATGTTGTGATCACACACACACGCGCGCACACACACACACACACACACACACACACACACACACACACACACACACACACACACACACACACACACACACACACACACACACACACACAAACAGAAGCCAAATTATACTTTTTTTTATTAAGAGTAAAAATAAAATGTGCTGATTCGGTAATTCAGCAGAGTGCAACAACAATGATATACACTAATAAATATACATTCCTTTTGTATTTTTGAAATATATAATATTCTATTATAATCATATAATCATGTCTTCTGTGTACAATTCATAAAGGCAAGACATGCAAGCGGTTGTCATGCCAAAACAACACAATGCAGTAAAGGTAGGGTACTTCACAAAGCTTTTACAGAATACAGCAGAACTGAGAAGTCCATCTGTAATGTTTTCCTCAGTAGTTAGTTAGGGTTTCGTGGAAATGGCTTAAATTACTTGATTATCTTTTTATCCTCTTGAGAGCGAAAGACAGGTGGGTGTGCACATTTGGAACGAGTGGAAGGCAAACTTACACAAAACATGTTCTGTGAAAATAATGTTTTCAGTAATATCTTCCCTACCCCCGCTGATAGGTAAACAGTCATACTGCTTCCATATTTGCTGGACAACGTCAGTAAGATTCAAGAAGGCAACAATCTATTTAAAATAGTAAACATGCACATAGTTGCCTGGATATTGTCTCAGAGCTACGTAAATTAATTAAGAAAAGGCTGTATGTGACACTTGTGCCCTCCGGGTGGCAGTCATAGTATAGTAGTATAGTAGTAGTAGCGTATTATAGTGGTTCTGACATCAGTGTAGCACCAATGACTTACTGAGGAGACTGTGCACTTAAAGAGACCAAAAGAAGGCTCTTCAATCATATGTCATATATCGACTGAAGAAAGTTGTAGGCTATTATGTGAGGCAAGTCCATGTACAGTACTACAGCAGACTGAGGTTAATTGCACTAGTGTCTACTAATGAAACTATCTTGAAAGGAAAAGAATGATGATCCTATTGTAGCAATAATGCAAAGTATTATGGCATGGAAATGGAAAGTGGGTCTAGTTTAATTGAAATGAGTATTTCCCCCAGGGTACAGTGGTGACTCACAGTAAAGAAGCAGGACACACTGGCCGTTGCAGGTTGTTGAACTTGCATACTCTAACTCCAGACCCATCTGCTACCATAACCCAGATGACACCAAGATGTAGCTCATAAAAAAAAAGAAAACTCTATTTTGATATCCACTAGGTGGCAAGAGTTAGCCATTCTGAATAGTTTACAATGTAGTCTGTGGAAGTTCCTGTCTGAGAGAGAGAATATAGATTTTTCACTACAGTCAGTACCGTGGCCACATGCATCCTGTCTGTGCTTATTATTGACATCTTGTCCTGACTCATTGTATGGCAACCCAGTCTAGACAGCAGGTTGCAGGTGATTTGTAACACAGATACATAGTCGGGGGGAGACCAGTATCACAATAATGCCCTGAATACATTGCTGTGGGTTACCCATTGTCTCACACTTTAAGTAACTGCTTACTGAGTCTGAAGCAGCTAAAGTTTACCAGAACAATTACTCTTTAAATGATGTATGCTGATTAATATGATGATTAAGATAAAACCGTGAAAACGTTGTTAATTTCTTAACAACAAATAACCATGCAGTACCATAGGGATGAAGAGTCTTGCTTTTACAATAAATGTCTTCGACATACAGAGCACAAGCATTGCAGAGAACATGCCTGGAGAAATCTGAGGGCTGCTAAACAGAAGTCAAGATCCTGCCTTGACATGACAGAGAAAACAGTTCAGTTCAGAGCAACCACTCTTCACCCATGAACAAATATAAATACCCTATACAGTAGCCTATCTCTACCTTGTCCACATGCTAGTACAGTAGCACATACAGATACAGGCTACATTGGTGGTATGTAACCTGGTATTGCAGGCTGCAGGCCTTGCCAAAACGAGTTTGTTTGTCAAGCATGACAAAATGTTATTCACAGGTGCATAGGTAGTACACACACACACACACACACACACACACACACACACACACACACACACACACACACACACACACACACACACACACACACACACACACACACACACACACACACACACACACTAAAAAGACTAAAACTAACTCTCAGAGTTAAGTTGACACTCTGGATTTTGCTGTGTGTACCAAGAGTATCATGTAAGGTACTGTACAGAAGACCCATACACTGTCGAAATGCACATCAAATAATATTTGCCATTACCGTATTTTTCTCATGCCTCAGAAAAATACAATAATGACTGTTATAACACAAAAGCATCATGGTTTCTAATAACCTTTAAATAATTTTGTTCATGCCTCTGGCTGTATTTATAAGCGCATTTTCAACATTGTGCGAGTCTTATAAAACCCTATCATGGTATAATTGGTATTGCAAGCCCCCATGTCCTTGAGGTGAATGGTAGATGCGCTGTTAAAAAATTCAGTATATTGATTTGTCCAGCAGCAGACCATCTGGCCCCTCCCTCTAACTGTTCATTCGAATGTTTGTTCAATAAGTCACAACACTGCATTCAGACGAATGCCGTAGTTATGACGTTAATCAAGTGGTCTTTTTTCCTCTAATTTGACGGTGGACATTGGAACAAAAACATATTTTCAATAAGGATCCTTTCAGATCAATTGCCCATATTCGATTAGGGAAAAGTAAGATTGCATCTGTCTGTCTGTCTTACACGGTGATGAGTGGCCGCCACACCTGGGCCATTCTGCGATGTCATGCCATCTCATTAGTGTACTGTAAGCTTAAACACAAGTACACAACATGAGGGTTAACACACAAAACAAGTGCAAACAGCAAAGTCTAAATAGGCTTTCTGAATGTTTTCAGAGTCAGACAAGGAAGTGTGATATGCTGAAGGCATGATGGCCATGAAGTAAATGTTTTATGTACAGCACCCTACCTCACGAGTACATCTAGTCCCATAGTAGATTATGTCACCAATGACAGTATAGAATGTTTGCTGAGAGCATGCAGGGTTACTGAATGACAGTAGTGTAGAATATACTGCTCATGGGCAGTTCATTAACATTTGAGAAGTATTGTTTTAAACTATGGGTCAGGGCAGGACCTACAGGTTAAGGTCTGACTTCCCATTGGGTCCTCCAAACGGCAAGAAGTCTGTCACTGGAAGAAGTGACGGGTCAGATTTTAAAACAAAACAAAGCCACAAGTCTTTCTTAAGCTTTATTTTGCTTTAGGTAGCTGCACTACAGACAGTTGGGTGTTTGCTCCAGGATGACATTAATCAGCTTGCAAGACTGCTGGAAATTGTTAGTAGTGATGAACACTGTCATCACTAATTGCAGTGATAAAAGTCTCTTTTAACTGTGTACCTTATGGCCAACTTTACACAAAAGGGTTTCAGTAAAGAGGCATTTTGAAAACCAGGACATGCATGTACATCTTGTATTATATTATGCTACTTTAGGGCATAGCTTGGCATAAGACATTTATCAACTCCCTTTCCTCACATACTGTAGAGAGGCAGGAGTCGATCAGTCTGTAAAGGGTAATAAATCATGACTGCCACAGATCTGTTGATGTTTATGGAATCAATAAACTTCATCTGTTCCATGTCTTCAAAACAGATATTGACTGAGAGAAGACTGAATAATCAGCAGCCTTGAACATCATAAGAAGTTCCTCAAAACATTGCCATTAATTTAAGATCTAACTCAATTTTGCACTACCTTTCAGTTTAAACAATCAAAAAATAAAAAGGTTTGGCTTCATTCTTTTTTTAATCCAAAAGTGCAAGAATTGCAGAGGAGTATTTGGCTCCCTAGGAGTCCATCTTTGTCTCTCTGCTGGAGATGGTCTGAATCAGACATTATGTTTTCTCTGCATTTTTTTCTTAATATATAAAATGAGATTAATAAAATGCTACAAAGACCCAATGGAAGTCCATTGTCATCATCAGAAGAATGTCATTCTCCAAGTCCAAACATTAAGATAAAGCAAAGCCCACAAGGCCTCACGGGGACACATTCGACAGCTCTCTGCTGCCGCTGCTTTCAATAGACTGGCTGGGTAGCAGTCCTGACATTTTGTCGTTGTGGTCATTAATTTTGATTTGCACCTGTCTGTCGTCTAGGTGACTGGGGTCTTTATCTTGGTAGCTGCCTATTGGCACTGGTCCACTACCTCTATCCAAGTGACTAATATTGCTTGACTCCTGTCCGTTGCCATGGAGCTCTGCATTGTCCCGCGATGTGTTTTTTATTGGAGCAGGTCCGTTGCCGTGTTGACTCGTTTTGATTGGCAGCAGACCGTTGATGTGGCGTTTTCTGCAGACCGGCACCTTATTACAGACCTTGTTGGACTGCAGGGTGCGGGTGTAACATGAAAACCAGTCCCTCTCAAACGCAGCCTTTATCTGCTCCACTATTGTGGCGTTCTTCTCCTCTATGCCCTCTGGCTGGCTGATCACAAGACCAGCTCCTCCGTTGAAGGTGAATTCATTCCCTACCCAGTCAAGGTTGCCTGTAAGGATAAAAAGAAAAAAACAGGTAAGACAATTATGAAGTCAGCTGTTACCAGAGTCTAAGACACAGCTTTCTTTTCAGAAGTTTATGTTTTAGTTGCTTTTAGGAAACAACAATAAAACAAGCCAAAAACATGATGCCTCAAAGCTGAAACTGACAAGATAGAACTGATGACAAGGAAGAATTGTATAAACAGGTGACATGTGGTCTAAAGTGAAAACCAACTTTAAACAGTAATTATATATATCTTATCGCCAACTGTTTCCCTCTTCTGGTTTTACTCTGAGGCTGAGGTTTTCAATTTTGTCCATCAGTTTTTTTTATATTTTGGAGGTACCAAAGGAAGACTTGTGGGGGGACATCATGGCTCAAAGCCTCTGACTTGCCAGTGCCACTTGAGTTGTTTTTGCTTTGTACATAAAGTACATAAACAATACAGGGAATATAAAACTTTATTATAATCTATACTGCAATATTATGTATGAAACTTCCAGAACTTTTGTCTTTCTATCTATGTTTTTGCCTAGTACAATAAAAAGGGCAGGCATTATAAGCTATGGCTTCAGCCTACACGTTCTCTTGCTGTTGTTTTGTTCTGTTTGTTTCGTTTTTTTTATGTAGTGTCTTATTCTGTACATGGCTAAAGACCAAAACAATTATTACTACTAAGAAGAAAAATAGAAATTCCCCTAAGGGGATGTGGCGCTGTGCCTGCCTAGTTTACAGACAAATTAAAAAACCTCTTTCCAGAATCTGGTGAAGATAAATAGCGTTCTAATTTCTAAAATGTCCATTTTCACATAATTTGTATACCTTAATAATGTAAATGATCACATACCCAACCTGGGTAAGAGGATTGGTAAAATGACTGCGAGGGTGATAAGCTTGTACTTATTGATCATCTGCTGTATAGCTCTGCTCTGATATAGCAGATACAGTAGATCAGCTGTTTCGTCCCTAGGGGTTATACGGCAGCTGACAAATCCCTCAGATAAAATGGAAACATTGAACTCGTACTGCGATCGACCTTTCTGCTTGACCCTCTGAGGTCTAGAGCTTTGGCCAAAGAGGTCAGCAAGATTAGATTAAATGTAGACCTGTTGTAACCTATACGTCTTTATACCTTTCTTTTTTACAATTTGTTTTTCAGAAAACCTAGGTTAGGATTTAGAAGGTGTTTTAGAATTCACCTCAGATCTAAATGGGTTATGGAACTCATTATGTCAAACATGGACAACATTTTACCAGATAATACTTCCTTGTATGATTCTAAGCTGAGGAGACACAGGAGTGCATTCGGGCGCAAAGGAACCAAAGCACAGGGTGGAAAACCGCTACCATTGGCAACCGGCAACACATGCTGTATTTTCTGTTTGCAGAACTGGGGTCAAGCAACGAGAAGCCAAAGAAGTACAGGTGTGTGACAGTATTTGATTCTACTGACGAGGACAGTGAATCCTGGTGGGCTGCCACATCAGTGGCCTGTGGGCCGTCAAAAATATTTTTACCTGAATGTTTTAACCTGTTTTTACCTGATGGTCTCTTTAAGCCCTCTTTGTGTGTCTGTCGGGGTGGACATGAGAGAGTGCTACATGTGCAATCCAGGACTAGGCTCACTGGCTAACAACTGTGACCAACTTAAGCCAGGCTCACACTACAGGAGTTTTGGGCCAGTTTATCCCCAACCAGCCTGATGGCCAGAGAATTTAGTATACATTGCACGGATCCAGTGCATGTCATTCCGTGCATAGTCGCCTAGAAACCCAGAAAATCCATGCATATGTACGGCGAGTCCCACGGTGGGCGTAACCAGTCGCAACCGGGACGGCAACTCGCTCGCTTTAGCTCGCTCGGTGGTCCCTTACGTGGCTGGGGACCACCGAACCATTTCGGAGACTGTGCGCCTCCGAAATGGTTTAGTCACAATGGGGGAGATGCGAGGCGGCTATGCACAGATTTTCGGGTTTTCCAGTTGTCTATGCACGGAATTTGAAAAACGTTCAATGAGAACGTTTCCTCTGGCGATCGGGTTGCTCCATTCTGTTAAGGGCCATTGGCTCCACCATAGTCTGGTCAGTTTGGTCCAATCTGGTCCAGTAACGGTTGAAATATCTAGATGGACATCTTTTAATTTGTTTAAGTAAGAATTAATATGAATAAGTGCAAATTTGTATTTATTTTTACTGATAATAAAATAAGTAACAACAATAACAATTATTTACCTTAGAATATGACACAAAATGTGATAAACATTTGCATATTGCTTTGTGTAGTTTAGGGATGCAATAAATACATACTGTAATTACATTTTCATCCCAAATTGTGACCGTTGTATAGTACATAAGTAATAATAAATAAGGCTATGGGTATATTATAAAGAAATGATCACTTAGATATTCTGTCGTTAGTCTCAGTTGGATACAATCGGGCAATGATGAATATATTTATCCCACAGGTGATGCGCTCAGGTTGTTATTTATGCCCCAGTTAAAATGTGATCTGCAGGAAATGGGCGAGGAAAGAGACAGTAAACAATCCAGTGGATGAGCTCACCTAGGTAAAGAGCTCTGTCTGTCACCATGAACCTGTTATGGTTGATTCGCTGGAAGCTGCCATTCCCCTGCTTTCTGGGACTGAAGAACTTCTACACACACACACACACACACACACACACACACACACACACACACACACACACACACACACGCACGCACACACGCACACACGCACACACAGATATACATTCAGACAGATAGATGCATACAAACAAACAAACAAACAGGTACATACATTTAGGTAGATAGATCGATCGATAGATAGATAGATAGATAGATAGATAGATAGATAGATAGATAGATAGATAGATAGATAGATAGATAGATAGATAGATAGATAGATAGATAAAGGCAGTGAGCATTGAAAAAGCTAGATTTGTATGGTGTGTGCAATGTATCTAGCAGGCGGGCACTCACAGCTTCCAGTGAGCAGTTGCTCTGCTCCATACACAGATTGCGCAGTGACCACACAAAGTTGAAGGTAAGAGGGTGAGTCTGTTCCCAGCAGCTGACCAGGAGGCGGACACGCACCTTCCTCAGGATCAGAGCCTCGCGCAGCAGACCGTCGATACGAGACCAGTACCTTGGCAGGCAGACAGATACAAATTCAAACACTGATAGCAATAGCACTGTCTGCCCGAAGGCTGTGACCGATTCACTGTTCTTTACTTCACATTCCAACGGTCACACGCACATATACGCAGAGTTAAGCCAACGGATTCAAAGTAAGACATCAACGCAGGCATAGATGCACACAGCTAATCAATGCATGTTAACCACTTAAACCCTCTATACTTAGTAAAAAAACATGAGTTGGTACTGTACACCGTTTTTTCCATCTACACCAAATCTTTGCCAAAAATAGCCGATCTACAAGCTCACAACGCATTGCAACACGAGGTGTTGTGAGCTTGTAAATCTGCAATTTTCTGTGAATGTTCCCCTCAGAATAGGAATGCGGTTACGGTTTGCATTTTTAATTCACAGAACAATAGAAAATGGTTTCTGACCTGTGAGGGTTGTTGCTGAGGAGTGGCAGGTAGTCGGTGATAGAGATGTAGATGAAATGGCGGGCCTCCTGAATGACCCTGGAAATGGCCTCCAGGTCACTGCTTCGGTCTTTGGGTATGAGAACGCTTGGGGAGCTCTGTTGACGTGAAATGGAAAAAAGGGTAAAAATGATGAGGATAGATCTTTCCGCCGTAGCGCCCAAACTGTGTTAAAAACTCACTTGTACTCCTTGGCGTTCGAAAATTGAGTTGCTGTTTTCCACTAGGCAATGTGTCTGTATGTTGTCCTGTTTATTGTGTATAGTTTTTGCTCTCAGCACTTTGGTTCAACACTGTTGTTTTAAATTATGCTCTATAAATAAAGGATTGGATTGGATTCTACGAGGAAAGGTTTGTTGTCGTAGTTTTTTTAAACATATTTTTTCCCCATTTTATCCCCATTTTAGTCATTATGTCAATTCCAGATTCCCTGCATATTCTTCTAGTCACTTGTCACTGCTAACTCCTACAGCTGGTTCTAGGGACTGAGAGTACAGATGGCCATGTGTCTCCTCCAATACGTTACTGTGACCACTTCTATTAACTATTAGCTCTCGAGGAATGACACAATCCAAAATCCATGTCAACTTCTACCAGGTCCCCCCTGTGCTACCATTATCACCTACACGTCAACAGGGTTGTGAAAATGGTTTCACAGCATAATACATGGCTGAAAAACAAAAGCAATCTATTAGTATTCTGAACCTGGTGTTGTCTGATACTCGGCTTATTTATGATCTCTTAACTCCTCTAGATACATGCAAGGTTATTAAAATGCGTGCTGTTCCCAAGCCTGGTGTGCATGGCTTCTTTATTTCATTTTGTGGAGACTGTTTTATATACATTGACAATCTAAACTCCCCATTTTAGTTTTAGTCTTTTTAGTGTGTGTATGTGTGTGTGTGTGTGTGTGTGTGTGTGTGTGTGTGTGTGTGTGTGTGTGTGTGTGTGTGTGTGTGTGTGTGTGTGTGTGTGTGTGTGTGTGTGTGTGTGTGTGTGCGTGCGCGCGTGCGAGTGTGTGTGTGTCATACGTGTGTACATTTGTGTACAGTACATACACATTGTCTACTACACTCATCAAACCCAACTAAGGACATCGGTTCCCTGCTTGGAAGGCAGAATGATGTCTCATCTCATATCCAGGCACCAGAGACTGTGAGAAACAGTGTTTTGCAGAAGCCTTATGCTCTTTATGAGAAATAGTCTCTCTCACCTAGCTGTCATCTCCACTGGAAGTGATTGCTATACTTGGGAGGGTGTTACGCAGATTTACATCCCCCTCATACACCTAATGAAAAACCAGACACCCAGATGATGGCAGCACAAAAAAACTGTATTAAAAACAATATAAACTCTAGTGTGTGGATATTAAGTACTGCATATCCCAGACACAATGAATGTGTCTGCCACGGTGGATATGCAAATTGTTTTGTTAGGACTTTGAACTATTACTATAGGACTATTGTCATAACATGAAATGTCACTGTTTACTGTTACTGTTTGATGGATTTCACTTGTCAGTGTTTGACTATCCTGCTCTGTGTGAAGACATAACAATCAATGATAGGGATGTCGTCAACGGAAACAACATGAAACTTATCACTCCCTGGAGTGTGCCGTTTGAAAAAAAAGCATTAACGCAGCGTCCGATTGCTGTGAAACATGAAGCTGGCCCACAATAAGCTACCTGCCCTGGCGGAGACCTGTGCTCCGAGGAGCGAATGTTTCTAGTTTATATGTGTTTTGCATGGCCACGCATGTTAAAATGTTACTTAAATGAGATTGGTGTTTTGACAGTTGCTATGTTTGATGTTTACCTGGTATCATGGTTACTTTGAAGCACAAAATATGTCATTTTGGCACTCTACTTATTTGACCATTTACACTGTGGTTTATTCTTTAGAGTTCATGCCATTTAATTAGATTTCTCACTTAGTCGTGCTGGATAAGAGTGTCTGCTAAATGCCTAAATTGCCTACAGCAGAATAACACCAGGGAGGTGTGAGGGGGATTCAGGGCGATTGGGTATAGTTCAGCGAGCACTGCAGTGACAGGGACCAGGGAGAGGGGAGGCCAATGACATGAACCTGCTCTTCAACCGGTTTGACAAGGGTGGGGTCCAGTCGGCACCCAATCTGCTGCGGCCACATGTCAAATGCCAGCGGGACCAGCAGTGTCCCCACAGCAGCCGAGTTGGACGACGGCAGACCCAGCAGCTGGGTGACTACCATGACCCCCTTCAGCAGTGCAGAGCGTATATTTACTCAAGTACTGTACTTAAAGGGGCCACACCATGAATTAAACAAATATATATTATATATAAATATTGCCCCTAATACGTTTTAAACAGGTTGTAAGCCTAAAAAACATCCAGATATTTTTTCTCACAATCTGACTGTCTGTCATTCCAAGCTTTTTCAGCTGCAATACCAAAACGTCCTTTTGGGCAGAGCGGTGCTACTGAGCAATTCTGTCTGGCCATCATCAATGCAATGGCAATGCAAGTGATGTCACTTGCATTGCCATTCTGAAATGGCCTGTTCAGACACGCCCATTCTGAAAATCTCTGAAATGAGAATGAATGACTAAATGTTAAAAAAAAAATGTTTTGGGGTACAAGAGACACTGGGGAGCCCAAAAAATACCCCCCCCCCCCCCCCCCCCCAAAAAAAAAAGAAAAGAAATTCATGGTGTGGCCCCTTTAAGTAGGAGGCAGAGAAAAAGAAGAAGAAGAAGGAGGAATGTGCTGGCACTGAGCCAATTAAGGCCATCTATGAGCAATTATGGACCTGGAGTCAGAGGTCCAATATTACACAGTACAATCCTGAGTGTTTATTTAACTCTGAGATAATACAAATGTAACCAGGGTGCATTTGGTTACATTTGTACAAGCTCAGTGTTAAAGTAACACTTCACAGTTTAAGCACTCCATTTTGTCATTCTATACCAAGTGGGGGTTCAAATAACAAGAACAAAAGCACTACAGCATTTAACCCAATCTAGGCAGTTGTGATTTGTAAAAGATCAGATCGGATTACTCTGTGTGCACATACAGTAAAATGACAACCACATAGAATCTAGTGTCTACTTAACCACTTAAATCCCACTTTTTCGTACAACGAACAGCAAAAGCAGTTAACCTCCCAACGTGTCGCAATGAGACATGTGTTGTGTGAGCTTGTAGATCTGCTATTTTCACTATTTTGGAACATTTAGAAAATCGTTTGGTAATTTATGATGTCACTTTTTAAGGACACTCCCAAAATAGAAATGTTTTACTTTTTTTTTTTTTCTAACGAGGGCCCTCTGCGTTACATTGGGCACACAGCTGTAGTCACTCACAGAGACATAGGCCTCTGCCTTGGTGCTGTTGAGAGTGAGCTCCAGTGGTGAGTCCCTGTTGAAGAGGCCAAAGACCCGCTTGGACCAGAAGGAGGGGATGAAGTCTCTGTATTGGAGGCCCCAGTAGAGGCTGAACACTCTGTGGAGGTCAAGGGCCAGACAGCTGCAGTCATACACCAGCACCCCCAGTTCCTTCCTCTGTGCAAAGACACATACAGTACCGTCAGTGTCCACCTCAACATCATCATCATCATCATAATTATCACAGCAACATTACATTAAAATCTGTTCAGTCGTGTTTTTTCCGTCAGTATCCACATCATTATCATATAATCATAATCATCATCACTATCACCGCCATTACATCCATCTCAGTAATATCAGTAACAGTCTTAAAAATGCTTTTATGTCTAGCCGTCTTGACTACTGTAATGCTCTGTTTATGTGTATTAATCAAAAAGAGCTGGATCGATTCCAATGTTGCAGCAAGGCTTTTAACTAGAACAAACAGGGACCATATCTCCCCTGTTTTAGCATCTCTACATTGGCGGCCTGTTCATTTTAGAATACATTTTAAGATGTTATTGATTAGTCTCTGCATTCGCCCTGAATATTTGCTCCCTCAACCCCCCCCTCTCTCTGTCTCTCACACACACACACACACACACACACACACACACACACACACACACACACACACACACACACACACACACACACACACACACACACACACACACACACACACACACACACACACACACACACACACAGTTCCTTGCCATATCCGACTGTCACCCAATTACAGGCCTCCCTTGGTCACGGTAACCTCTTGTGGCTGAATGAAAGCAAATTGCAGCAGCAATGTTCCAACTAGTGAAAAGCCATCCCAGAATATTGCAGAATGTTACAGTAGCAAAGGGTTAGGACCAACTCCATATCAATGCCTGTGAACGCCTGTGAACAAGACCATTAATGAGGTCAGAAACTGATGTTGAGCGATTAGGCCTGGCTCACATGTAGCATTCCAATTCATTCCAAAGGTGTTTGTACTGTATTTGTATTTTGGAAGCTATATGGAGCACAGGATGAGTTATTGATTGCTTACTGTATTTGAAATTGAAATAGAGATTGAAATAGAGACCATCAACCATACACTGTATGGTTGATGGGCTCTATTTGAATCTCTATTTCAATTTCAAAAGTATCAATATGGTGTCTAGATCCGTCTGTCAAGCTGGTCAGGGCTCTGTGCAGGCCAGACAAGTTCGTCGTCAGTCATCTCAACAAACCATTTCCGTGGGGGGGGGGGGGGGGGGGGGGGTGCACGGGGGATTGTCATTCTTAAACTGAAAACAGCCTTCTGCTAACTATTGCTACAAACCTTTGTCTAGAATCAATGTCATGTTAGCTGTGTAATGTGTCCGTATGTGTGGCTGTGCCTTTCTGTGCGTGCGTGCGTGCGTGCGTGCGTGCGTGCGTTGTACACATCAGCTACCATGGCCAGGGACCTCCAATCCATGCTAGCACTGCCGAAGTACAGGTGTTTCCTGTCCACCACCCAGAAAGAGGAGTGGAGATGTCCGTTGGTCAGCGCCGTCATGTTCACATAGTGTACATCAGCGCCTGGACACAACCCAATCAGCAAAGACAGAGAGAAAGAGAAAGAAACTGAAAAGGATGCTGTCGCACAGCGCTTTTGCACCACAAAAATTATACATCCATTTAGATGAACTAAATTGAGTACAGCCTTGTGACAGTGAAAGAGAGGGAAAGTAACATTATTTTGGGGGGATTACAAAAAATAAAGAAAGTTAGAGCTATGCTGCAGAGAGCTAAAAGCACGGGTACGCACACTAGGGGTGGGACGATATGGGTACCTCACGATACGATATATATCACGATATTAGGCCCACGATAACAATATATATCACGATATTCGACAAGATTCGATATATTGCGATATCACGATATTCGTTATATATTGCAAGAAATTTCACCAACGATATATCACGATAGTCCTTGTATTCATTACACAAATACAGAGTTGGAAAAAAAATATTTTATATTTTAAATATCGATCTAAAAAAAAATAATATCGATTATTTATCGCGGGATAAAGTATCGCGATATATCGATATATCGATATATCATCCCACCCCTAACGCACACACAGGGTATGTTGGATGTATGTATGAGTGAGAGCTGACTGTGTCTGTCGAGGGTTCGGAGTTCGGTTGAGTCGGTCATGCCACTGGAGATCTTGAGGTTGATTCCCCTCGCTTTCAGTCCCTGGAGCTCTTCCAGCAGAGCTCTGCCCTGTGGGAACACAGGAGGAGAAGGTCCTCACATATACTGTACATTTGCAATACGATACATTGTGAATCTGCTGCCTAGTCTATTCATCTGTCTCTGCATTAATTATCTTTGCATGGCGGCCATTTTGCTCTTACATCATACGTAATATGTAAGAACAAAATGGCCACCGTCTGAATGGTGTAGCTTATAGCTCCTTGGAATATGTCTGAGGTACCTGTGTAGAGCATGGTGCTAACACTGCCAAAGTTACACAGTAAAAGGTTAATTTATACTTTTGTACCTATCAAGAACACTCCACAGAACACGTCCTGTGTATAGAGCACCCACACACAGATGCTATATTCTGGTGCAGTTCCCATCTCAGTGGGGCCTTATTTGGAGCCATCTGTTTGGGAAGAGGTTGCTGCAGGCTGAGGCCATTAGATGCGATCTCTCTTGTGGCCCCATGCAGGCATTACTGTCTAGCAGCTTATTCTATACAATGAAATGTGTGTGTGTGTGTGTGTGTGTGTGTGTGTGTGTGTGTGTGTGTGTGTGTGTGTGTGTGTGTGTGTGTGTGTGTGTGTGTGTGTGTGTGTGTGTGTGTGTGTGTGTGTGTGTGTGTGTGTGCATTCAAGGCTGCTGTGAATGGCTCCACATTTGTGTGCTGTGTTTTCATGAAGAGAGAAGAGAGTGATCAATTTGATTAAGTTGTAAATAGTAGTAAAAGTAGTAAATAAAATAGACTCCCTGAGTCGAGAATACTTGTTTTACTGTGGTGCTGGACGTACCTCAGCCAAATACAATTCCAAATATAACTCGGTTCCATTGACCTCAAATTAAATCTAAACAGGTATTTTGGCAGCTGGTAAAGGAGCACAGGAGGAGTTATTGATCACTTACTGTAGGGATGATGCTTGGGCTCTATTCCAATCTATCGTGGCATTCAACATTGTGTGACTGTGTGGTAGCGCAGTGGTAAAAGTGCCTGCCCACCAACGCGGAGGTTGTGGGCTGGGTCGAATCTACTGTGGTGCATCCGGCGTTGTCGAGCGTCTACTCTACATGAACACTTGCCCGTGTTCGGGGGTGGGAAGCCGGGCGGGGAGGGTGATAATTGTCACTGCACGTAATCCTACCGGCTGGGGCGACACCTGTCCGCAGGGAGTGTTGGGCGGGAGGAGTAGGACGAAGGCTCTACGTCCTCCCAGATCTCCCTTTGGGGGCTCCTCACAGATGAGTCAATAGGATACAGCAGTGACGACACAGAAATGTGTGTGGGGAGGAATCAATTTGCATAAGGACTAAATTGGGGAGAAAAAGGAGGTAAAAAGCTAAATAAAAAAAGTGTGTCATGACAGAGTGTTTGTGTGGATGGCTAATTCAGGGCATGGTCACACATACAGTACATAGAACCAATATAGAAAAGAAGCACGTAGTTGACTTTTCACTTCTAGTTTTCTTTCAGTGAGCCAACCACTCCAACATAAGTGAAATGAACAACACACGTTGTGAGTGCATTAAATCAGAGTCTAATTAGTTTGACTTAGGCACGAGAGGGTAATACTGTTGCTGTTTATTTACCCTGACCAAGCCATCAATCAAGCGTACAATCAAAATTAATCAGAGGTCGAGGTTTTAATCACTGGTTTAATCACTGAATTGTTAAGCAGTGCATAAAATGAAGTGGTGCAACACAGCAACACAACAATTCAAATAAAACCTAAATCAATAAATCCTTGACTAATCCTTGTTAGTGCAAACCGAGTCTGGTCTCTTGGTCTTACCTGCCTGGCAGCAGGCTGGAAGCTGGCCTCATAGTCAGAGGAGTTGAGGAGCCACAGAGGGGACACGATCTCCACGGACCGCACTGCTTGGTCCAACAGGTCATGGAGGCCATCAACGAGGGGGAGATAGGATGTTTCATTGTCTAAAAAAAAAACGTCCTTCGGAATGTTCTCCACAAGCACTACCCTATGGAAATCAACAGAGAAAACAAGCAAACTGAAAAGGTTAAAAAAGTATCTGTGTAACAAAGACAGGGAAGGGAAGGAGGGGGATGGAGGTGGGGGTGCTCACCGTGCTCTAGCTGGTCCCATAATCGAAAAACACTGCTGAAATTTCATCAGAGTAAGCCCCGGCAGATATTTAATGGAAATTGCCTGCTGGAAATTAATGCGTGGTTTCTGTCTTTTATGAAGCAATTATGTCTAGTTCATATTAGCAGCAGCGGAATCATCATCAGCTCGGGGTAGATGCACATGGCACAATGCCAGAGAAATTAGGCTATATTCATCCTGTTCTGGATCATTGCATGGCAGCTCTGAGCTCTCTTTCGTTGGCACAGCAAGATAACAAAGTTTTCTGGCTGTTGCATGCTCTTCTATTCAATAAGGCATCATTAGATCTCGGGGTAGTTTTCTACTTCGCCTTTAGCAGAGACAGAGAGAGTAGAGAGAGAGAGACAGAGAGTAGAGAGAGAGACAGAGTAGAGAGTAGAGAGAGAGACAGAGAGAGAGTAGAAAGAGAGACAGAGAGAGAGTAGAAAGAGAGACAGAGAGAGAGAGACGGACGCACGGACGGATAGAGGGGAGCAGAGTGTACGTGTGAGAGACAAGAGCGAGAGGATGGGGAGTGATTGGAGTTTGATGTGCAAGGACATCAGCAGACATCTAGTGACAAAAAAGGTCTGGGCATATGGGAACACCATCATCTCACTTGGAAAAAAGTTAGAACTCTGTCCATTTTGTGCCCATATACTGTATGGAGATCTCTGTATCTGTACTGTATGTCTACCTGTGTCCCTTCTATGCCAGTGTTCTACTTCTTTGGAATGACGTGCTACTAACAACCTAAACAGGCTGGTGAGGAAGGCGGGCTCCGTCGTGGGGACCTCACTGAAGGGGGTGGAGGAGGTGGCTAAGGTGCATACAGCGAGGAAGCTGGATGCCATCATGGAGAACCCCTCCCACCCCTTCCACCTAGATATAGTGGGGCATCTGAGCAAGAGAGGAAACAACAGATTCACCTACCCGGGGTGGAACTGTATGAGACTTGGCAGGTCCTTTGTGCCATGTAGCTCTGAGGAATTACAACGAGACACACATTGGTCGCTCTGCCAGGTCAACCGTATCATAACTTGGAATATTAGATGTATCAAGGACTCTGACGACCTCTAATGACAGTGACACACAGGGTATGGTTATTGTACTGATTGCACTGTGAACACTGTCACTTTTCTTTCGCATTGCACTGATTGAAATGGACACTTTATTTGATTGACATTGCACTGATTGTAATGGACACTTTATTTGTTCTGGGGCGGGATACTCTGAGGACACTGCATCCTTCTTGTAGTTTTTCTGCATAGTGCAGGATAGTTGTATATATATACTATTGTGTACTGTTGTTCTGTATTGACGGTTTGATTGATTGAAGTACTTTATTTAGAAAGACATGGAAAAAGTACATGGAAGTACAGTGAACAATACAAGGTCCTCTAAACTGGATCGCCCATAAAAGCACAACAGCTTATTTCAAATGAGATTCCCACGCACTCAAATCATGATGACATTTAAGAAAACAGACAGATATACACTACTAGCTTACAGGTTACTGGTATGAAAAACAAGAAATATGTACAATAAACAGTTCGAGGAGGGAGGGGGGGGAGGTTAAGACTTTGACAGGGGCCAGTTTGAAATTGCAGCCCCCTGAAGGTGTTTCTTATCGTTTTTCTTGCCTTGTATTGCTGTATACGACTACTACTAGTACTTTCCTTCTCTGTACCTGTAACTCTGTAACTCGTCTACCAACACATAGTGAGAGGACTATGTATTTCTGCAGGTAAACACCACCACACTACTGTAGTGGTTGATGATTGCTGGTATACTGTATCAATAGAGGGGAAGATGTATATATTGTTTTATTATGTAAACACAGGCCAAAGCCACAAAGTATGCCCCCAAACCACACATCACAACCCTGACTTGGAACACAGTTTCCTTGAGAATCACACAGCCTGGTCTGGACCCGTCCATCAGATGATTTAACAAACACAACAAAGACAAAACGTCACATACTGTAAGAGGAGGTCCCCCGCTTTCCTTTTTTTCACTTTGTGAATTATCATTAGTAGACAACATGACTAACATGCAGGTTTTATAATTATTACTCCATCAGCAAACATCCCAACATTACGGACAAGGGGAGCGATCGATCATCGTGGATTACGGAGGTGGCAGGTGAGTCGCTTTATTGTGGGAGGAGACGTTTTCACAGCGGACATCGTTAATTTTAACCACTTCAAGTCACATGTTATACTTCACCGTACGATGGGTTCTCGTGGCGAACAATAGGCGACCGATCTACAAGCCCACAGCGGGCTTGTAGATCGGCTATTTATGAAAAACAATTGCCCAAGATACGGACGCCAAGTTGAAAGTGGTTGACGACTTGCCTTTTTTTCTGTTTTTACTTCAAAAGGTGACGTTGTGTTTTTCGACGCATTTCACAACCTCAGCATCCTGCCGACTTTCAATTGAACACAAACTTGAAATACGATTTCCTTAATATATATATATTCGTATATATATATATATATATATATATATATATATATATATATATATATATATATATATATATATATATATACGAATAAACATTATTATCAAAATAAAGCTCTCCAACGACATTTCCAATCAACAGGATGCGCACCTTGCTGTCAAAATTAAGTTTCTCGGTTTTATTAATGTTGTTTTAATGTCAGACGGGGGTGTTAAAAAAAGAAAGACTAACATAGACCTCAACATAAACAAGTGCATACAAAGTATTAGGCTCCGTTAGGCTCCAGACCCCCGGGTCTTTTATATTACAGTTAAAAAAATCACACCCAGTGTGAAGTGGGCGGTGTGTGGTCATCACAACATGACTCACTTAAAAAAAAATCTAAATGTGTTTTTTTAAGTCCATACTGCTATTCATAGGGCTGCACATGTGTCATGTGTTTCGCTAGCCAATCACAGTCCTGAATTTGCAAAGTCAGCCAATCACATTACAGCTAGTGGTGATGACACTAGCTGTAATGTGATTGGCTGACTTTGCAAAAGTATAGATTTGCATTGACTGTGGAAGGGTTAGGGTTGTAGACTGCATTGTAGACTATTGGCCAATCACGGTGCAGGATTGGTCAGTGTCCAAACCTCACTTATAGGGGGCGGTTACACCGCACCAAAAATCTATCGTCTGCTACCTCTTCTGGTCGATGGCGTAGGTCTTTCCTGCTGGAAGCTCCCGGAAGAATAAACTGTTGCCTCGGCTCATGTTGCCCTCTGTGTATACATGTCTCCAGCAGTCCACCCAGGTAGGATATACAGAGACGTAGGGGGGAAGACCTCCAGCCAGCCCGCAGTTGTTGACAGCCATGAGATTTGACACCAAGACGAAGGGTTTTTTGAGGATGCTGGCAAGGTATCCTGTCATAAACGGGCAGGGGTTCTTGATCTCTCCTGTGTGACTCATAGAGTCATCGATGGCGTAAGTGTTGACGAGGTGAACCAGCAGGTTGCAGATCCACAGAGACAAGACGTCACCCAGTAGACGAGGAATCAACCCGGCAAAGAATCCCAAGATTCCTTCTTCTCTGTAGACTGTTAGGATGGAATCAAACGCACCACTGTATTTGGTTTCTCTTCCTATAAACTGGACCATACACCTCAATGTGATCACATGGAAGGGGTGCGAGACGATGGTGGCACAGGAACTAGCGATCATGTCTTTGGTTGTCTCATTGACCACGTGGAGCAGGGATCCATCCTCTGGTTTCTGATCTCCTGTTACATTAATGTCTCCATCTTGGCATTTCTGCAGAACTCTGCTGCGGACGATGGTCCCGATGGCCCCAGCACACAGTCTGGGAGCCAGTCCATTGAACAGGCCCGCTTTACCGTCCACCTTGGCAATGTGTTTGGCGTAGGCAAACAGTCCAGGTAGCTGGTACACCTGTCTGCCAAACAGGTTCCTACCCAGAGAGGGAGGTAGAGGCTCATGACCCACCTGCACCAGGACCTGGATGTACATGACTGGGTGAGAGAGGACGGTGAGGCCGGAGCCCAGGAGAACCTGACCACACGTGCCCGCCATGATGAGATACACACTCTGAACTACACACTGTGTTACACTGAGACACACTCTGACCTACACACCGTAACTCTGTATAACTCTTAACTGCTGTGCTGCCTCTGGGGGACTGAAATTCCCCCAGGATCAATAAAGGTATTCATCTATCCATCTATCTATATATATATATATGGAGATCGCTGTATCTGTCAGTCCTTGTCCCTTTTATGCCCATATATGGAGATCCCTGATGTCATCAGTATATGCCCATATATTGGCATGCCCATATATGGGTATGTCGGTTGGATTGGCGGTTCTGGACAACTGGATATCTCTGCCTATATGGACCAAGCCCCCAGAACCATGGTAGAACAGTGAAGAGGCCAAGCCTGGTGGTCAAATCTGAGAATGCACTACTTCCGCATTTAAAATGCTACTGCGCATGCATCTCCCGTTTGTGCACCTGCTCATAACTCTATGGCCGCTCTAATCGAACCAATATCTCTACTTCCGGCAGACTTCCGGGTGCTTCAAAACACCACTGAGCACTTTCATAGAAATGAATAGCTGGGGGCGGGGCAATCCGCCCTCTAGATATATTATAACTCTATGATATGGACTTATTGGTCGGATCGGCAGTTCTGGACAACCGCATATCCACCTCACTCCCATGAGTCCTTGCCGGTGTGTATGCCGAGTTTGAAGTCAGTCGGTCCAATATATCCACATGACCATATATGGTTACCTGCACTTATATGACTCATATAAGTCTGAGTCATAGTGACATGCCTATATATGGTCGTATCGGGTTTGTTTATGGTTATGTCTAAGTCACAGTGACGTGGTCGTAGTCCTGTATATAAAAGATTCAAAGACAATGCAAAAAGAATGAGCTTGTACAGTAGGCCGTACAAGAACTACTGCTGAAAGTGTCTAACTAGTAGGACAGGAAGTACTGGGCTACAGGAAGTTCTGGTAGTCTGGACAACCGTTGTACTTCCTTTACTTCCAGGTAGACACTTTCAGCAGATGTTCTTTTCCAAGAGGTTCAAAAGTTACGTAAAAAGTTAGGAACTATCAAATATCGATCATTCAGGAAAGGGGTGGGGCTAAGTTACACAATGAAGGACAAGGACTCAGCCTAATCTAATGAGGCTATTAACCCATAAGTCTGCATGACAAGCGGTTCAAAAGTTATGTGAAAAAAGAGAGGGGAAGGAGCCAAGTCACACCAATGAAGGGTAAGGACTCACAACAGAGTGCAATGAGGTGATCCCCAAGTCTGTACGAGAAGTGGTTAAAAAAATAGGAACTATCGAATATAGACCAATCAGGGGAGGGGGCAGAGCCAATGAAGGACAGGAATTCTCAGACGAGTCCAATGAAACTGTCTGTGCGACAAGAAAATACACTTTTCAGTCTAACCTAAAGGTGCACCACATGCTGAAATATACTTTAATAGCTATCGTAGTTATGTTATTACTTTATGGCTTGAGGCTCCTTGAAAATATGATTCTAATTAGCCTTCATGCTTTCCACTCAAAGACACGCTAGTTAGGTTATAGAATGTGACTGCTCAGTAATACAGAATTCACAGTGTTTAATTCCCGCTTACCAGGGTGCCTGAAAATGCTGAGGAATAGGGAAAACATAATGGCTGACTGTGGGAGCCCAATAACTGTCGCCAAACACAACCGGGTTATTACCACCATGCAGCTTAAATGCTCACTACGTTTTATATCAGTCTGGATTGCCATCGATTCATGAGATGAGCACTGAGAGAGCACAAGACAAGTGCTCAGTGAACTGTTGAACTCTATAGATGTAGATGCATGCTCTCCTCTACTATAGTGTAGTAGTCTTGGCGGTGGCTGACTGAAGCCTAATTTACATTACAACATTGATCGCCAACAATAAGTGATGTTTAAGCGAAAGATGCCATGCGTCGTGTCATGTTTTGGCATGCAATACTGTCACGCGACAAAGTGTAAAATAGACTTTACTATCTGCCATAGAAACCTTCAGATACCGTATACGGTACCTTAATGTCATGGTGAGCTGAATGTAAAAGATTTTCCATGAGGTGGCGGGGGAGCGTGGGAGGTGAACTCAAAGAACTCAATCTGACTGGTTTTCCAATCATACTGTAATACACAGCATTTCAGGTTGAGGTTTTTTAATCTGATTGATTTTGTATTTTTTAAGGGAAAAAAAAGAAAAGAAACATCAGAAGCATTGGAATGTGGCTCCATGATATAGACATTCAGTGGACAACAGAGCAGTCCAGCACACACAACTGGGTAGCTTGGCTGGCCGATCAGTGGCAGGTTACACCAAAATCATATTCAGATGGATCGCAGGGTCAGCCGAAGTGTAACACCCATGAAACAGGAAGAGGTTGAATATTTGCCACACACTCAAGGGCACAGTGGCAGCAGTGGGCCACCGTAGGTAATAATGCACTGGCAAACTATAAGCCCTGCAGTTGCCAGCACACAGCATGAATATGTATTGTTGGTGACGTTAAAGCTTAGCTAGTTTCTGGAGTCCAGCCATCAATCAAGCTGCTGGAATAATGTTCCCTCTGATCAACGCACAATTACAAATAAAACCTCATAAACGTAATTAACATGGGAGTGAAGAAGGCTAAGATGGGATGAAAAAAAGAAAAGTTGAGTCCTTGTCATTTGTATTGCATGCATACGTCTGTACTTTACAAAATTGTGCAGCCCACGTAAATGTTTAGTGAGGTTTAAAATTCAGGATAATCCAACTTGTTTGAGAGAAATCACATAAGCATGGCCGAGTTTTTCCAATTTTCTGTCGACAGTGTTTAACAGCCATATAGCCATATCTAAACAGCAAACAAACATTACATCCCTCTTTACCTTTATTTGGAGAACCACGTGACAAAAGAATGGGTCCATTGGAGGTGCAAAAAAAAGGCAAGTGTATTCAACCTGTGTCAGTAATTGTATGGAAGTTAGACATGGGCCCTGCGGGTGCACAAAAAGAGAAGCTGGACAGAGCGGAGATAAGGATGATTTGATGGATGTGTGGCGTGTCACTGAGGGAGAGAAAGACGAGTGCAGAAATGAGACCGAGGATGGGAGTGGAGGCGATAGCAGATGTGGTGAGGAGAGGCAGACTGAGATGGTACAGACCCGTTGTACGGAAGGAAGCTAATGGCTGGGTGAAGAAGTCATGTTGATGGGCTTAGAGGGGACAAGACCCACTGGCCGGCCAAAATAGACCTGGCAGATGACTGTGTCGGCAGACAGGACAGTGATCAGCATTGACCAGGAGATGGCCATGGACCATACCCGGTGGCAGAACGCCATAGCGAGGACCCAGTCCAACCCAATGGCGCCTGGAAAGAGCACTTTAAACAGATGTTGTACGTACTGTAGACTGTATAGGGCACACAGATGCAATAAAAACAGTCACTTTTGATTAGACCCACGTTTTTAGTACTGTGCCAAATGTACCTGTTACGCAGCTGTGCCAAATTTCCGAACTCATCAATTGCACTGACAATGAATGTTAGCACTACCTCAAACCAGTGGCCTATAGAGTCTAAAAGCCATGCTAGTGGGCTCTTGAGATCGTGTTACTCACAGCTTCTGCACATTTGATTTTGAGACAGCTTGAGTACAAGTGGACATTATTACCAAAGGGTGGTCCTAGAGGAAAGATTATGGTGTTACAAAAATGTGTAGGGTTCATCCTCCAGGGAGCATGATTGTGCAAAGCAAATTCTACGGCAAACCAGCCAGAACTTTTAGTATACTAACTATATAGTATAGTTACATTTAGAGAAGCCAATTCTTTTTACCCCCTTTTACTCCCCAATTTAGTTGTTATACCAATTAATTCCTCCCCACACACGTTTCTGTGTGGTCTGAAATAGGTGTGCAATTCAGCTGTTAATGAGGGCAGCTGCATAAGGGGAAATAAACTACATCCTTGTGGGTAGTTGTTAGAACACAAAAAACTGTGAAGAGGATCAGCCCAGGTTAGAGGGTTTGGGTATAAAGCAAGAGAGGCGAGGTTGAGATAGTTTGGACATGTGCGGAGAAGGGATGAGGGGTACATTGGGTTGGGAGAATGACGCTGAATATGGAACTGCCATGCAGGCAAGAGGAGAAGAGGAAGGCCAAAGATGAGGTTTATGGATGTGGTGAGAGAGGACATGGAGTCACCAAGGAAGACACAGAAAACAGAATCAGATGGAAACACATGAGCCACTGTGGCGACCCCTGGTGCATGGGAATTAGCAGAAAGAAGAAGACGACAGATTTGATAAGATTACAAAGAAGACTGGAGCAGCGAGAGTTTATCCTGCTTTACTCTGAAAGACTAGAAAAGTGAAATCTAGGACAGGTCTTAGCTATGGCAGAACAACATAAACAGAACAATGAATGAAAAAAAAGAGTGTAAATGAACAACAGGGGAGGAGGGATAAGCAGAGGGGAGGAAATAAAAAGACGTGAGGTAATCTATATTCCTATAGCCCTATCCCCTTGGTAATGTATATTCGGCTCGGTGATGAATGGTGATTTAGAATAGTTTTGAACACTCAAGCAGATCTGAGGTCTCGGGATTAAAAGCCAAAGAGAAACAAAGGAGATCTTTTTTTTCTGCTTGCAAGAGGTTCATCCATTACTCCAGTCTTTGGTGTCCACCTCCCCTCTCATTAACCCTACTGTGCATTCATCTGTATGTACCACTGCTGATGGTGCAGACTTTATGGAATTTGTGTTTAAATGTAGCCTATGCCTCTGTGTGTGTGTGTGTGTGTGTGTGTGTGTGTGTGTGTGTGTGTGTGTGTGTGTGTGTGTGTGTGTGTGTGTGTGTGTGTGTGTGTGTGTGTGTGTGTGTGTGTGTGTGTGTGTGTGTGTGTGTGTGTGTGTGTGCGTGTAAATGAATGAATGATGATGGATTATCTTCCTGCTCACTATCTGCTAGACTAATAATTGGTCATGTTGTCGTTCCACTTTCTTTTTCCTCATGATACACACACACACACACACACACACACACACACACACACACACACACACACACACACACACACACACACACACACACACACACACACACACACACACACACACACACACACACACACACACACACACACACACACACACACAATACTAAAAAGCTGAAAACGCTGCTTTGCGCCACGTTATCGGCATGTACGACAAAATTATTGCCCCACAAAGCAACATGTTGATCAGCGGCTCTCTCGCTCTCTCTCCCAGAATGCCTCCATAGATCATCTACTACACCCCCTGAGAATAAGGTCTTTTAGAATGCTAATGGCAGGCAAACACACCCATTGTAATATACTGAATACATAAACATGAAATACAGCACAAATTGCAATATATAAAAGTCACTGCAGTGTATTATGTTAATGTGATGATCAACTACATGTATTTGCATGTGCTAGAGGTCTAGAATAATACTTGCAGCAATTATGGAACATGTTCAGCATACAGTGCAAGCCCCCAGAACCCAGTGGTTGCATTGAAGTGCATTGGACATGCTGGCCATTCATAGGTACTGCAGCTCAAAACGGCTGGGGCCACTGTACACGAGTGAGCGAAAACGGTTTCGACCAATGGGCTTGACTCACGAGCTTGAGCACGGGGCTGCACACCGAGGTGACGCAAAACGCAAAACGTGTCGCAGAAGCCCCAAATAGGCCCCGCCCGTCACATTTCCTAACCTGGAAGAAGGGGTGATTTCGGCCCATGCGCTGGGTGAGCAACTCAATGCAAGTGGATGGGAGGGGATATCCGGTGCCCTCTCTATTATTTTTAACTCTATGATACAGTGTGGCAGAGGCAGCATCTGACAGACATCTGACAATTATCTCAGGTGTAAAGGGTGGTGGTGGGGGTGATATTGCAGTGGCTTTTTTGCTCTGTGTATGGCTCATTTTGAAGATAAATGCAGAGTATTAAGTTGTTTAAAAAATGAATTTAAATACTGTAGCCTATAATGAGCACAATGGTGTATGTTTACAATACATGCACATCACCTATGAGCTGCAGGTACAGTAAATAGTAGAAAAGTGTGCTCCTTGGAGTGCAGATCTCCACCAGGCTGGGTTGCCTACCCAGGGCTGTGTCAGGCATGGGGTGCTGAAGGAAGCTGCGAGGGAAATAAGAGTCTGACAGACTCTGCAACTTTTCACTCCATAGAGGCCCCTCAACATATGATTGCAATTTGGGTATGATTGAGTGTTGTGTTCTAAGGCTGATTTGAAAAGTTTGGCTTACTACTGGGAATGTGCATGCTAAGTTTCACGCTGATCGGTCCAGCAGTGTCCAAGACGGACGGACAGACGGACACACAGACGAGGCGAAAACATAATCTCCGACTACTGGCCTTTTGGCCTGACGGGATAATACATCTACAGCTGGTGACATGGGGGGTGTAGAATACAATGACAGCACAGAGACTACAGATTATGGGTACATTCAGCCAGCTCTGCCAACCCTTGGCCTATTTGATTCCTTCCCAGCTGCACAGTGTGGATCAATATAAACTCCCTTCTCAGCCACCTGACACCAGGCTATTAGACATGTACAACAGCCATCCATTAGAATAGCATTTAGATTTTTATCAGATGAGATGTGTTGTATTCACTCCAGACATGGAAACCAGTATCATACACGTGCTGCAACAAAATAAAACAGCAAGCCTAAGAGCCAATATGAAACCTGAAAATCAATTAAAAGGGTGTGCGTCATGATATTCTATTCTAGCCTATTCAAAGTAATCACTTTAGATTAAGGTCACCCACAGTGAAAAAATGAAATATCTTTGAGGATGTGGCCAGAGCTTCTTAAATTCATTTTTGGCTTGAATTTTAAATGCCAGTCAACATCCTGTGATACTGTTGTGAGTCAGGAAGTCATCAAAAATTACTCTCCCCATGTGTCATCATAGGGCTTCGATGGCAACAGCCCAACAGGAGGCCTGCACTCGTTATTATCACCCGCTCCAGATGATTCATGTCTCTCTGGAGGAAGAAAATGATTAAAAGGGCAATCTGAATTACAAAAACACTAACCGCCTGTGACATTTATACATCACAAAATCCCAAACAATCAAACCAGGCTGGCTAAAGGGCACAGCAGAGCAGCTGAATGAATCAGTACCATGCTGTACAAAGGCAGGGTAGGTTATCAATCTACTGTAACCTGCGGACTCAATGAAAATAAAGTTGGATTTCATATTCAAACAGGGATCATTTTTCAAAGTCTGAACACTCTTGATTTGATAAATGACCATGCCTCGATAAAGCTGCACAGGCAATTCACTCTTCATGTTACAAATGCAGGAATTTGAAAATACATGAGCATTGAGCAAGCGGCACTTCCTGAACTTGACATTAATTTCAGCCAATGTACGTTTTGATTCTGACCAAAATGGATGACAAATTCAGGTCTGTCTGCCTTTCACACTTTCCTCAATCTTGTGTTTATCTCATTCCATCCCCAAATCTACCTTCTTTCCCCCCCATTCCTGCCACTTCTGAAAATAGGACCACAACCTGCAGCGGAGGAGGCCAGGCAGAGCCCATCCACCGATTGGTTGTGATATCACCCTGACAACCAACAACAACCAATAAAACCCACGGCTGACTCGGCTGACTGTCCATCTGAGCTATAGGATCTATCCTAAACTACGGTCTCCTGGAGATGGGACCATAAACTCAAGTCAGGCTGTGCTCACAACAAAACTGTGTCCTTGTATTTTAGTTATAAAAAAAGTCTTGTTGAGAGCAAAATGAATGGCTCAAGGTGAGGCTAATGCTTTACAAAGGAATCCCCTTATCTGATTGACCATCTTGTCAGCGTCTGATAGCCTAGTCAAGTGAAAGTAAATTAAATTCGCTCTGGTCAAACCCCATTCAGCAGTTGATTCATTCTGCAGTGGCCTTATAAATAAAACCAGCAGCTACATTATGTCTTAGTGTTCGTCAGTAGAGTTGCAGCTTAATTCCATACATTGCATTTATTAGATACATACACAACCACAGTAGACACAATGCATTTTCGTAGAGTATTTTCAGTGCTCCTTGCGTAAGTACTCTTCCATAATTAATTGCACGACATGGGTCAGCTGTTTTAACTAAAAGTTCTGGCAGAAAACGTGTATTTAGTCAAATATCTCCACTTTTCCATGATATTCACTCGGACAACATTCTCTGCGTGATGAGATGACATTCATAGCAGCAGCAAAAACATGTAAACTTCCTTCAATGAACGCATACAGTATAGGCTATGGATGGGACACACAAAAATTGACAGGTGCATCGTGGTTGGTACGGGATCACACGATAATAACAATTATAATGCTGCCGAGATAATCTCTCCACAAACATGCATTGAGTGTTCATATGGCTGTGTATGGAAGACCTGCAATAATATCCTGCTGTATTGTAGCCTTATCACTAGAAAAACTATCCGACGTACATCTTGAGTAGCTAATGCTGGTGATTGTACAGTGGGAAATTAGACTGGAGCAAGCGTCAGATAAATTATATAAGTTGTAGTTGTAACTAAACTATTCACATGAATCACATACATTTGCTCCCCCACTTCTAAAAGTAGCGCTACAACACTGCAGCCAAGCACCCCTCGTTGCCATACTGCTCAATCGCTCCCTCTCTCTGCACTCTCCGAAGCCTTGGGGTCCTTCACAGAACAGGAGAGAAATCAATTCCAACTTTACAGTTTGGAATTACATTTCACAACCTTCATCGGATGAGAGGGATGTTAGACAGATGGCTCTGCAGGGCTGTTAAGCAGCTGATTTGGTGAGAGAGACAGACAGACAGACAGACAGACAGACAGACAGACAGACAGACAGAGACCCTGAGAGAGAGAGAGATAAAGTGAGAGACCTTGAGGCGAAGGAACTCCAGCCTGAATGTTAAATTGAATGAGGGTTGTGCAGTAGGGAGAGGTGTAGAGCACAGTGCAGACCTGCAGCGTCAGCTGGCCTGGGCCACAACTCACTTCTGTGGTGTTGTGTTGAAACGTTTTGTCTGATGTTCTTACAGTTTAGGCATTTAGCAGACACTCTTATTGAGAGCAGGTTACAAATGAGGAAAGTCAGAGTAAGCGGCATGCACATTTGTCAAACAACAATTCTTCAAATGCAAACTGATCTTGAGGAACACTGTTAATTCATCTCAATTAATTCACCATGTTTTAGGGAACATTCAGAATCTTATTGAATTGGGCAGCAAAGTGGTGCAGAAGTAAAGTTCCTGCCGTCAACCATGGAGACTATGTTTCGATTCCTCTAGTGTCTAGTGCTTCTCAAAGTGGGGTCCAGGGGTCCCCAGCAATTAGTTAATATAATGGTGAAACTCTTCACTGTCAGTTGAAAAGAACTGGCTGGCGACTTCATGTGCATCAGACAAGAAGTGGTTGTCTAAACATTCCCCAGAACAAACAGTAAGTGTTGCCAGTGACAGTGACAGTTGTCAGTGTAGAAACATTAGCAACAACTAAAGACTAAACAGGTGATAAAAAAATTATCTTAAATATTCCTTGCATTGCAGGGAAATTGGCCAGGCAATGTCAGCAGCATGACGTTTCAAGGTTTAAATAAATAAATAGCAACAGGCCTCCTGCAGTGACAACATGGTTTCCATGGTGATTATAGAAAAATATGGCTAGACTGTCTAGACTCGAGGGAGTGTGGTGCCCTCTATTGAGTAGTTCGGCTGTGCGGTTGTCCAGAACCGCCAATCCGACCGATATGTCCATAGGCATATATGGATATCCAGTTGTCCAGAACCGCCAATCCAACCGATATGCCCATATATGGGCATGCCAATATATGGGCGTTTTATGCCCATATATGGGCATAAAAGGGACACATGTAGACAGACAGATACAGAGATCTCCATATATGGGCACAAAAGGAACACAGACAAAGCCTGGCAACGCCTGACAAAGCCACATAGCGGCCCTGAACCCCTAGTTGCCTATCGTCAGCAGAATATTGCTGACACACCCACATCAGGACAGGAGAGAGATTTCATTATGTGCCTGCGTGAAATTCAGAGTAAACATTGTGCTGTTGCTGTTTTTTTTTATCCGCCTAGGGCACCAGTTTACTCCCCTCAAACTAAAGAGCTCTGCAATTTTTCTTGACCCGTTGTGAGTTGTACATTGGCTATTTTCAGCACCCGAGACCTTCGTACAACTAACTAAGTATAAATCAGGCTTAAAGCGGTCACAAATCTTTGGTCTGAACTAGGCTGAAAAGCCCAGATAGTAGCCTCCAACACCATGCTGCCCCATACATCCAACTGGACCAAAGTGCTTTGAAACCGACCGACCGTTCAACATTTAATTGCAATCCTATCTCTAGCGGGGCTACAGATGAGAGGCTGCCGGGGAACAATGGGGTTGTGTGAAAATGTTAGTGGTTCTGCAGCTCACCTGCAGTGGTGGAAAAAGTACTCAGATATTTTACTTAAGTAAAAGTATCAATACTGCAATGTAGAAGTACTCTGTTACAAGTAAAAGTCCGGAATTCAAAATTTACTTGAGTAAAAGTACAAAAGTATTGGTATCAAAATGTGCTTGAAGTACTAAAATGTTTGAAAATAGCAGATCTACCATCTCACATCGCGTCGCGATGCGCTATTTTCAAATAGCCTAGGTATAAAATAGGGCTAAAGTGGTTAATGTATATTTCATAATGTAATAATTTATATCTGCAAAGTAAATAGTAAATAATTTTTCAAATAATTGTAGTGGAGTAAAAGTACAATATTTTCTTTTTATTTAGATATAGTGGAGTAGAAGTAAAAGTATAGACAATTGGAAATACGCCAGTAAAGTAAAAGCACCTCAAAATTGTACTTAAGTACAGTACTTGAGTACATGTACTTAGTTACTTTACACCACAGCTCACCTGCAGGTCCTCCTACAGTTCTCCTCTGTGATCCCGTCCTCGTCCTCGCCCCAGAAGTCCACGGACGAGAAGATGAGTGCCGTCAGAACGGCGAAGCAGCACACCAAGGCGAAGATCACAATGCACTTCTGCTGAGACTGCAAGGAGAGAGAGGGAATGGAGGGGGAGGGGGGGGGGGCAACAGCATTGATTTTCAGGGTTTATTTTCTACTCACCTTCGCCACAAACAGAACAAGGCCAAAGGGCCCCAACCTTAACTCCTAGTGTCCCAGCTGCTGACGTTTGAACTAATGCACAGCTCAGCACATTGATGCATGATAGCGAGGAGAAAAGTACAATAGCTCGGGAATTTTACAAAAACATAAACCGGCCTTGCTTTCATATGGCCTCATTATGTTTTCAAGCTGTCATTTAAAAGGACAATATGGCAAGTGGGAGGAAGAGAAACTGAGAGGAGGGTCAGGGGACGCAGGAGTGAGGATTGGAGATGGAATAGGAGAATGATAGATTAGGAAAGAGAGAGAAGAGACAGAGGAAGGGAGAGAGTCAGAAAGAAAGCGAGGGAAGCTGGGGGGAGCATGACCGCAAAAGACAGAGAGAAAGTGATGACGACGGAGAGACAGAGAAACTGATTGTATGTCTCATTTGTTTCACAGAACATTTCCTGGCTTGCCTTGCCATCCATGACAGAAGATGTTTAGTCATTCTCTCTCTCTCTCTCTCTCTCTCTCTCTCTCTCTCTCTCTCTCTCTCTCTCTCTCTCTCTCTCTCTCTCTCTCTCTCTCTCTCTCTCTCTCTCTCAGCACACCCAGCTGCAGCAGGGAAATCACTAAACCCATATTTTGCTATTTAAGTCTTAATTTTAGTTAACATGGGTCACATTTGGGTCAAGTACAGATGGTCCTATATCAGACAGGACGTGAGGGTCACCCCGATCCAGACGGACAGTCAGCATGTGAAGGAGATGACCTCACAGCTGTTCCCCAACCAACAACTCAGCTTAAAATCTGTATAAGATAATGAGTATGTCGCCCACACAACCTGTTCATGGGTGTTCATGGGTCAATGTTCACTAATGATGAATGATGCATTTCAAATGGGATTTGTTTGTTCATTGAGTACATCTACCATAATATCTGTATGTAGGCTACTTCGCAAAACAGCACAACATTTGACCATGGTTTGAGTGTATCGGGATGCAATTACGGGAAAGAAAATAGTGTCATGGGCTCATCTCACAAACAACCCCTCTGGGTGCAAAAAACAGCTTCTGAGTCTCTGTGAAATACAGTCAGGATCCATTATTGATGAGTGAGAAATTGCTGCTGTGTCCTACTGCTATTTCCCTGGGGACCGTTGGACCTTGGAAGGACTCGATTCCACAAACGGCGCAAACACCTGCCTTCTAAACACAAGTGCTGTGGGTTTAATATCTGCCTCAACTAAACTGGAAAATGGAACAATGGAAGCAAATGCTACAGCATGCCATAAGCTCCTGTCAAATTCAGTTCAGTGACCATAACAACTGATGCTTTCAGTATACAGTATGTGACTTCATGTGAATTCATTTTCCAACTTTGACACAAAAGACCAACCGTACATACAAATGCCATTTGGGGATTCTTCAATACCATCACTAAAGCACATTTAAGAATCGAAGTGGGCTTTCCAATCATCAATTCAACTGCTGCACACTGTGTAAGAGGCTGTATGACTTGTGTTACTGCGAACTGGAACGTCAGATTTAGAGCTGTTGAGATCCTGTTAAGATCATTCTGAACCCTGACAAATCCCTATATTTATCTAGGACAGGCTGGGATTCCTGGCTGTGTGAGAGATGTGCGAGCTCCTAAATGGAAGATCACAGCCATACATAATATTCAGATCAGATCTTTATTTCCATGCTACTGTAAATCGAACACATGTTCACTGTGTGACCTCCAGCAAACATAAGCACAGCTGTGCCTCAGCGGGTGCAAGCTGACCCATCCTCATCCTCCATGACTTTGTATCGGTGTGCGAGAAGGTGATGTTAGCCGGGTTCATTTACATGCTCACCATCCGTCTCTGGCAGTTCTCTGATGCACAGCATGGTTTTCAGTCAGCTGACTATGACCCTCACATGATGACACCGTCCCTTTTGCCGTCTGACACCTAAGTTTCACAGGTACTGCATTTCCCATAATTGTGCTGGAGAGGTGGTGAGTCGTGCATCATTAGCCGAGTTCTGGATGTACTCTCATCTTTATCACATTTAGTGGTAAAATTGTATGTTATACCTCAGCATCGAGCCATGAGTCACTGGTTTAAAAATGAAAAACTTTCACTTCATGTGGGTTATACAGTATATCAGACATTATTGTTTCTTATTGAACATCAAAACCTATCCTAAACACACAAGTTGTAATGTAGCTATCTCTGTTATCTGTTAGACAACAATACAGAGTGGGATGTTTGTTTAACCACTTTCAACCTAGTTTCCTTATTTTGGGCATGTCATTATGGGGGAAAATGGAAAAAGCCTAAACTAGAAAAGAGTGTTCCTCGGAGCACAGGTCTCCGCCAGGCCGAGTTGCCTACCCAAACGCTAAATCTGGCACAAGAAGCCGGCCGGGTCTACTGAATTTCGTGAGGTTTGGACAAAATCTGTAGGAATAGTAGCAAAACATTTGTTTTGCAACAACAACAAAAAACGCGGAAAACATGGTGGAAAACTTGTCAGGTGGAAATTGTCTGACCTATATGGTTCAAGAGTAGTAGGCCAAAACATGAATCTGCCTGTTATAGCGCGATTTGAAAAATGTAGGGTGGCATTTATTCCTTGGCCTAGTGGGAATGTGCATATAGAGATACTATGTACCAATTTGCATGATGTACGTGTGGACAAAATCTGTAGGCAAAAATCGCCCCCCCCCTGGTGGTGCTATAACAGGCAGATGTGAACATTTAGGGCAGAGGTTCTGGCCTTCAGGGAGTGTGCGTGCACAGTTTAACGTTGATCGGTCCAATGGTGCCGGAGATTAGCTGTCCACAGACAGACGGACGGACATGGACTCACACACAAACGGACTCACACACACGCGGACGGATGGACAGGGGCGAAAACATAGTCTCTGCCACGCCTTCGGCCTGGCGGAAACAATAATAACTAGAAAAAGTGCTCCTCGGAGCACAGGTCTCCGCCAGGTCAGGTAGGTTATTGTGGTTATATTTGGATAAAATCGGAAGGAGTAATATAAAAAAATGTGTTTTACATAAGTCGGCCTGCTGGTGGCGCTATAAAAGGCAGATGTGAAAAATGCAGGGCAAAGGTTTTTCCTTGACCTCTAGGGAGTGCACATACAAAGTTTTACACAGATTGGTGCAGTTATAGGTACAAACATGAATCGGCCTGTTATAGCGCCACCATGAGGCTGAGATTGCATGCTGTGTTCATGGTTTTAGGCATTTTGTTCAAAACGGAGTACTCCTGCAAACTTTGGAAGCCATTTTGTGTACCGATTTGCGGGATTTTTGGACAAAATCTGTAGGAGTACTGTCAAAAAATATGTTTTGCACAAATTGGCCTGTCCTGGTGGCGCTATAAAAGGCCCATGTGAAAGATTTGGGGCAGAAGTTCGGAATTGGCATCCAGGGAGTGTGTGTGCACAGTTTCGTTGCGATCAAGCCTACGGTGGTGGAGATTAGCTGGTCACAGACGGACGGACGGACGGATGGACGGACGGACGGACGGACAGACAGGGGGTAAAACATACTCTCTCGCCATGCCTTTCGGCCTGGCGGAGACAATAAACAATAATAATAAATATCTACAAGTCACAGCTGACCCAGGGTCGAGGGACAAGAGAGATACAGTTTTCATAGTGTTATTCCTCAACAGCAGATGTGGTGCTAATGTTTGCGGGAAGTAGAATTTGCATGCTCAATGAACGTTTCCAGCAGACAAGAAAGACACAAGGCTCCTGCACAATAATGTATGCATTTGAGTGCAAGTGCGTGGTACGGAATGTGTTTTTCAAGGAAAGGCAGGGACTATATATGGAGAGGTCACACTCAACGTGTGTACCAGGGGCGTGTTAGTGGACACCATACTGTAGCATGGTGTAACAGAAATCGATAGACCTTCAATTACACAAACCCTTCTATCCTACAGTAACGGCAAAATAAATAAATAATAGAGAGCTCAGTGCTCTGTAGACCTATATTAATGGAGCTGAGCCATAAAGTAATCACTCAACTTAAAATTAAATAGATTGTGGTGATTCACTCTAAATACAAGCCATTATTAACCACAAAGCCACAGTATGTACAGTATACAAAAGCGGCACAGCTTATTAAGACCCTTCAGGGAGATTGTGTGAGGAAGGGAGCAGATGACCAGTGAGTTTAATTCAACGTGTTTAATCTGCTTTCCGCAGACAGTACAGAAACACAAACTAGAAAAATGTGCTCCTCTGAGCACAGGTCTCCGCCAGGCCAGGTGGTAGAAGTCAATCTTAGCCATTCAGGACGAAATATGAAAAATCGGACAGGTCCGTCTTGATGACATGACTATAGGCATGTAACGATACATTGTTACATGCCTACATGACTATAGAGATAATGTGTCCCGATTTGCGTGATGTTTGGACAAAATCTGTAAGAATAATAGCAAAATGTGTAGAACTTGAACTTGCTGGCCACAGTATCACTGTTAACACAGGATAAGACAAATATCAGATAGGGCTGACTGACAGCCTTTTAACAGGTTGCAGGCGACCTGTATCAATTTACCAACATGTAATAAACTGCTCCACAATGACACAACCCCCTCCCTCCCAGCACACAACCACACCCCACTACTATAATTCAGCCAATTTCCTTGTGTTACAAGGGATTAAATCAGACCCAGTGTTCTGGTAATTAATCTTCTGAGGTCGCTGATGGCATAGCTGTCTTGCTGAAGAATGAGCACAATGCCAAACTTCATATATTGGTATTCCCCCTTATTTAATCTTCTAGGATGAAAAGAACATTGAGCACTACAACTCCGACCTTGAACACAGTAAAGTCCTCAACATTAATTTAACTCTGAGGGTTAAAAGTTTTATTGTGTGTACTTCGTAGTTGCTTGTACTGTTGGAGTTATAGGAGATTAAGCTTATGAGTTGATTTGTTTTTCCCAAAAAGATTGATGGCAATGACAAAGCAATAATGTTAGGGGTGACTGTTCATTAAGTTACATCAAGAGTGTAAAATGCTCTACCAAAGGGACACATGGCCATGAATCATAATTGATTCAGATTCTGCTCAGAGGCTGTTTGTAAAATGTCCCCAAAGAGCCTCTGTGAAGAGAACAGTGTGCATGGTGTGTGGCACGGTGCCAATCTTACTGTCACGCATGCAAAAACACACAAATGTGAATTACCTCTCTCTTACTGTCACACACCCTCCCAATTAGGCATATTCACACACACACACACACACACACACACACACACACACACACACACACACACTCACTCTTTCTGTTTCCCTCACTTGCTGTACCCATTTCTCAGTCCCATTTCTCAGTCGCATCCCTACCCCCATCCCTCTCACACGCACACGCACGCACGCACGCACGCACGCACGCACACACACACACACACACACACACACACACACACACACACACACACACACACACACACACACACACACACACACACACACACACACACACACACACACACACACACACACACACACACACACACACACACACACACACACACACACACACACACACACACACCTTCACAAGAGGTGAAGGCTGGGCTAGCCGGATGTTTATATAAGTTGGCGCATTCTACCGGCAGTGGCTCAGGAGGTAGAGTGGGCTGCCTGGAAGCCGGAAGGTTCCCTCCTGGCTGCATGTTGAAGTGTCCTTGAGCAGCACTCTGAACCCCCTGCTCCCAATGAGCAATGAGCCTTGCATGGTCGCCTCCGCCATCTATGTGTGAATGTGTACCGCATAAGACGTAATGTGTCATAGTTTTCTGCCATTGCGGTGCAGTGTGTGATTGGATGAATGTGAAGTACAGTACATTGCAAAACACATTTGGGTTGTCGGAAAGAATACAAAAAGTGCTGTATAAGTTAAATTCTGTCCATTCATTGCCATCCATTTACCTATCTGTCAGCTAGATGGAAACCTATTTGCTTTAAATAGTTTTTGTGGACACTGGACAGTGGTAACAATGTCAATTAGATAGAATAGGCTACATTTTCTAAATATCCCAAGTTATGTCCCACCGCAAGGTAACCCGCTGCATTGTTTAGTTTTCAAATACAGTGGGACAATTTAATTACCAAAGTAAACTAGCAAAGCGGATGATACAGAAGTAATGGCTCCCTACAGCATCGTGAAAGCACTGATAAAAGCAAATTTAAAAGCTGGCGTATAAGCTGATAAGATTGCTCCACAGTATATATAGCAGGAGAAAGCTGAATGCCAGGGGCCCAATTAGCCAGCAGGATCATTCGTTTCAACTCCTCTGTCAAGTCGTGGGGTGAATCAGGAGCCCTGCTGCTCAGATATGGGGGTTTTGAACACCACAACGACGCCACAGAGAGACGAGATGGTGAATGTCAACAACAATATTCTGTCTCATTTAACTAGAGCCTTCTGAGATGCAGACGCTACAACAAGAAAGGGAGAGTAAAACAAGGGAAAGAACGGTATTGGAAGGACATAGGGAGCAGCACAGGCATGGTGAGAGACCGTGTTTCATCTGAGTGAACAGGCTTGTCTTTAGTGAGGCCAAGTTTCCACTCTGTGCAGACAGCCGGTGGCAAGACAAGACGATGGGAAGGGAGGAGGCTGAAGGGGCAGCAATAATTCTACTACCATAAAATTGAAGATATCCTGTCTGTCTGCATCCATTTTCTCCTCAATGGGTTGGCCAATTGATCATTGCACATGGGCATTGAGCCCATTATGCATGGAGGGACTGATGAAGCTGATATTTAAACTTTTTTCTTTTTTTTATTCATTCATTCATTTATTTCAAGCTGTTTTTAATCATTGGAAAAAAGGTTTAAGCAACAGTCGCAGTTGGGGCACGTGCATACCTGCGTATGGAGTAGCTGCATAAGCATTTCTGTCGTTGTACTAGACACAGTTTGTAGAAGAAAAAAATCACACCTGTGTGAAGGTAGCGGCGCCTTTGATATATTTTGTCATAGATATGTGTTTCTACTAGAGAAACAATATTAAGGCTTCCAGTGGCACTAAATAGTGCCATTGGAAGCGAATCACCAAATGCATTCCAAGGTAAGTGGCAAAAACTGATCTGTCATAGCTGATAGAGTGGGGTAACATAGTGATGTCATGAATAGTGACCAATCAGAACGTTGACGGACCTGACCAATCAGAACGTTGACGGACCTGACCAATCAGAACCTTGGCGAGCCTGACCAATCAGAACGTTGACGGACCTGACCAATCAGAACCTTGGCGAGCCTGACCAATCAGAACGTTGACGGACCTGACCAATCAGAACCTTGGCGAGCCTGACCAATCAGAACGTTGACGGACCTGACCAATCAGAACCTTGGCGAGCCTGACCAATCAGAACGTTGACGGACCTGACCAATCAGAACCTTGGCGAGCCTGACCAATCAGAACGTTGACGCAAAAGCCAGGTATAGAGGGCTAATATCCGCTCTATACCTAAAGGTATAGAGCGGCTAGCGCCGCTAAAAAGATTGGGTCGCGTCTAAGGCATTGATGCTTGTGATACGTCTGCTAATCAACTATTGAAGCAGCCAATACAGCCATACTGTAGTGTACCGGATAATAGTATTATAACACTCCGCTTCTAACAACGCTGGCCTCTTGGGGTTTATTGCTTTAACGAAACATTATCAAGTCATCGTTGTCTTTGCTAGTTCATGAGTTATAGCCTACATTAATTTAACCCTTTGAAATTAGTAACTTTAACTCATTTGTAAAAGGTACTAAATGCATTTTTAAGACCAAATTAATAATGAATAGAACTTACAGTTTGTTTACGATCTATTAACAGCTTACATGGGAGGTCATTAATAATAATGAGCCAACAAGGGCTTTTAACAGCATGGGCCCAAAGTGAATTCGTAGTGAATTTGTATTTACCACCCCCGCTCCTTCTCTATCTCTTTCTCTTGTAATTATTAGGTATTAAAAAGGTCTTAAAAGTCCTTAGATTGTCACTTCACTGTCATCTGGCGACCCCCCCAGAATCATGCGGGGACACCCTGGGGATCCCAATCCACAGGTTTAGAACAAGTGGTCTACACACTCCCCAGACAAAGTAGGGGCTGGCTGTGACAAGGACTGGAATTAATTGGCAATGACTAAATTGGGGAGAAAACAATATAACAACAACTACTACTACTACAGTACAACAACAACAAAACAGTACAAACAAAAACCCTTCATGCTAATTAACAGTGAGTCAACCTGTGGACTGTCAAATTAACAGCATGTCAAGTGCTGCATGAGTATTGGAGATAATGGTGTGTGTTATACTGTATGTGTTCCATTTCAATCTTGTTTCCAGAGCTTCTGGTGTCTGCTACAAGTTTCAAGTTTCACAGATAGAGTAAATGCAACAGGCCTGAAGGAAGTTGGCTCCATCAGGGTTCTTGCCTTCTTTCCTATGTAAGTTGATTTCCGGTCAACCCTGGCAATGCAGGGTGGTTCCACTCAGGATTTTGCTGGATGTGACAGTGCAATCACTTCCTTAAATAGATGATATACAGTAAATGTATTTTTGTGATGTTTGGAAGATCTCTGAAAGCTATTAATATATGATTGACTAAATTCAGCGTAGCGATAGTTCATGTAGGCACGGAAGGCAGGAGGTTCACTTTCCCCGGACCCCCCCCCCCATTCTTTTGTTAACAAGCTAATTCATACGTACTCCCACAATTCAGTACGTTCTCATTCGCTACAAGCCACCTCACTCACGCCCTCATTCCCCACAGTGCAACACTGGCGCTTCATTGTCTAGTGTTCATTGTCGAGTATGTTTTGCCCCCTGCCCGTCCGTGTGTCCGTCCTTCTGTCTGTGAGCAGCTAATCTCCGCCACCGTTGGCCCAGACGCTGCGAAACTGCACACACACACTCCCTGGATGCCACAGCAGAACCTCTGCCCCACATTTTTCAGATCAGCGTGTCATAGCGCCACCATGAGGCCGACTTTTGCAAAACACATTTTTGGATATTACTCCTACAGATTTTGTCCAAACAACACACAAATCGGTACACAATATCTCTATAGTCATCTGATCAACACGGATCTGTCCGATTTTCCATATTCTATCCTGATTGGCTAAGATTGGCTTCCAAACTTTGCAGGATTGGTTTGTTTTGAACAAAATGCCTCAAATCATGAACGCAGCATGCGATTTCTGTGAAATTATCCACGTAGATTCCCACTTGGCCCAGGAAGAAATGCCACTTGAAAACGTTCACATCAGCCTTATGGTGGCGCTATAACAGGCCGATTCACGTTTTTATCTTTAACTGCACCGATCTGCGTGAAACTTTGCACGCACACTCCCTAGAGGCCAAGAAAAAACCTTTGCCCTGCATTTTTCACATCTGCCTGTTAGAGCGCCACCAGGAGGCTGACTTTTGTAAAACAAATGTTTTCCTCTTGCTCCTTCAGATTCTGTCCAAAAAACACGCAAATCGGTACACAGTATCTCTATAGTCATGTGATCAAGATGGATTTGCATCCTCCTTGCCTAACATTGGCTTTCAAAGTTTGCAGAATAGGTCCGTTTTGAACAAAATTCCTCAAATCATGAACACAGTGTGCGATTTCCGTGAAATTTTGTACGCACATTCCCACTAGGCCGAGGAAGAAATGCCCCCCTTTTCACATTGGCCTGTTATGGCACCACCATCAGGTCTAATTTAGCAAACCACATTTTTGGAACAAAATCATGAATCCAGTGTCCGATTGCTGTGAAAGGCCTAAGAAGAAATGGCACCCTTTTCACATTGGCCTATTATAGCGCCACCAGGAGGCCATAATAACCTACCTGACCTGGCGGAGACTTGTGCTCCGAGGAGCACTTTTTCTAGTTGAAGCAGCCCTCTGTTCATTGTTAATTCTACGTGTTTAGCTGTCCGAGCCGGTTGTCAGCTGTCAGTGTCAAAATTCCTCCACCTCCCCGGCCTCCTCCCTGTGGCATTTAGTTCTTATTGTTGATAGGATGATTTGTGGATTATACTGTGGTTCTATGGATTGTGCTATGATGTGTGGTAGTTTTATTATGCATTGAAGGTTCAATGTTATGTTCATGTAATAACTGTATTTCATGCTCTGCTCGGGCGGTTTATGATTTCAGTGTCATGCTTGCGCAGGTAATCTGTTCTATTACATAAGCAGACAGAGTCCCACTGCCAAACTGAATGCAATATCATTGCAATAAATGGTAAATGGTTAATAAATGGTAAAATGGTTAATCCTGAGCTGAAGTGACTAAATGAAACAGATACATGAGTAAAAGGGGTTCAATTTCAACAACAGTCCTTGTGAAACTTGTGAAAGAGATGTAGTAGCTCAGTGAAATGGTACTGGGCGTGTCAGTGCCCTTTTTCAGTATGGTCTTGCTCCACACATACTGTACATACACACTTGCACGTACATTTCAAGACACACTGATAAGACAGATGGAATCAAGGCAGGAATATTGGAGTATCTGACTTTTTCCACATGCTCTTTTGCCTGCACGTACACGCACATGCATAATATAAAATGCAAAGGCTGCACAACTCCGGCAGTTAATCAATCATTACACACACTACACACTCTAGATATTACACTCGCCAATCAATTAATCCCAGAAAGAAACAAGACAAGGTTCTTGGATCCTCCAGGGACACAGCAGCCGGCAAGAAGCTTTTAGTTTTGAACTATGAATAGACCAGAGATCAGTACTCACTGTGGTAGCTGACCGAGAGGCGATGTGTGGAGCGGTCAATGCTGAATCAGCACCTTGAATAATTCGGGCTGTATCACATTTCTTCAGACCCATCGGTTTTTCAAGTATACAGCAATGTGTGTGTGTGTGTGTGTGTGTGTGTGTGTGTGTGTGTGTGTGTGTGTGTGTGTGTGTGTGTGTGTGTGTGTGTGTGTGTGTGTGTGTGTGTGTGTGTGTGTGTGTGTGTGTGTGTGTGTGATGTATTTTGATATTTGACAATGAGATGTCATTATTCACATCTTGTATTATGCCATTTTCGAAGTCATCTCTCCAAAATCCCCAAATGGGTTGACTATACAGCAACAACCGTTTAAACAATGAAATGGACTTCCTTGACTATTCATCTCTCTTCTGTCAAGGAAAGTGTCTATACACACACTCACACACATAATAAAGAGTTGAGAAGAGTTGCGGTCACTTGGAGCACAGGCCAGGGTGTCATAGGTAAGGGATGGACAGATGACCTGTGTTTGGGATTGAAGCGTGTGGGAAGGGGTTTAGGACTGGATCTTATCGTGGAAGTAGAGGGTGCCATGCTCTTGGTTGCCTTGTAGGTCATTGCTCATTGGAGGAGGCCAGCATCCCAAAGCTAGTGAAGGGAGCACAGAAGTGAGGAGAGCACAGATGACAGGACCAAGGGATCCAGTGTAAAGAGAAAAAAGGATGGGGCCAAGTACTGACCCCTGGGAGACTCCGGTCAAGAGGATAAGGGTAATGAAAGCAAACCTCTCCAAAAAAAGCCGGTAGCGCTGGGACGGCACTCAAATGGACCTATAGGTTCATTTGAGTGCCGTCCCAGTGTTACCAAGGTCAGAAAGTGTGCCAAGGAGAAGCTAGTGGTCAAATGCTGCAGATGGGTCAAGATGGATGAAGTTTAAGGAGTGGGAGTCAACTTCAACATTGTGGAGTGCCTCTTTGTCTGTGAGAAGTGCCGTTTCACTGATTGTGTTAGCCATCATCCATCATATACAGTGATTATGAGCTCCAGTGACTTCCATAGCTCATAATAAAACTGTCCTGAAAGGGTTTCCAAACCCTAAAGAAGTCACCTACAGTATGCATAACATTGGTGAGCATTTCAAGTGGGATATGTGTTTCAGTATGTTGTCAAATAAGCGAGAAGTGGATAGTTGGAAATGGATAGTTTAAAATTGAAAGTGTGTGTGTGTGTGTGTGTGTGTGTGTGTGTGTGTGTGTGTGTGTGTGTGTGTGTGTGTGTGTGTGTGTGCGCGCGAGTGCCTGCGTGCGTGCGTGTGACATTTTGGGAAATAGACCTCCAATTTCCAATAAGCAATTTAATATCTGTCTGCACTCTCTCTTTACTAACTGTCTATAGCTTTCCCTCTCGTTTAAATGACTTCATAACACTAGGCTCAATGTTAAGGGCTGTGAGCTGACTGTGTCATTATCCGTGTCTGTACACTTTGCCTAATGCATAGATATTCAACTGGCGGCCCGCGGGCCACGTGCGGCCCGCGAGGAGCTTCCTTGTGGCCCCTGGCCATATTCCCCAAAAAAAAAAAAAAAAAAAAAAAAGTTTTTTTTTTTTTTTTTTTTCAATTTTCATAATTATTATTTATGTAAATATATGTTCGTTTTTATGTTATCAAAGTTAAAACAGAACAAATTATTTATCCTTCATTAGTTCTTGAAAGGCCATCTTTCATTGGAACTTAACTTAGAACCTTAAATAGAACCGAATGGAATTAGACCGAATTAGACCCGAAAAAAGGTTGATTTATATTGGTCAAATAGAACCGAATTAGACCCGAATTAGACCGAATTAGACCGAATTAGACCCGAAAAAAGGTTGATTTATATTGGTCAAATAGAACCGAATTAGACCCGAATTAGACCGAATTAGACCCGAATTAGACCCGAAAAATTTCGCGCGCGTGCATATGCGCGCACTGTGTGGCCCCCAACTCCAAATTATTTTACAGTTGTGGCCCCCTGCCTAATCTAGTTGAATACCCCTGGCCTAATGGATACTGCGCTAATGATTTTCTGATGATGAGAGATCCTGTGCTGTACGTATACGTTTTAGTTAGCAACAGAACTTCTCTGGGTGCCACTGCCAACGGTATATTCCACTGTGCCTATTAATGGCACACATTTTGAAACAATAATTTCCAGAACCGCATCTTCCTGGCTTACAGTTTATGCTTGCTTCATCTTTCCTACTTTCTATTTTAATAAAGAGTCAGGAGCAGTGCCAACTCTGCTTTCTTTTTTAAGAAGCCCTTCCTGCACTGGGCCCCCTGCTGTGATATCTCTTATGCTGAGGCTTAATGAGAAAAATTTCCCCCGGACATTTGCTGACGTCAAGATGAGATATTACACTGAAATGGCTACCTGGTACCTACCAGGTCTGTGGCCATTCAGCATTTGAACACTTAACTCATTAATAATAAAATAATAAACCCGCACACATGCCTGAGGAAGGTCATCAGTGACCGAAACGTTGCTTCTCTCTCATTAAATGTGCTCCTGTACCGTGCTGTTTAGCAGTGTACGGGTGTATTATTTTATTATTGATGTGCACTTGTTTGCCTACACACCTGCACTTAAACTATACTGTAGGTGTGCGAAAGTTTTTCTCAACAGTTAACACTTAATCTAGAGGTTCTTTCGGCCAGTACTGGAAGTGTCTGGTGGTGATTATTGACAAAAAAGCGACGGCCTAATTGCATGTGACTGACATTCTGTGGACCATGATCAAGTGTTGGCTGTAGCTTTAAAGAGCTATAGCCAAAACATTCAGAAGGGGAACAAAACAACAACACTGATGGATAGAGGTAGACAGCAACCAGTCACTCTGCTCTAGAAAGGCTGAGCAGGCAGGACTTTGTCCTGATGGAAACAGCAAGACAGCAGAGAGACAACTGGATGATGGCTTTGACGGGAATGATGATAAGACTGAGAGGTGATGAAACCAAGAGAGTGTGTGTGTGTGTGTGTGTGTGTGTGTGTGTGTGTGTGTGTGTGTGTGTGTGTGTGTGTGTGTGTGTGTGTGTGTGTGTGTGTGTGTGTGTGTGTGTGTGTGTGTGTGTGTGTGTGTGTGTGTGTGTGCAGAACGATAGGTGAGATAAGAGTACAGTTAAAAAAAGAAAATTAACCACCAGAAATATCCTGATTTTGTTCAGTCTCTGGTCTAGTCTAGCAAAATAACTCACCATCACCCATTACATTACCGAACACTGACCTGCTTTGGGACTGTATACCTAGTTTGTACAAACTGTCCTGAAGGACAAAAAGAGTCATTGGCTGTGAGCTGTTCTTTGTCGTTTTGTCGTGAGACACTCCCTATGGGAAACAGCGCCATCTGGCGATGCAACAGAGCTACACAATACGCTCCCGGGGCCCATTTATTGGGCTAGAGGGTATGTCACGCGACCGGCCATCCCCTCCCCTCAGCGGGAGGGCATAAGAGGCCCCGGTCGTGACGTCAACTTCCTCTTCAGTTCCTCTGTTCGCAGATGATAACATGGCTACACGCTTGTTAAAAACTGAAATCTACATTTATTCGATGATTACTCCACTCTTCAGGACCCAAAGCGAGAAACCAGCTTTAGCCCAAAGCGGAGACTAGGTTAAGTTACCCACGGGTTTTCTCGCTCGACTAAACTCCAGAAAACTAACTTTATTCTACCTCGTGGTGAGCCGGTGTTAGCCCTTAGCTGCTTCTTAGCCTAGCCGCTAGCTTTACTAGCTTAGCTGTTCGGCTACCTCCACAGCGCTAACCCCCTTTCCCGCTGAGCTAACTCCCCGATTAGAGCTGTTAGCCTGGCTTTTTGTGAGCCGACGTTAGCTTTTAGCTGTCCTTAGCCTAGCCGCTAGCTTACTAGCTTAGCTGTTTGGCTACTTCCACAGCGCTAACCCCCTATCCGCTGAGCTAACTCCCCGAATAGAACTGTTAGCCTAGCCTTTTGTCGCTCTTTTCCACGACACTCGAATTGTGTTGTCTCGGTGCCGCGCACGCCTTCTACGCGCTCTCCGGCCCCGAGTCTGTCTGCGAAGCATTCGCCCGGGTCTCTGTGAGGCTGCTTTGTCACAGATACGGCCTGGCTACGGCCTGTGCCGGTAGTTAAGGGGACACCGACGGCTCTCGCTCGGTTCCCCCGAAACCCTCCCACATCCACGGCGCTAACCCCCTTTCCCGCTGAGCTAAACTCCCCGAATAGGGCTGTTAGCCTAACCTTTGGTGAGCAGGCGTTAGCCTTTAGCTGCTTCTTAGCCTAGCCGCTAGCTGCTACTAGCTTGGCCGTTAGACTACATCCGCGGCGCTAACTCTCCTAATGGAGCGGTTAGCTTAACCTTGACCAGCTTAGCTGTTTCGGCTACAGCCATAGCTGTTTTCTTTCACCACGCGATGGCTCGCTACGACCAGGCCAGGGCCTGTACGGGGAACGCCGAAGGTGCTAGCGGTGCTCGCCCAGCACCACCGCGACACTCCCGCCTCCCTACCCCAACTCCAGCTGCCACAAGCGGTGGCCCGCGGTAAACTAGCCCGACCCCCTTCGTGAGCGGAGTACGCGACGCTGACCACCCTGTTCCTCCCAGTGTCTACAGAGCAGAAGCAGGGTAGATTTTTGCACATTCTGTGAGGTCAGTACAATGTATAAATGCCTGTTTTTTGTGCCAATAAAAATTGTTACAAAGAACCAAACCTTGCATTATTCAAACCATGTCGACTTGAGTCCACAATGCTAGGGGAGGCCTCAGTGCTCGTCCTCCTAACACTATTGGATACAACATATTATGCATTCAGCGTCAGTATATTGTGGTACATAATGCCTTTTATTGTGCTAATATGTCTGTCACACTGGTCACATTTAGCATTTTTCGAATCCGGTTGGGATACGATATAATGCTTTTCACTGTCAATATATTGTTTATATTGCCTGTCTTTGTGCCATTTTGGTTGTAATTTCACCACACCCTGCATGATCAGACACTATCTGACTTAAGCCCATAGTGATTGGACGGAGCCGGTCTTTCGGCTCCCCAAACACTGAAGGGATACTAGGTATAATGCGTTTCTCCATTATTTTTATAATGTTCGCCTTTATGCCAATGTGTTTGCTACACTGAATTGAATAACTCCAGTGCAGATGGGAAAACCAGTCTCTCTCCCCCCCCCTCTTCGGTTGGGAAGGAGACAGGGACCCCTTGTATTTCTCGAGGACAGAGTCATGGACCCCTCCACAGCCAAACAGAGGAGCATGTCGCACTTTCTGTAGCGGTCTGTGAAGAAATACCCTGTGATTGTGGCTTTACATGCGTTGAAAAGTACCTTGTCTTTTTCCAAACTCCGCCTGTGTGCCAGGGAGAACGAGGACCGGTCTCTTGCCGGCCCCCCGTTCTCTGATGGTCTGCCTTTGGGCCCACAGTATCCGAAAAACCCCTCCTCGGTTTTCCAGATACGTGTGGGACAAGCAATCTGACTGCTTTAATGCCTGTACACCAGAGAGAAAGAGGACCGGTCTCTTGCCGGCCCCCCTTTCTCGACGGTCCCACAATGAGCCCACAGTATCCGAAAAAAACCTTTCTAGGTTTTTCGGATACGTGTGTGACGAGCATATTGAATCCACATATGTACCAGAGACAACGGGGACCACCCACATGGCGCCCCCCCCCATGAGCCCACAGTATTTGGTAAAGCCGTTTCTCGTTTTTCCAAATACATGTGGGAGAAACATATTGAGTGCATTCAATCCTCTAAGAAGATCAGCTCTGAAACCAGTACCACCTCTGTCCACGAGAGGGCGCCCCTGCTCCCCGGGACAGGCCACGCTCGTTTCACCAGCCGATCCTAAGATGGCCGAACGGAAGGTAGGCATGCTAACCACTTCCGTTTCTGACCGGACACGGACGTCGAGCGTCCCCCACCGGATGTTGACGCCGGGGAGGTACCCACGTGACCTCCCCGTATCCAACTACTTCCGTTTCCGACCGGAGACGGACGAGGGGCTTCTCCGACCGGATCTCAACATTGGGGAGGCATCGCGTGCGGGATCACGTGACTTTCCCGAATCCTTCTGTCAGTCAGGTAACACCCGTACTGCCTCTAGCGAGCGTCACACGCTCGGCTACGCCAGAGCTTGCGAGCTCGTCACTAGTCGCCATGACAACGGACAGACAGCGGGTGGAACGAGCAGCTGTTTTAACTCGCTCCAACCCCCTAGCTCGCTGTCTAGCGCAATGGAAAGCTTGCGACCCGTCTCTTTGGGTGCTATGCACCATACAGAAGGGTTACAAACTACAGTTTTGCATGAAACCCCCGATGTCAGACAAAGTGATTTTCTCCAGCGCGACAGGCGCTGCGGCGATCACGTTAAGAGAGGAGGTTCTCTCTCTCCTAAACAAAGGCGCCATAAGAGAGTTGTCCCCAGATCAGAAACGCCTGGGTTTTTACTCAAGATATTTTCTGGTCAAGAAAAAAGGGGGGGGGTGTACGTCCCATATTGGACCTGAGAGGTCTAAACAGATTTCTAACGAAATTCAAGTTTCGCATGCTGACGAACGAGACGCTTTTACGCACGGTGCGTCAGGGCGACTGGTGGACCAGTATAGACTTGAAGGATGCGTATTTTCACATTCCCATCTACCCACCACACAGAACTTTTCTGTGCTTCGGGTTCGAGGGGCGAGTGTACGAGTACACGGTTCTCCCGTTCGGGATGTCCCTGAGCCCCCGTGTTTTCGTGATGTCTATGAAATTAATTCAAGGACCCCAATTGAAACAAGCCCGCAAGGACTTTTTTGGCCGGACCTTTTAGACAAAAGCATTATAAATGTAACTGTGTTGTTTTACATTCTTTTGCCTAATAAAAATTTCAATCAAGAGTGCACCCAGGCGGCTATGGCCCCCTGAGGAGACAGGGAATACACTTGTCGACGTACATCGACGGTTGGCTACTGACAGGGGGCTCCAGCCTCTTCTTGCTTTTTGCCCCCAGTCGGGCTACTGTTGTTTTCACCTATCGGCTACCTAGCCTCGCTCGACAACAATGTGTTGCTTAATGCAGCAGGTACGTCAGTGTTACACTGGTTTTTGTACTGGTCAGGCTCAGTACAGCAGTAACACACTGTGGTTGTACCGGTCAGCTCCCCTGGACAACAACGTGGTTTTCCACGTACCTTTACATGCCTCCTATGTCAGACACAAGATGTTCCTCCCATGCGGAGAGGGAATGCAGCCATGTCTCTGAGAGAGAGGGACTCTCTCTACTGAGCAAGGGCGTCTTCAGAAAACCGTCTACGAATTGGAACCTAGAGGTTACTTAAGTAACCCCGGTTTTCTCCAGTTTTTGGTGCAACTGGTTTTCGTGTGTTTTCTGGCCAAAGAAGGAGGGGGGAGGCTATGTGACCCTCTCTGGATGAAGGGGTCTCATCAAGTCTCTTACGAAATTCAGTTTTCGTATGCTGATGACCGTGGCGCTCCTGCGCACGTTCGGTCAGGGGGACAGGTGGACCAACGTAGCCCTGAGGGGCGATTACTGTCGGTTTTTCACTGTCGGTTTCTAGAAAGAGCGTCTTGGTTCCGTCCCAGCAGACCTCCCTTATGGGGTTCTCACTGGACTCGACCACGCTCGCAGCGCGTCTGTCTCAGGAGTGGATAGACGGCTTCCTGTCCTGTGTGAGGCCTTTCCGTGTAGGAAAGACAGTCACTTACAGGCTGTGAGTGCAGGTGGCGGGTCTCATGACTTCGGCCATACACCTGACCTGCCTAAGTAGGCTATTTTGGGACCTTTCAGAGGTGGATGCGGGCTCTCAGGATCCCGCCTACTGTGGACCCTCGACAAGGTCTGGTGTCTCCACTTGCATGGATTCACTTTGAGGTGCGCGTCAGCGGTTGTCATGTCCTGGTCGGGACGGGCAACACTACAACCGTGAGCTCCGTCAACAGGCAGGGAGGCTTAGGCTCCTGTGTGTTGGACGGCCTGGCCCGTAAGCTGGCGGTGTGGTGCGACCCGCGCCTACTGTCAGGCTGTGCGGTCCACGTCCCAGGTCCCCAGAACGGCAGAGCGGATCTGCTGTCCGGGGGAAGACCTTGGTACTCGGATTGGTCACTTAACCGAGAATAGCGAACCTGATTTGGACCAGGTTCGACCGACCACAGGTCGATTTGTTTGCCTCAACAGAGAACGCGAAGTGCTCTCGCTTTTTCTCGATGAAGGCAGCGGACTTTTCGTTGGGACTGGACGCAATGGCTCACAGGTGGCCGAGGGAACTGCTATATGCATTCCCGCCGCTGGAGCTGATCCGCCCAACGTTGGAGAGAGTCAGGCTCCAGGGCCTGACCGTACTGCTGGTTGCTCCGGGTTGGGGCGTGTGGAGGTCGGAGATAACTCCTCTGCTCTACGCCGAGCCCTGGTCCCTCCCTCCGATAACGGACCTGCTGACGCAGGTGGGGACCGAGATCAACCACCCCAGCCCCCGGGACCTAGACCTGTGGGTCTGGCCCGTGAGAGGGCCAATCTAGATGCTTGTGGCCTGCCCCCTGATGTGATAGCTACTATTCAGGGGGCTAGGGCCGGATCCACTCAGGCTGCTTATGACATAAAATGGAATATTTTTGTGTCATGGTGCCAGGAACAGTCACCGGCGGTGGTGGCTTTTCGGGCGCCAGTTCGTAGCATTCTGATTTTCCTGCAGAGCAGGTTGAATCAGGACTTGACCTTCTCGACGGTCAAGGTGTACTTGGATGCCATCTCCGTCTGCCACGAAGGTTTCGAAGGCGGGACGGTTGGCGATCGTCACCTGGTACGGCGGTTCTTGGGCGGGGCCAGACGGACCAGGCCGGGTAACAGGCCTCTGTTTCCGGCCTGGGATCTGGCGGTGGTGCTGAATGCACTCTGCCTTCCCCCCTCTTTTGAACCCCTCGAGACTGTGAGGCTCAAGGTGTTGAGTCTGAAAACAGTCTTTTTGGTGGCCCTGGCTACGGCCAAGAGGGCAGTGACCTGCGTGCACTCTCGGTGAGTTCGGAGTGCTTGAGGTGCTTTGGGGATAGCAGACGGGTTCTGCTGACACCAAGCTTGGCGTTCGTTACCAAGACCGGGGTGGTTGCACCGGCTCCGGTCGGATTGGTTGCGTTTCATCCACCTCCTTTCGCTTCGGCGGAGGATGAGCGGTCACGTTGTCTCTGTCCAGTGAGGGCTTTGAGGCTCTACTGTCAGGTGACGGCGCCTGGTAGGTCGCAAACACGATTGTCTGTCTCCTACGGCCGGGGTGACCAGCGGAAGGCGATGACCAAGCCGACGCTTTCCAGGTGGATAGGTGAGGCCGTACGGCTCGCCTATACTAGTAGTGGGGCCCCAGTACCTGTTGGACTGAGGGCGCGCTCAACTAGGGGATTGGCTGCGTCCTGGGCCCGCTCTAGAGAGGCTTCGGTCCAGGAGTTTTGCACGGCTGCTAACTGGTCGTCTCCTTCGACCTTTGCAGCTTTCTACAGCCTGGACATGGCGGCTTCCTCGGTGGCGCACGCAGTCCTTGGCGTGGCAGCCTCATCTACTTGAGGTGCCTTTCTCCCCCTGATGTGATCCCGTGGGGCTAACAATCTGTTGGTCCTCGGGAGCAGGGGGGCCCTGTTCCCTTTTTAGGAAGTTAGTAGGTGACGTGCCTTGTCTTCTATTAGCTGAATGGGGAAGACTTCGGTCTGTCAGGGTTTCTTTTATCTCATCCCTTGTGCCGTGTCCAGGCCCGGTGGGCCTGGGCGTCCCTGAGGCAGGGGCCCGCCGTGTGCGGGTCCCTGAGCCAGTTGGGGACGTGCGGTTTTTCTGGGGATACAATGTTTTTAACGCTTCCGGGGGGTTTATAGATCCCATAGGGAGTGTCTCACGACAAAACGACAAAGAACTGAGGGTTACGTAGGTAACCTGGTTCTTTTAGTTTAGGAGTGAGACACTCCCCAAACACCCCTTTGTTTCGCCACTGCGAACAGAGGACCTGTGTGGAAGAGGAAGTTGACGTCACGACCGGGGCCTCTTATGCCCTCCCGCTGAGGGGAGGGGATGGCCGGTCGCGTGACATACCCTCTAGCCCAATAAATGGGCCCCGGGAGCGTATTGTGTAGCTCTGTTGCATCGCCAGATGGCGCTGTTTCCCATAGGGAGTGTCTCACTCCTAAACTAAAAGAACCAGGTTACCTACGTAACCCTCAGTTTTCCATCCCCGTCAAGCCCTGTTGACAATAGATGTGGTTCAGCACAATCATCCCCTACTGTTTTTAAAACATGTAGTGGCCTGGGTTCTGTGCATGCATCTGTCAGCACTGCAGCAAAGGCAAAGAAAGGGAGACTTTTCTTAGTCTCAACGGGGAAGTTTCAGCTTCACCCAGCACAGCTGATGGCTGCTTAATGGTTGTAATGAGCATGGGGGGGGGGGGGGGTGTTAAGTCTATACTTCCGGGGACACGAACCAAGGGCCTTATACAGGTATTTCCCAGACGCCTATACCCACTCAGCTATGGCCGCCCATTGCAAATTCACCCCTTCTGTTTGATATAATGTGTTTGTGCACAAGTTCGTATGACTTTCTCACCAGGTACTGGAAACCTTTGCAATGGAATTATTTCTGATCCCCGTTTCAAGTTACCAAACACCAAGCTGACACTGCTCTGTCCTGTGAGTCATCAAGCTGCTAAACAGATAAACTACTGTGTACAGGCTCTCAGACACTTTAATGTCCAACGCTGTTCTGGTGTTTTATGGTTGGTGTAAATGTTAATGCCTACTGACTGCACTGTGTGCTACGTCTTTTTTTAAACTGATGACCTTTCTGTCATGTAATGATCTGAACAGAATTCAACTGCCACGTCGTTGATGGAGTCTCTTGCGTTTCAGTCCCTCTCCGAGCGTAGGTCTGTGCTCTCAGAAAAGACACATTATAAAAAATAATTCTAACGGCCACTTCATTGATGCAGTGCATCTTCTTCAGAGTCAAAACCTCTGAAGAAGACAATGTGTTGAAATGTTAGTCTGTGGTTGGGCATAATGTAGTGTACAATACACAACAAAACGGACCAATACGGTGGTTACATTTGTACACTCTCTGAGTTTAATTAACACTGGGGGTTTGTACTGTATATGGCTCCACTCTGAAATGACGCACCATTGCACTGCTTTGTCTCGACACCGTCTCAAATGTTCCGGCCCTTAGCTTATCCCTCCTACTGCTCTTTTCTGAAAACTGACAAGTGTGGTGCTTCTCACCAGATATACAGTGTACTCTTAGTTCTCCACTGTGACAGCACTCTGGTTCCCCTGAGACATCACAGCAGTCTTGAGCGTTCTCTCTGCCGGATGTGTTGCCAGCTGCCTCTGACCTCACTCCACAACACACAGTCACAGCGGCTTTCTGCGCCCTCGCAAGTGATGCTGTAGGCCGCTGAAGGGCTCGTTAACACACATTACGGAAGCCGCCTGGCTGGCGAGAGGCCATTTTTCCATGTCTGTTTCACTTGAAAAGTTCATTTCAAGTTTGACTCCCTTGATTAACACCTGAAAACCGGGAAAGCATCTGTGTCATTCTAGATTTTAGCTACCGGTATATACTGTATATATAGCAACATAAGTTGTTCAGAAAACTCTTAGGATTTAGAATAGTGGTTTAGAACAGTGGTCCTTTAAATTAGCAGATCTACAAAAAACATTTTCAGATGGGGGTCTGCGGCCAAATACATGTCAATTTGGGAGTCCTTGTCACGAAAAAGTTTGAGAACTACTGATGTTAAAGGGTGTTTGGAGAATCGGCCTCAGGTCTTAATGGGTTAAATAAAGCAGAATAAGGAGGCCATGTTTTTGGCTCTGGGCTCCTGTTGGCTGCTGGCCTGGTGAAATGCGAGCGACATGTCTTCAGAGAGTTTCCACTATCTATCTGCTTGTTGAGTCATATGCCTAACATAATACTTCACTCCTGTTTGGATCATTGTGGAATAGGAACTGCTCTAAATGTATAAACTTACTAATATAAACGTCCTTCATGCCTAATGTATTGCAAGTGCATAAAACATGTTATAATTATGTTTATGTCTACAATGTAATCCCATACTGACAAAGTGATGGCTGGATTTGTAAGACCTACTCAATAAATCAATAAATTCATGAATCAACCAACTCCAGCCTTGCACAAAACAGGTTCTCTCAGGCGAGAGAAATATCCCATGACTGTTTACCACAGCTTCAACTATACTCATTTTCACTCACTAGTATCATGAAGGTACCCTTTTGTGTTTTCTGGTAGCTGTCTTTCTCAGTAGTACTTTTGGGGCTCCTTTGACATGAATAACTAAGCTATTTGACAAGAAATCCCTTGAAAAGTTAATAACCACGACATTTTATGCAAAGACTCTGGCTGAGGGCCCTCCAAGCTCTTGGGCCCCTGGGCCTGGTAGACCTGTGCGGTAATCCACCCCTGATTACCTGTTGTACCCGTGTCAGAGTACTCGCTGTATCCGTTGTTAGAGTACCCAGTGCAGTACCCGTTACAACAGTACTAATAACGTTGGATATTACAATCAACAGGATATTTATCAACGGGCAACGGCCTACTCGGGAACGATGAAAGTCGGGAACGATACTGAGACCAAATAATGCTGCCACTCTGCATAACGGAACACCAGCCTTCACTTGCCCTATTGCACAGGCCTTATCCTGAAGGGACAACCGTGGCATCTTTCCATGGGGGCAGTGTTGCAGCTCAACAAAGTTGCAGAACCCATGCTATTGGTAGAAATAATCGATGAAGTTTAGTCTCCGAACTTTTTGTGGGCAGTTTATAATAGCAACATCAAAAAACTCTTAGGATTTAGAACAGTGGTTTAGAACAGTACTTCTCAAAAATAACAGATAGCAATAGCAGTACAAGCTCGCAGCATGGTACAAACTGACGTGCTGTGAGCTTGTACATCTGCTATTTTAGATTTTTTTTTTATCTTGAAAGTGTTTGATTTCTTTTTATTTTATTTGTGTTAACACAAATCTTTTCTTCTATGGGGTCTCCTGGCACAAAACGTTTTCAGATGGGCGGTCCATAGCCAAATATAAATCCTTGGCACGAAAAAGGTTTGAGAACTACTGATTTGTAGAATCTACATGAAAAAGCATGCCATTAGTGGTGAACTTGCAGTGTCTGCAGATATTCTTGTTTCCAGCTATTCCATTTCAGCTATGCTCTGCACACATGACGCCTTTGCTGCCTGTTTGTAATATACAACCACAATTTATGCCTTTTAAATAATCGACTGTAAGAACTACATAGCACAGACAATAGATCAATGTCTGGATTGTATTTTGTGAAATACATCAGGGCCTGAAATAGATTTTTCGAAATGGAAATGGGGGGGAACTCCCCCTTATATGCTTCACATAGTGGGGGTTTTATATTTTGGTTGGTGATGCTACATATTAAGCTTAACTAAATTACATTCAGGTCTTACAGTACATTGTCCGTTTCATATTGCATTTTGTCGCTCAGCTCCAATTTAAGGAGAGTGTGTGTGTGTGTGTGTGTGTGTGTGTGTGTGTGTGTGTGTGTGTGTGTGTGTGTGTGTGTGTGTGTGTGTGTGTGTGTGTGTGTGTGTGTGTGTGTGCACGCACGCGCGTGTGTGAGTGTTGTGAGTGAGACAGAGGAAAGCAGGGATGAGACATGGACAGAAACAATAGTAGCCTCATTTTAATATTGATTTTAAATATCAGTAGAATGGTAGATTAGGTATGCATTTGTAGTTTGACCTCACTGACTGAGGAAAAATCTTAAGGAGGGGGGCTTTATTCTGCAATATAAAGATTTCCCTGCCAGTAAAGCGTTCACGTATATTACAGATGCAGTACCTATATTGGAAATTAATTCAGTAACATTTAAGTTTGCAAGGGTTATTTTTGTTTACCTTTCTCATTTTCTCTCCTATTCGCAATACATGGGTGCCACCCAATAAAGCACAGAGATGCTTGGAAGCTAAATCCTGACTCCGGTATTTATTTGAATGGAGCTTGGCTGCCTGCTAAATTAGGTACCAGTGCACACACACAAGGAGAGCAGTACGGTGAAAAGGCAATTATTTCAAAGAAAGAAAACAAATCGAAGGATTTCAGCAGATGATTTCTTAAAACGTCCTGTCAACCCCCAGATCGGTGGCAGAAGTCCCGTAAATAAACTATCTTCATAAGAATGCTCTCATCGTTGTTTCTTTTTTTCTCTGAACCAAAAGCTTCTTCTGTTGGAGACACAACATGTAGGCTACTCCCTGTTCCTCAACTGTGTTCAGTATGGATCGACTGATTCGACTCAGAATTGATTGGCCCTCCGTCTGCCATTTGCTTCCAATAACTGCTTAGCTTAGCTGTAAGCAGACCCTCACATTGACATACTGCTTATTGAAGCTCTTTGGATGTTCTTTGAAGGTGCATGCTCTGACAGTTGATTAACAAACACTGTGATGCATCTGGAGTTCCTGGTGCCCTACACGTCTCTCTGCCTGTCAGGTATGAAATGGGTGACAGCATTGAACTCTCTCTCTCTCTCTCTCTCTCTCCCCATCTGTCTGTGTCCAGCTACTGCAGCTAGGCAGAAATGCGTGACATATTTGCTAATACTTGGGAAGCTTGGCCACGTGCCATATACTGTATTGTGGCATGTGACATCAGTGGAGCACATAAATGGAACAATAACATGATATGTTTAAAGACAGGTGGAGGGCTCAGGTTTGGAATACAAAGTGGGCATGTTTTGAATGAAAGCCTATGAAAAAAATCGCCTTTGAACTTGTAAAAGGTTTTGGCTAAACAAACTGGGTCATAAAAGCACTTGGGAAAAGAAATCTTCCTCATAACTATAAATGCTCAGCATGCTCAGAGTTCATATTGTACAAACTGACAAAAATGTATTAAATCACAAAGGTAAAAGAGATTTGCCAAAAAGCATGCTCTAGATTTGGTGAAAATTGTTTCCCCGATTACATGAAGCATTGCAGACTTATTTCCACATTGAATTGAATCACAAAAAAAGTTATTTTGTTGGTGTGATTGGATTGATAGTTGCCATTTTCTACCTTCTGAATTGCGGTTAACAGCATCGCAACAGCATTGGCTGAGCATCGCAACTTCCTTCCTTTTGCTTTGTTCCTTTCCCCTCCCTCCTGCAAAGAATATAAATAAAGTTGTGCTGAATTTAATTGCTTCTGTGCTGATTGAAGGCTCTCAACTCTTTGTCTCTGGAAACCTGCAATCTATCTCTCTTCAGGACAGAATCCAGGGACAGCCGCAACCTCCGTAACTCACAACCTCACTGACATTCACAGTGGCAGGGCATGAAACAATCCCCATCAATCTCCAATCAGCAGGGAACTTTGCACCTGTCTATCACTTCACGTCTACCTGGTGCTCTCTATCTGTACCCTCCTCAACCCCTGGATCTATACATCTCTAGACTATCCCACTGGGGGCTATCCTGAGGCTGAAGGTTCAGCAAAGCTGATTGTTCGCAGGCCATGTGGAATTATCAAACATTCCCTGTAATCCACAATGTCATGTTTTCACAAGGGAGGCCAGTGTGTGTGTGTGTGTGTGTGTGTGTGTGTGTGTGTGTGTGTGTGTGTGTGTGTGTGTGTGTGTGTGTGTGTGTGTGTGTGTGTGTGTGTGTGTGTGTGTGTGTGTGTGTGTGTGTGTGTGTGTGTGTGTGTTTGTAGTCCAGACCAGATATTGGTACCATTTGAGAGGGCAAAACCGTACCTATATTAAATTGCTTATACCTTATAGGGTCAACACAAGTAAATCATATTTAATCTTGAACATAAGGCAACTAAAACATGTATAAGGTAATAAAGGCAATGTGTTTGAATCTTCTTACACATTGTGTTAAATAAATAAAAAATGAAGATCTGCGTGTTTGACCATACGTCAAGGTAACAGAAATAGTTTGAAATAGTATGTAATAGTACACTGCCATTAGGATTTGCAATCTACTTTCCATTCTAGGGAAATGATTCAAAGATGCAGAGTTGAGGGACCTCTGTGTGGAGTCTTGTGTTATTGTGGAAGGCTCAGTAGCTGATGTGATAGAAGGTAGAAAGTACAACCAAGCAGCAGCACATGCTTGTCTACAAAGCATTGATGAGGTTTGCCTGGAAAGGCTCCCTTTGCTGGCTAAAGGGCAAACATATAACAGAGGTTCACCTCCTGGAAGAAGCCCTGAGGAGTATTTTACAACTTCCAACAGTTGTCACTCACAGAGATTTTTGAGTGGTTTATTCAACTCTCTCACGCACACACGCACACAGCCACACACATACATACACACACACACACACACACACACACACTTCTAGACGGCTGACCCCTGCGGTGCCACACTGTAAAAACCTTTGTCACACGTCATACAAAATCAAAGGTTTCAGACTTCCGTGTACCACAGCAGGTAAAATTGTCCATGCACTCAAGGCCACTCCAGAAGCACTTTGCGAGCAGTGGAGGCGAGACACCACAGGTGTTGATTAGAAGTAAATGTCATAGGTTCAAAAGCCTATTAGGTAAACATAATTGGTCTTGCAGCAATCAGATGAAAAACATTACATTTATGATTTAGAAGAAGTAGTGTTCTCTAATTGCTTGACGTCAAGGTAGGTTTATGAGTTGAGAAAGCTGGATTGTTCATGCTGATGGTCTTTGTTTTGAATAGTTTTTTTTAACAATATTCATTTACAAATACATTTTCAGTGTCTGTTCTTTGAATATTCTTAGTAATACAGACATTTCTATACATACAATTATACAGTGTTGTAAGCCAATTATAATGCATTATAAGTATGTTTATAATGCATTATATGAAATGCATGTGTTACCTTTGTGGAAAATTATCCTAAATGGAAAACACCATGATGAAAATCTACCAAAAGTGGCTTAAATACCACTGTGTATTAGACAAAGAAATTACTGACTTCAAACATGATATAGGAGTATGGGTTGTCAGTAGTGCAGACACACTCCAGGGAGAGGATATAATGAAATAAAGACAGAGAGTCTAGAATTCAGAGGTGTTGGACGGAGAATGCACCCAGGCTGCCGTTTGAGCTAGGCCATAATGTAATTGATGTCTGAAAGGCAGACAACCATGAACAAGACAACAAGGACGTTGAGTGACTGTGTTTCTGTCCATAGGACAGAAACACCGTCAAAGATATATTTATTGGCTGTTGCTATTCGCGGAGGATAGATGCACTGCTCCTGGCTGGCTGGCGGTCATGGTGCAACGCAGCCAATCAAGAGTGATTGATGGTTGTCCAATGACATTGACGTGTGATTTACAATCCCAATGAAGGTCTACTCATCCTTATCTTTCATTTTTTTTACGAGTCGAATAATTCATCCAATGTAGAGAATGTACTGTAGGCTATTGGCAATGACACTGAGGCATTCATCCAAACCATCAACAGCCATTTATTTTTTGTCAAAGGAGCAGCTATCATTCTTGTAAAAGGACTTCAGTGTGAGGGGAAATCTAATACCCGCTTCACATTATATAACCACATGGCATCTCTATTTCGGACATGTCATTTTACAGTAGGTGAAAATGTACCCCAGCTTTTTTTCTCGAGCAGCGTGAGCCTCTTACCAGCTTTAGTTTGACCTTTTCCCTGACCTGTCCAATTATCCACTTCACAGAACCACGGGCCATGAAGACAAACGTCAGTGCCGGCATTGAAACTGACTTCCTCAGAGTGATAGACACTCCAATGAGGGATTACGATTGTGTGTGTGTGTGTGTGTGTGTGTGTGTGTGTGTGTGTGTGTGTGTGTGTGTGTGTGTGTGTGTGTGTGTGTGTGTGTGTGTGTGAGTGAGTGAAAGAAAGAGAAATAAAGAGTGAAAGAGAGAGAAAGCAGAGATGGATTGGTGAAGCATAGTAGGGTAACATGTTATTTTGATAAAATGACGAATCGAATCAAAGACATACTGTGCTGTTCCAGCGCAAACGCCTGCTTTCTGCAAGAAACTTACAGTCATGCTGGCTTTGAGACGAAGTTGCGACTTCTATTTGTCTGAATTCATGCATCTTTGCAACAGTGCAGTAGTCTGCTTAAGTGTCTGCTTAAGTGTATGTGTGTGTGTGTGTGTGTGTGTGTGTGTGTGTGTGTGTGTGTGTGTGTGTGTGTGTGTGTGTGTGTGTGTGTGTGTGTGTGTGTGTGTGTGTGTGTGTGTGTGTGCATGTACTGGATTCCCAGAGAGAAAATGATACAAAATAGGATGAAGAGGAGGAGGATGTGAGGAAATGGAGCCAGTGAAGCACAAATAAATACACACCGTTTCCCTGTCACTCGGGTTTCAGGTTCGCTGTCCAGCTGTAGTAAACAAGACTAGGTATAGTCTAATATAAGGCTGGACCATGTACTGTATGAAACGCTGGAGCGATGTAAGGAGAGTCACGACAACTCTGTTCACTACAATGGCCCAACTTCTTTTTGCAGAACAATACAGCACTAACAGCAGAGTGTAGCAGAATAGTTTGTGAAGCATTGAGACGGTCAAATAATCAGATTATATATTATCACAACATGTTAATCAATTTTGACATGTAACTGGAGCTACAGTACAGGGGTCCATGTGAATCACGTGACGATCAAGCCTTTTGAACTTCCATTGTCGCCACTCTCTCTCTTTACATTACTCTTTGTAAGAGTAAGGGTTGGTGTAACTTCATCAGTCAGTGATCTCCAGGTTTGTTGTCTCCGCCAGGACCGAGGGTGTGGCAGAGACTATGTTTTACACCCTGTCCGTCCGTCCATCTGTGTGTCCGTCTGTCTGTGAACAGCTAATCTCCCGCACCGTTGGCCCGATCGCAGCAAAACTTGCACGCACACTCCCTAGAGGCCAAGGAAAAAACTTTTTTCACATCTGTCTTTTATAGTGCCACCAGGAGGCCGACTTTTGTGAATCCATGCTGCCCTAGAAATCTCTCTTCTTCCATCTCCACACTCAGCTTACTGTATGCTCTCTCAGATGGAACAATGAAAGACTATGGAGCTACTGAGCATCAGATGTCTTGTTTTTGTCTGAGACTGTACAAATACTCTCAGAGTAACAAATGGAAAAATTACTGCTAAGATTGCAGAGTTAAATTAACTGAAAAGTGAAGATTTTACTGTAATGTTCAAACTAATTTTGCTTTCAATTTCTGTCCCTTTCTAAACCCCCAGCCCTCACTCTAATTAGAGTATCAAGGACCAGCTCTACAATTTATGTAGTAGAACATGCCGATGCCATATTTGTTTTATTGGATAATGCATTTGTTCGCATCCATTCATTCCACGTATACATGCACCATTGTATCGCTGACTCCATCATTTATTCTCTCTAGTCTCTCTCTACCCCCCCCTCTCTCTCCCGCTGCCATGCAGCTTTGCCCATTGATCCCTGCTGGGTTGTGTGAATCAATAAGTCAATTAAAGTTCCATTAGAAGGACATGAGAGAGCTGGCTCCAGACACCGACAGTGATGAGACCTGAACCCCTTAGACTCTTCTCCACTCGCCTCCTCTCTTCATCCCTCCATCCTTCCACCCCTTCGTCCGTCAAACCATCCTTCCAGCCAGCCTCTCCACCCAATGGTCTCTTTAAACCATGTGAGATTATTGGGAGATTATTGGATCCTGATAGGCTTGTAACTTGGAGCTTGTAGCGCAATTGGCCTCTATAAAGTATTTCTATGGTGGTCTGTGTACAAGTTGGAGATGTTTCTCAACAGTTCCTTGACTGTAATTCACAACCTACGATTGATGCATGGCTGTTTCAGGCCAGGTTAGTTTTTTGTTATCCCTAGATATACATAATTATTACAAAATGTAATGGACCCTTTTTATATACAGTAATGTATAAATGAAATGAGGACCACGTGGACCTGTGTTCTGACATAAGTAGTAGTAGGTTATCAGTGGAAAATGAGGGCATCTATCGTCTTTTGAACGTACTACAGTATATCTCTGCGATAGATTGCGGAGGTGGAGCGAAAATCATCTCCTAGGACTCGCACAGAATCTTGTGGTCCAAAGGCAAGTGCTCTACCGACTGAGCTACCCCAACACACTCTATTTAAAAAAAATGTATTATACATTTTTTTAGAGACAATACAGTGTATAACAGACGATACAAACGAAACATTAGAATAATAATAAATATATTTATATATAAATATAATTAAAAAAAATGTAAACTCCATTTTAGACTCATTGAAAACACACATCCCTGCTT
>NC_139950.1:31589496-31821996 GCF_963454915.1 Gymnoscopelus microlampas | reverse complement strand
TGAAAACAGAGAATCCCTAATGAGGCCTGACCACTCTGGAGAGTGAAGCGGGCTGAATACTTCAAAAGATATTGAAATTCTTTTTGGATTGCTGAAACCGAATAAGTTATCTGCAGATGACATTTTTTAATACTAACACGGTTCTGCTTTGAGCGCTGAATGATCTATTTGTCAAAACCCCACCCATTCAGTATGAAATATATATAATATACATTTCTGACCAATCACACACAAAGTTTGCATTGCTGTCATCTGTGGTGATTTCGGCTAGTTAGAAAATCTTAAAGGTGCAAGGAACGTTTGTTTTCTGCGCAATCATGTATTTTTGTTCGTATGACCTCACCGAATAACGTTTCTGCAAAAAGTATGCTGTAACCTTAAAGGTAGCTCTCTCTCCTCTCCTCTCCTCTCTATCTAATGTAATAAATGTCCATTCAGGAATGAATGCCTTTATAAATCAGAGCATGCACACTGTGCTTCGTTCTGCTTATTTTCAGCGAGGCGTCGTTTGTTTTAACTAGTTAAGACCTAGGAGATGGGAAAGACAAATGGAGTGTCACTGCAGGCTTACTAGCTTCAGGGCGTGCATACAGTATGTGTATGTTTGTGTGCGAGCGTCTGTCCGTCCGTGCATGTGTGCGTGCGATTGAGAGTGAGTGAGTGAGTGAGTGAGTGAGTGAGTGAGTGAGTGAGTGAGTGAGTGAGAGAGAGAGAGAGAGAGAGAGAGAGAGAGAGAGAGAGAGAGAGAGAGAGAGAGAGAGAGAGAGAGAGATGCTGTCTCTCTAAATTGCACCGATTGCAAGAAATGTGTAAGTACAGGAGGTTTGAACAATGCTGAACATTGGCTTCGGCACAGGCTAGTATTCTGTTTCTACAAATGATCCATCCCTGTGCGCACTATGACACATGTAGCCTACAGTGGAAGCTATGTCCCAACTTTAAACATGAAATATCTGTCATGATTTTTTTGACAGATATAAAGACTTGTAGTAACTGGACAGTCTGGAGGTGGTCGTGGAGGGGAGGATGAGGAGGAAGCTGGATGCTATGCTGATTTAGCCACAGACACCCCACCTCCCTGTACACCATGACGCTACAGCACTTAGCAGTTGCCATCAGGCTCCACAACCAAGCCTACCCCCCCCCCCCCCCCATATGCTCTCTTGTGTTTTTTGGGGGATTACTGACTCCTGCTCGTCTCTGGCACACTTTAAAATGGACTAGTGGGATGTACACTACTGAACCATGACAGATGCCTGTTGAGGGTACAGTAAATGTTGTGAGATTCACTAATGTTCACTGATACGTTCATTGCTGATGGACTGTATACTGTATACTGTATATACTAATTGAATCCCTATTGATAGAATTTAACCAAATAGACTCTGCCTAAGGCCGGCTGACAGTTTATAATCTGTCTCATATGCACTGTTGATGGTCTACTCAGTACCTCCAACCATACAGTCGCGTAGTGGTAGGACTTCCTGTGTGATTCTTTGTCTCTGCTACGGTATGTTCTAGCAGGCCACGTGTCCAATTTCCTACAAATTTCGGTTAAAGATCCCTCATGCCTGGAGCCTTTGGATAGTGTACTTTTCATTGTTCAGTACACCTTTGTACTCCTTATTTGGCCCATATCTTGCCTCAATAGCGAACTATTCTATCCTTCTATCCTTCTTCATGTACTTTCCGCCACACTGGATGCCTTACAGAACTTTGCTGCCTCCCACAGGTCGGGAGTATAACGCAGTTGATAACAAACTGTGCATGTGTCGAGTTACGGCCGCCTGCCTTATGACACTTTGCTGCCTCCCACAGGTCGGGAGTATAACGCAGGTTCACGCGTGCAATGTTCTAATCCAGGTTGTGTTGTTACTAGCACACATAGCTTAGCTCAAACAGCTTAAACATCAACTTCTCATGGCTGTGAGAGAGAGCGTGCATATCCCCGGGTAGCACAACGGAGCACAGCGTCGGGACCCAAGTGTGTTGTGTTGTGTTTTTTAAAATCTTATTCCTATCTCTCTATTCTTACCTGCACCTGACCTGCGTCGATTGTTTTCGTTTAATGCTAATGCTCCTATTGCTCCTATCCAAGGCAAGGCAAGGCAAGTACTGAACATATAAAAGGACATTTGAATTCCTTCTATGACACCTGAGGCCTCATCTTAAATTATCGGATCTGATCTTTTCTTATCTCATCTAATTCTATCCCCACATCCACCCAGCTCTGTCCAAGCAATCTGCATCCCCAGCCATGTACTTCTGGATCCATTGTCATTTTCACAGAACACCCAACATATCACAGCTCTTTGAGTGACACAAACAAAAAAAGCAAACACAGCACAGAGCAGCACTCGTGAAACAGCTACTGTATAGCGCATCTTCTTGCTATTAATATCTTCCCTTTGTTATGGAATGAATGATAATGTGATATAGTTCCACATTGCCGCAGCACAGAGAACATGGCTAGTTCCTGACATGCTTGGCATACAGACGGCTGTTGTATGTGTCTCTAGGCAGTGGGGTTGAGGGACAGAAATGTGATTAGAAACACAATGTGCTGCCTTCAGCAAAACCAACAAACACCTATGCAGACACACAACACTGAACTGTTCGAACACACTCACACACAATATAAAACAGCTGGTGCTTCTGAAACTCATTTTGTATTATGTTCAAAAATTCTGCTAAATTAACTTAACAACAGGTGTTATAGGCTGGTAGAAGACATGACACACACACACACAAACACACGCACACGCACACGCACGTATGCGTACACACACACACACACACACACACACACACACACACACACACACACACACACACACACACACACACACACACACACACACACACACACACACACACACACACACACAAATAAACATAATCACCTCAGCTCAGCAGTGTTTCAAAACTCTAAGCAGGATAAAACTGACATACTGATAACTGGACCACCATGTCCTGTCACACTGTACAACTAAAGTGTTGTTTTTGTTTTTTGTCAACTAGGCAAGCTATGCTATGAACGCTATGGTGTTTATACATGTTATTTCTATGTCTTTTCTTAAATTAATGCCCTATTTTATACTTCATAGTATGACAGTGTCAGACAATATTAAGGGAAATAGCCTATCTACAAGCTCACAACACGTCACGATGTGGGCTTGTAGATTTTTGAAAAAGTCTGAACATTTTGTCAATTTTGGAAAACATCTGTCCTATAATGACATGCCCAAGATATGGATGCCACGTTGAAAGTGGTTAATTCTGTCTGTGGGTTCTAACATTTTACCAATGAACACTTCAAAAGTATTAATTTGGAGATTGTAAATAAATTATAACTACATTGGATCCATTGGTAAACAGGTACTTTTTTTCCGTTTCCTGAAAAGGTTTCCCCCCCCCCGACTGTGACGATATGTTGTGTATATGGAGAGGCTTTGTGCTACGTCACCTGTGTTCTCTCCTAAGGGAGACAATAAAGACTAACCTTGAAACTTGAACTTTGAAGCTTGAACATATCATATTGATCTCATCGTATATTAATCTGTACTCAGTAACCTCCACCATACATACACACACAGTAAAATCCGCACAGTTAAATTAACACTCAGGATTCTTCTGTGGAGTATGCCATGCATTTTATGCAAACATAGTACAACATGCATATGTGATCAAACATGGACACACACACACACACACACACAAACCCAGGCACACACACACGTTATTTATCAATTTTAATGGACCAACCCACACACTCACAAGCACACAAATGCTCATACGCATGCTCACACGCACATGCTCAGGCAGGCAAGCACGTGCACACACACACACACACGCACGAACGCATGCGCGCACACACACAGTGGTGATTCTAGCATCTACTGTATGTTTTTGCCAGACATCCGGGAGCCAGCGGTTACCATAGACACCATTCAGGTGTTTTGGGCTTCACTTTGATGGGGCTGTGTGTGTGTGTGCGCGTGTGTGTGTGTGTGTGTGTGTGTGTGTGTGTGTGTGTGTGTGTGCACGTGCACGACTGTGCATCTAAGTCCGTGTACTCAGCATATTGATGGTGTCTGTGTGGCTAGAATTACGAGAGAGACCCTCTCTCATCTCCCATCCCCTCCCTCCCCTCTCCTCTCCTCTCCTCTCCTCTCCTCTCCTCTCCTCTCTTCTCTAAATACAGATGAGATGTCAAGTCACTGTGCTACTGTAGCTTTTCATCTGCTCATCTCTTCTCACCTCTCTTCCCCTATTTTTACATCACCTCTTTTCTCTCCACCATATCCCCTCTCTACACAGACAAACCTCTCCCTTTCTCTGCTCCCACCCCCCTTCCCCCGACAGTCAGACAACAGATAGACAGATAGATAGATAGTGGGTAGAGTGCAGTGGGTCAAACAGGCCCATTTTGGCTCTGTGCCTTGCTCGACAGACCGTGTTGTGTGTGCAGTCAAGTTGACAGAAAGTGATGGGACCAAGACAGAGAGAGAAGAAGAGAAAGAGAGAGAACGAAAGAGAGGTAGAGTAAAAGATAAGGAGAATAACAGCAAGAGGGAGAAAGCAAAGCAAGGGGACGGAAGGAAGCAGAGAGAGAGACACACACAAAGAGATGCAGTGAGACCAGCAGGCTGAAGCAAAGTGCCAACAGTCTGCAGACGGGGGATAAAACACACACAAAGAAATGTGTGAACTGCAGAGGGTTGTTGTGTGAGGTGGTGTCACAGTGTGTCAGAGGCAGACCCAGTGGATGTGATTAGTGGTGGTTGTACAAGAACCTCAACTAAACCCTGCTGGATGGTGACACCAGCTTCCTTCCTCATGTACAGTACGTGGTGCATACATGGTTTCATGTACTATAGGCTGATACATACAAACACACGAGACACGCAAGCGCACACACGCACGCACGCACGCACGCACACACAACTGTCTCTATGAGTGGATGCAAGTTCACGTACAGGGCATGGAAACTATTACACACACAACGCAGAGGCACACATACACAAGAAGATATTTCTGATCCAATTCTTGCCAGCAGCAGCAGCAAAAAAACAAAACAACAACACTAACCCACATAATGCAGTGGACATTAATATTCAGTGTAATCCCTCCAAAAATGGCCAGTGTCCTCACACACCCCCAGCGGTCCTCAAATCCCTCTGGTACCTGCCTCAAAACACCATTTCCTTCCAGCCAACATACTATAAACAATTTTTCACTAATACAAATGAACAGGCACATACACACACATGCATATGCACACATGTATGCAAGCACACACGCACACACACACAAATAATTAATAATATCATAATTCATAATTCATAATTCACCCTAACCCAAATCCTCAGTATTACAGTAATTTATCCATTTGTAACTTTGAGAGGTGGACCCATGTGGGTCCATTTGGTTATATTTATACATTCTCACTCAGAGTTAAATTAGAAAGGTGCAATTTTTGAAAATCTCTCTCTCTCCGTCTCTCTCGCTCTCTATCTCTCTCAGTCTCTCTGATATAAAGTGTGGTTGCCCAGATGCAAGTTGTGGGTTGCGGCCGTCAGGACCCAAGGAATCTGTTGGGATAAATAGCGTTGGAGACTGTAAAAGAATATGGACAGCGTTACGCCCATAGACTCTACAGACCGTAAATGAAGCCTATTTTTCTTTCTATATCTGGTCCGAAGAATGGACTCGGAAATGAATGCAATTGGGTGTGTAGCTTGTCAATCATATCATCACAAAGTAGCCACGCCCCTCCTACAGCAAACCCTACTTTATCATCAATCTTAAAATAAATGGGACCATAATTTACCAAAACGCATATCATGGTGATTGAAAGAAGACTTTAAACTAGCGACTGGAAGCATATAGTATTTATGACAATGTTTATTAAGGCAATAAAATCAAGTGTAAAGCAAAAACCCATCCGCTTGAATAGAGCCTAATTCTGACATCAACAGGGGTGAAACAGCGAGACTACAGGCCATTCATATGAACTGTCACTTCCTATATAGCCTCAATTTACAACCTGGATGCTAGCCCCTTGGTTGGAGAGGCCCCGGAACATGCAATTACAATTTGAGGTTGATTGGACATTTCATTCATGCTTTTTGGGCATTTTTTGAAAGCTAATTGCGGCCAAACGGTATGGACTACCAAAATTCTGTATTTATCATAGTGATTGTGATTATGATTATGTGTCACAATTTTTGTGAGGTTTGGACAAAATCTGTAGGAGTTGAAAAAGTGCATTTTAATCTAAATTCAAAATGAATGGGAGCTGTCACCTTTTCCCAATAATGTGAATGGGAATATTGTATTCACAAATACATTAATATGAATTAAACTATGAAACATATTGCTTAGTAAAATACAAGCACACCATTCCCGATGAAGCCGGTCGATTTGACATATGCCGCCAAAACTGTGTGAGGAGTAGCGTGCCAAAGTTTTGGGGTTGCTCTATAAATATTACATAAAGGTGACTAATTACAATTCTGTGGTAAACACACTAATTAACAGTGAGGATTTTACTGTGATACATTTGCCAAGCAACAGCATAAACCATCTTACAACTCCATGCAGACTCTGTCACATACTCTCTTTGCAGGTCAATGTATAACAGGCTGTTCTGCAGCAAGATATTCATCTGTAGGGAAATAAACATTCCCTTATCTCTCCTTCTCCTTCCTTTGAGTTTTCAACACAAAACACCTCATGACTTTTCATGAAAATATTGTTGACAGACAGACATTGAGTGTAGACACCTCACACCTCACGCACACACACACACACACACACACACACACACACACACACACACACACACACACACACACACACACACACACACACACACACACACACACACACACACACACACACACACACACACACACACACACACACACACACACACACACACACACACACACACACACACACACACAGTGCCAACATGTATCCAGAAGTATATAGTAAGAGCTCACCTTCATGATGCGTCTCTGTGTCGGAGCTCCACTCTGTAGCACATGTGCTCATCTGGGTGTGTTGAGACCAGACAGAGAAAGAACGAGTATGTGGGTGTGGGTGTGAGTGTGTTTGTGCACGCGCGTGTGCGTGCATGTGGGTGGAAGGGGGTCCCAGCAACTGAGACACTATCGCTCTATCACACTCCTGGAGTCACAGGGGAGGGGAATCGGTCACACCCCGCAGCGCAACTCTCTCTCTCTGTGTGTGTGTGTGTGTGTGTGTGTGTGTGTGTCCGTCTCTCCTCCTGCTCCTTAACCAAACGAAGCCTCCTGAAACAACAGTACACCTAAGCCCTGACAGGATGCCTCTTTCTCTCTCTCTCTATCACTCTGTCTACCACTACTATCAATCTATTTCACCTGATACTTTGTTTCTAGGTCCATTTCTTTCGTTTCATTTGCTCTTTGTGCCTCTCTCATCCTCCTCCTGCCTCTCTTTCTCTCTATCTCTCGTTCTTGCTCTCTCCCTCTCTCTCTCTCTCTCTCTCTCTATCTCTCTCTCTTTCTCTCTCTCGATCGGTTTCCCTTGTCTCTCTCCTCTATTCCCATCACTGTATCGCTTAACAGTCTAGTTCCTATCCATCTCTCCACTCCGCGTCCCCTCCCATCCCTCCTCTCTCTCTCCCTCCCTCTCTCTCTCACTCTCTCCCTCACTCTCTCCCTCTCTCGCTCTCTATCTCTCTCAGTCTCTCTGATATAAAGCTCACATTTCTCTTCTCCTATCTAGTTAGACACAGAGACAAAGGGACACAATAAGGGAAAGAAGATAAATGAAGAAGATAAACGCTCCGGCTCTCCACCTCGCAGACTTTTTCTACTGTCCCTCCATCCATCTGACCTGCTCTAGAGTAATCTGTTTGATTAAATACATTCTATTCTACTCTATTCCAGTGTAGTCAATTCTAGTCTGTTATGTTCTAATTACGGCTGTCAAAAATGATTGCATTAACTTGGGTTGATTAATGTATGGAATTAATGCATTAGAAATTGCAATCTATTTTAATCAACTACTCATGTCAGGCATGGTTCTTCTATATGTGGTGAGTTCATTTGTGACAGAGTGGCTCCGTTACAGACTGCACACGCACACACACACGCACGCACACACACACACACACACACACACACACACACACACACACACACACACACACACACACACACACACACACACACACACACACACACACACACACACACACACACACACACACACACACACACACCTCAGTAGCACAACCAATGGTGTACGCTTGGTTTTCATATTTTTCATAACAAACAAATGTAATATGCATAAATCTGCCATCATTTATATTTCCATTCCCACAACAATGTACAGACAATTGTCAAATTTTGGGCATATTTAAGAATGGTAATGGTAAATCTTTTGACAGTCTGTTCTATTCTATTCTATTCTATTCTGTTCTGTTGTCCTCTGCTCTGTGCACAATCAGAAGCACTTCTGCCAAATGCAAAGAAGGTGCAGTGATGCTCCAATGATGCTGGAATAAAGAGATATATGAGCAACTTTAAGCCTAAACTAGTATTATCACATGACCCCTGTGTTAGCTGAAATATGGTAGGGAATTTGCCTAGGAATAGTAGTCCCAATCGAATAGGGCTTTTGAGTGCAGTTTGCACAGTATTGGAAAAGCACCTGCCCATGTACTTTTCACGACAAAAGGCTGAAAGAGAGATGGGTGGGATAGAAAAAAGACAGACAGACAAACAATAAACAAACAAACAGACAAACAAACAAACAAACAAACAAACAGTAGGACATTTGAGATGAGACAGAGAGAGGCGGTGTGAGTCCCAGAGCCATTGAAGGATGAATCTCAGGTTGTGTGTCGGTGTGCGCACGCACACACACACACACACACACACACACACACACACACACACACACACACACACACACACACACACACACACACACACACACACACACACACACACACACACACACACACACACACACACACACACACTCACTGTGCTCAGGACCTTGCCTAATAATTCACAGGCAAGCTCAGGGACTCAGACTTTGCACTAGTAAGTAGGCTATGCCAACATAACTTTAGACTGCTCATTGGAATGCAGTGCATCTCCTTACTCCAGAAGGGGAGAGGGGACCTTGATCACATAATGTTTTAATCAGCCCTTTGCACTGGGTTTGTGCTGCTGGGCCACTGTCTGTCTTATCTGCCCTCCACTCTGTGCTGTGCTGCACTGCACTGACACAGCCCCACCAATAGAGGCCGTGCTTACACTGGCACTATAGAGTCAGGATAGCTCTATAGTTTGTATGAATATTAATATGAATAATGTTCAATGATGCATAGAGCAGTGGTTCTCAAACTTTTTCATGTCAAGGACCCCCAAATTGACACTTATTAGCCCATTTCAAAAGATATGCCAGGGACTCCCATTAGAGAAGATTTTTTACGGCTCTAGCAGTGATTCTCAACCATTTTAATTTAGAGGACCCCCAGTTTGACATGCATTAGTGCTACACAGACCCCCATTTAATGGCATTTCTATCACTTGGACCGCAATTTATATTGTAAAATCTATGTCAATTTAACCCTAACGGGTCCATTTGGTTCCATTTGTACACTCTCAGAGTTACAGACCCATAAGGGTCCATTTGGTGCCTAATCTATCATTTAGGTAGGGACCCCCTGGAACTCCCTCAAGGACCCCTGGGGGTCCCCGGACCCCACTTTGAGAACCAATGACATAGAGAAGAGAAGACTAAAACATATGAATAGCTCTTTCCACAAGCCAACTGTGACAAACCACCACTGTTGTAGTCTAGGGTTGTCTTTTGTCATACCTGCTGGTCTGGTGTCAAACTTAGACCTCTGATAGATACTCTGATAGATTGATACTCTGTGCATTTAGAATCAAGAAACAAGAGGGGTTTATTTGTAACTCAATCAAACAGCAAAATGTTGATGTGACACAGTAGCAACACAGAATTGTGTATGTGCAGAACGCGGTTATGTGCAGTTTAGTAGTTATCACAGTTTATCCTATTTTTCAAATGATGGGTATGTCATCATTATGGGTTCAGTGGGCCAACTAGCTCATCTGTACAAAAGAAAAACACAGTATACATAATTCATACAATTGTTTTTAGCTTGTCATGTCTGCTTATGTCTAAAGAATATGTCTTATTTAATAGATTTCTGCTCTGGGCTTGAGTGATTGGTCAATATGTATGAGTAATTTCAACAAACTGATTGAACCCTAGCACCTGTTGGTACCGTCTCTGAGATGCTACTTTGTGTGTCTGTCTCTGCGTGTCTCTCTCTGTGTGCGTGCGTGCGTGCGTGCGTGTAACAGTAAGTGGCTCATTACACAGCTAGCTTCAGTCTCATGGTGAGAAGCCTTCAAATGATGGGTTTTAAAATGGGCCAGACTGCTACCACACACTGGTCAGTGTCAGCCAGACACCGTGGCAGATGCACAGCCTTTATATATACCCTGATGTATCTGCTGTGATGTATTGGGGTTCATTATACACGGTACATGTAACATGATGTTTCCTCAGAAGAATAGAAAACTAGAATTACAATCTGCACCAGATGGTGATTTGTATGCACATGCAAAAGACAAAATCCCAGGTGCTGGACAGAACATTCTAGAAGGACTCTGTACTCTGGATCATTCTCCCATAGCCAATTTAATCAATTACCACCAAGGTGGGTGATGTTTTGAGTGTCAGAGGAAGAGCTAAAATGCTCGAAACATCACCCACCAATTTATTAAGTCAACTATGGGAACATGATCCACTGTGCAGACTATTTGTACTTAATTTTAGGACTACTATGCCACTCAAGCATGTGCAATGCATCAGGGTTTCAAGATGACTACTCACAAGTCGAGGAAAACCTGAAGCCAAATACAAAAACAAAGGAGAAGGAAAACATTGTTCTTATAAGTATGAACAATCTTGAATATATGCATGAATATAAATGTATATATTCATTTTACAGTTCTAGACAGAGTGATATATTTTCAGCAGTTTTCAGACAGTTGGAAAGGTGAAGGGGACAAAGCGTTGAGTCAGGGCATAGATCATGGAAGGTATGGCAGGTAGAGCCCGACCGATGCCAGGTATTTGGATCCTATGCTGATCCCGATTTTGGAGAGTCCTTTAGCAATGATTACCGATTTTGGCTGATATTTTGTCGAAAAGAGCAACATTTTCTAATCATTTTGTCATTTTTTGATTTGATGAAAGTTTCTATTTGAGAACACTTTTTACACACTATTTAAACACTTAATTCAAACATTTTCAAAAATAGCCAATCTATGAGCTTACAACAACTACATTTTCACCAAGAATGACAAGCCCAAATAGGTACAGAAAGGTTGAAAGTGGTAAAGAAATTATAATCGGGACACATCGGCTGTATAACTGCTGATGTCGTCAAAAAAAGTAAAATAATGTCTGATATATCGGCCAGACCGATAAATCAGTCGGGCTCTAATGGCAGGATTCTATCCTAGGACAGCAGGGAACATTATGACTGCAAAAACAAGCATTAACCACTACTGTATGTCAACATCAGAATGTCACTGTCACTGGATAACTTTGGTTTCCTCTGCTGCTGGTGTGTGAACGTAAAGCACTTTGAATAAAAAGCACTATACGCACCACTTACGTTTTTGTTTTTCCATTTGCCAAAAACATCCACAGCTCATTAGAGCAGCGAGCTGCAGTGGGCGATCACTGCATACAAATACGTTTTGAGGAGATGAATTCTCCCAAAGGCATCAATAGCATTTTGAAAAACATTTAGGTAAGAGTACCTTTATTTATACAGGAATTTGTCTTTGGAATGACTTGCCGTTGTTGAATAATCAATCTCAGTCTAGTCTAAATAGGCTTTTAAAAATCGCACCCTGTGTGAAGGAAGCGGTGCCTTTGATGAGTGGCCTCCTGGTGGCGCTATAATAGGGCGGGGCGGGGCTTCAGCAATTAATGCTCGTCCCTATTGGTGGTGTAAGTCCACATACCAAATTTGGACTTGGTGGCATGCTGCAAACTGGAGTTATAGCTGTTTAAAGGCAGTGGCCTCCTGGTGGCGCTATAATAGGGCGGGGCGGGGCTTCAGCAATCAATGCTGGTCCCTATTGGTGGTCTAAGTCCACATACCAAATTTGGACTTGCTGGCATGCTGCGAACTGGAGTTATAGCTGTTTAAAGCCCGTGTTGAAACGGACAAACGGACAAACGGACATACGGACATACGGACATACGGACATACGGACGGACATAGTCAAAATCATGTGAAAACTGAAAACGTGTGGGTCAAGCAGGTAGAACAGCTTGTTTTAGACAAAGACTGAAGAACATGAGGGACACTATTAAATAACGAGAAAAGCACCGGTCTCACTACGGAAAAAAAAAACAAGGAATGCACTACGGATATAAATCACAAGGAATACACCAAGACAACTTTACAGGAGCCAACACAGAACACAAGCGACTACATTTACGAACAGGCGTAGACCGAGAGAAAAGAGTCCAATTATGAAGGCAGCAAGGTCATTAGAGGAAGGGGGCACAGGTGAGCAATGGGCAGGGAACTGTGGGGTTGATGAGGGAGTGGAGACAGGTGAGTAACGGCCTGGGATGAGAAGGGACGGAAGGTGGGAGTGGCCAAAGGAGAGAGACAGAGAAAGAGAGTAGAGCAAAAGACACAAAGAAAGAGAGTAAGGGAATAAATGTCCAAACATGACCAGAAGAGGAAGAGGAGCAGGTTTAAGTTTAAATTTGCCAACTGGGGTGCTTTCTTTAGTTTTTCATTCCTATGTTTCAGATTTTCTATCATTTCAATCAATCAATCAATCAATCAATCAAACAAACAAACAAACAAACAAACACACACAAACAAACAATTGTGGACCAACATATAGACCAGAATTCCTCAAAAAAACACCAATGTCTACAAGCCCAAACTGCAGCTGACAGCAATAATTAAGATGAATCTCTCACACATACAATACTGCTGAAAATGTGTTTACTCCAGTTCCTTAAGCCTTCATTTACCAGGCATGAAATTAAGCTTCGGAACAAAATACAGCCCAGACATTTGGACAATAATCTATTGACGACTATGACTCAGGTGACAGCTGTGATAAATGACATCCTAGAAGCTGTAGATTACAAGGCTAGGATGCTATTATAGCACAACTGAGCACAATGAGGCGTGGATGAGAAATCGTTGTTGGTAATGTCTGTTAGATTTCCTGTTGTACTTTCTCTTGACGCATAATGTGTCGCACAATAAAGGGACTCTTTTGAATGGAAAATTGGGTTTTACTTGCTTTCGCTCCAAGTACTTTGTTCAGCAAATGAACACATTGTACGCCCATTAACTTTTTTCATGGCATGAATTTCTCTTTTGTTATCAACCTTTCTAGTTCTTCTCTGGCTGCCTCTCACTCCCCTCTTTCTCTCCCTGCGCACCGCAAGCAGAAACCACACACACACACCCACACACACATTGATTGATCGATTGATACTTTATTTAGTTTGGACATGAGAACAACTGTACATGGAAGTACAAATTCACAATACAAGGTCTACTAAACTGGAAGTCAAGCTCGTTTAAAATGAGATACCCACGCACACAAATCATGATGACATATAGAGACAGATATACACAATACTATACAGAACGTCATACAATCAGCTTAGGCTACAGGTTACTGGTATGAGAAAATAAATATATATATATATATGTAGAAGAGAAAAAAAGAGGGAGAGTTCGGGGAAGGGGGGCGTTAGGTTAAAACTTTGACAGGGGCCATTTTCGAATTGCAGCCTCCTGGATAGTGTCTCTTTAGGGCAGTTTTGAAAGTGAGTAGGGTTTTACACTCCTTTACTCCTTTTGGTAGGGCATTCCACATAGCATGAGAACGAGTTCATTCCCTTTGTTGAGCCAAATCTGGGTTGAACATGATTCGTGGAGCTGCCTCTGGTGTTATGATCGTGGACTTCATTTACGCTTTGGAAGTATTTTGACAAATACAGGGGGATCCCAATGTTGTGGCGTATCTTGTAGACCAGGCCCGTTGTAAGTTGCTGTACTCTGTCCTCAACCCTAAGCCATCCAATCCTAGCAAAGTGAGCATGGGTTAGATGGGTTCGGTGTTTGAGGCCAAGAAGTAGCCTTACTAGTTTGTTTTGGGATGTTTGAAGCCTTGTTTTTAAGGCCTTGGTGGTGTTGTGGTACCATGAGGAGCGCGCACGCACGCACGCACGCACGCACACACACACACACACACACACACACACACACACACACACACACACACACACACACACACACACACACACACACACACACACACACACACACACACAGTTCTGCAGCCTGCAGAACTAAAGTGAAGGGCCTTTCAACTACTACTGTAGGATTTTCACTACAACTCTGATGCAAGTATCTTTCATTCATACACAGATTACACACACACACACACACACACACACACACACACACACGCACGCGCACACACACACACACGCGCACGCACACGCACACACACACAGTGTATTTTTAGTTTTTGTTGTCTGTATTCTGTATTGTGTCATCTTCAAGCTTCCATTTTTTCTTTTAATGAAACTCTGCATCAGTGTTTGAGGGCATTCTGCATGGAGTCAACGTCATCTCTTTTTGACATACCATTGTTCAAAACTGGAAAGAATTCTCAAAAAGCTAGTTCTGATCAAATTGATTAATTTAAAAATATGCACCATTAATTGATAAGTACACTATGTGCAGGTAACTAAACTTTACGCAATTAGAAATTCAGAGGGCCATTCCCATTAAGCAACATAAACTGTGCCTATAACTGTAAAGATATTGTTTTAAAACTGGATGGCAGACTCCACACCACAACTACAGTATAATGAAGACGATGGTGAACAATGGTTATCGTTATAGTGCTTGGTGTTAACGGCCGTTTATGCTTGCATTGCAAAAAGGACAGTTATTAATTCCCATTTCTCCAATGCACGTATGAGTGCCAAATGCTTTGTTGCCCTTAATTGGAAGAACATTAATGCTGTTTCAGGGAAACTATGGCTTTGAAATGCTAATATTAGAAGAAAAGAAATATGCAATTTAGATGAAACACAATCCCAGGACAAAATCATGTCGGATAATTCTACTAAAATAGCTGCAGATTAACTGTAAAGAACATACTGTAGCAGATCAATAATATTGATTGTTTCCTTGCATATTATGCAAGGAGACACAATCAGGACACGCTTAGAGTGATCTCAGTTAATAAATGTAAACATATTGGGGTATGTGAGACACATACCATACTTAACTTATCTTTCTCTCAGTATAAAGCATCATGAACATTCTGATTTACACACGTCTGATTTATAACCTTGTTATCCATAAAATAAGTTGTGTATCTCCACCAAGAAGTAATGTTTTTGTCCCCATTTGTCTTTCTGTCTTCTAGCAAGATATCTTGGGTAAATTATCTTTCCACAGCACTGCCACCAAACTGTGGCAGTGCAAAAATGCCCTGACACCATCCCTTAAAAAATGTGAATCACTGACTTCCTTCAAAACAGGCCTGAAAGGCCATCTTCCAGGAGGCCAAAGAGGGAGGTAAATCTCACTTCTCATAGAAAGGTGATGGCATTCACTGCCTAGTGTTTTAAATGTTGATGATATTGTATTTGTGTTATTTTTTATGCTATGAATTGAATACATAGGACCACAATGGAAACAAGTCCCCAGGACTTTTTTTTGTGTTATCCTTATAGCCCAAACGTATGACTGTACCCCGTGCTGTTTGCATTTCTGTCTAATAAAGTATTCAATCAATCAATCAATCAATCAATCAATCAATCTCTTATGAATGTATATGCGAAAAACCTGGTTAGGGTTGATGTTTTTTGATGATTTGTTTGGTGCATTTTCAAGCCTTTATTGATTGTGATAGTGAAGAGAGACAGGAACTGGCAGAAGAGAGAGATGGGGAAAGATATGCAGCAAAGGGCCTCGGGTCAGATTCGAACACAGGTCAGCTACTGAGCCTTAATAGTATGCACCCTACCTCCGGGGCCATTTGTAGGCTAATGCTTGGTGGTTATATTGGCCAAAAGGGGACCTTTTACCAGTGTGTGTGTGTGTGTGTGTGTGTGTGTGTGTGTGTGTGTGTGTGTGTGTGTGTGTGTGTGTGTGTGTGTGTGTGTGTGTGTGTGTGTGTGTGTGTGTATACTGTATTGTGGTTTGAAGTTGCAGGGTGAAACATTTTATTTCAGAGCCTGTCAGAGACTACCAGACTCTCCCTGTGTGTCTCTCCCCAAGTCCCAAGTAGATTCCAAAAAGCCCTCCTTCAGCAATGTCAGAGACTTCTTTAAGCCTTCCCACACACAGAGATGAGGAGCAAGGAATTTAAAATCCACTGCTATTCTTATGTTGGTAATCGTCCCTAGATGCAATAGCACACAATAGCAGTAAGGATTAAGATGAGAGGTTAAACTGAGAATAAGAGAAATATAGACAGCCGTTCTTGTACTGAATCAGTTGTCCTCAGCCTCACAGCACACATTCCACAATTACCCCTCATTGGACTTATGCAATGAAGTGACATTAATTTTCACATTAACCACTGTCCCTATTATTGGGCAAAAATGTCTAACTTTTAAAATCACAAAAATAGCAGATGTACAAGCTCACATTATTTTCTCTATTCATCGTACAACAAAGTATATAGGCCTTAAGTAGTTAAAAGTGGGCATTTGTGTGGGGACAAAAGGGAAACATGAACCTATCACCTCACAAAATTACACAGAATTAAATATTGTGCAGAACATTGGAATAGTACATTATAAAAATCTAGTGTTACTCAGAGAGTTACATCTGTACACTTCCAGATATGGATAAATTGATTCTTAATTAATGTTGTGCAGCCTTATACTGTTCACAGCACCAGATGAGTTGACATCCCTGCAGTTGATGCTACAAGCAGATGCAACCTAAGCAAGCAATTCCTCCTCCATCCAGTTAACCCATTTCCAGCAGCTATAATTCCCACACCTGTCCTTGCTCTTCACAGCTCAAGTGATTCTGGCACTGTGTTTGCTGCCTTCTGTTTGGACGGGAGAGTCCATACAGATTGACGGATATGGATGCATTACCCAGAGGGCCTGACCCAGGCTCTGCTCTGTTTAATAGACCCAGTCTCATATCCCAGCTCCACAACACAACAACACGCCCCATTATAATTAAAACTGACATGTCTATAGCGCTGGAAACGTCAAGTCGCATGCTGGCTTCCAGCCAGCAGTTCTATATGGAGATGAAAATGGTGTTGTACTGTACTAGGACCAGGTCCATCTGGTTGAAGAGTCATTGACCCTGACAGCAGTGTGGCATGTTCATGCATACCATTAAGACATCATAACATAATAATAATATGATGGAATTTGAATGATTACATTAAAAAAATTGAAACAAAACTTTGTGATCCTAATATGGAGAAATTGGGGCATAACAATAGTCAGGAATGGGACATACTGTAGATAAAGCTACAATGATGTTGGAAGAAAAATAAGGTCCAAAAATACGTACATGCATCTCACAAGAGGCAATTCAGCAGTGGTCTGGTGTGTCCCATAAGTCCAGTACAATTTTGTTTCTTAGTATTCACAAACACCTACAGAGCTTGACTCACACTGTGTGCACAGTGCACTCTGACATTCAAATCAGACAGCATCCTGCTGACTAAGTATGCAGTGCATGCCGGTCCCATTGGCAATCCTCGCTTTGCACTCTGCAGGCAAGCATTCTGACAGGCAGGTGCTTATGACCCACTTCACCCTCAAGCTGGCCGTTCTTCCCTTTTCAACACTATATCTCCCCATGACACCAGACCATCCTCTGAAACGCAGGAGAGAATGGGGGCATGTGCCCGCTTTAGCCTCCTGTAGTCTATGATCATCTACTTTGTTTTGCTGATGTTGAGAGGGAAGTTGTTGTCCTGACACCATGCTTCTCACTTCCTCACTGTAGGCCATTCCATCATAGTTTGTAATCAGGCCATTGTAATCAGACGGTGTCATCTGCAGTGCTGGCGCCAGACAGGGGGCATATGTATTTCACAGAAGGGGCACTTTATTTTTAAACACCCTAGGCTAGAACAAATGCTGCTGTTATAAAAAACTGTATATCACGTAGCCAATAAGCAAAACGATGCACCAAAAACAATAAGTAACATTATGCATAACACACAATGAAATGAACTATCGTATCGCAGATCATCTGGAGAGTCTGCCTGCATTTGTGTGTCTCCTCCTCTGTGTACCAGTCAGAGCAGTTGTATTCCTGCAGTTGTTCAATCCATCTGGTCTAAATACCTGCCTCCGATTCTCTGAAAAACATCAACCACCTGAGAGAGATATGGTCAGCGTGGGTGGTGAACTGCACTCCGCACAAGTAGCCGAGTGCTTGAAGTGGTTCACAGACTCTAGCACCACCAGTAGTTCTGTCCGGTAAGCAGTGGCTAGAGTAATTTTCGAGGCCCCCATTCGCGGGACACATGCACGCGCGCGCAGCGTGCATGTGCCCCCCCCCCGAGCGCGCGCGAAGCGGTTTTAGATTTAAAAAAAATAATATATATCGGAGGGCCCCCCAGTTGGAGGCCCGTGGGCTCCAGCCCCCCCTAGCCCAATGGTAAGTCCGCCCCTGTCGGTAAGCAATCACTTGCTTGTGCTAATTGTAGCCCTGTATTACCCTGTATGTCTAACCCAGGGATGGGCAACTGGCGGCCCGCGGGCCGCATGCGGCCCGCACCGTCACTCAATGCGGCCCCAGGCCAAAATCAAAAAAAAAAAAAAAAAAACTTTTTTTTTTTTTTTTTTTTTTGGGGGCCAAAAATGTTTTAAATTTTTTTTTTTGGCCAAGTCTACACTTGCAACCACACGTAACTTCTACTTTATTCTTCTTATTCCTCGTCTTTGTATTGGTATTGTTTGTGTTGGAGCGCCTCAGTGCGGCTGCAGAGTTCATGTGCAACCTCTTCCAGAGAGAGAAACTCTGCTGGAGACACAAAACAAACTGTGTATACTTGGCCCTTAGAAATAAAATGTATTTTGGCCCCCAATTGCATTAGTCGACTGCCAGTCGACTATTGGCAATTAGTCGGCAATTAGATTCGACTAAACAAATCCTTAGTCGGGGAGAGGCCTACTAAATGCTAAATAAAAACAAAGTTATAACAAATAATACTAGTTTTATCCCTTATTTATCACATATGTGACTATTATGGGCTTTTTGAGTAATGGGGTACTACTGGCAGCGGTGGCCTAGTGGTTAGAGGGGCGGCCTTGATACCGGAAGGTCCCTAGTTCGATTCCCCAATTCATCACATCGATCATGAATCACCGCTGAATAGCCCTTGAGCAAGGCTTCCATGCAGGGTCCGGCTGGAAACAAGCTTCGTGCTTAGTCCGACACCCTGGGTAAACAACAAACTTTGCTTTGCTTTGCTTTGGCGAGAGTGCCGATAAACGGGCGGGCTGGGACCAAAATCCAGCCCTGCCATTTTGGTCCGAACCGGCGCACCGCCCCCGGACCGTTTTGCCAACAGGAGGGGTTTTGTCAACGGGGGGGGGGATAAACAATGCGGCCCCCCTGCCGATAAACAATGCGGCCCCCCAGAGTGATTGAGGAAATTTTGTGGCCCTCACCATCTACAAAGTTGCCCACCCCTGGTCTAACCTATGAATTTGTCTGTTAAAAATAAATAATTAAAAAACGTTTTGAGGAAGCCCCTAAATTGCCCCCTGTGGCGTCAGCGCTGGTCATCGGCAAAATGTATGATTGAGTTTGAGCTGTGTTTGGCCACCACAGCAGTTGTGAGTGAATGTGTACACAGGAGGGTGATGAGTACACACTGATAAGAGAAGAGGTGCCTGTACCAATATGTACCATCTGGGGCTTGTCTGTCTGGAAGACCAGGAACCAGTGTTCAAGCTGGACAGTGCAGAGTTGAGTCCTAGATCTCTGTGCATTGTGATGAGCTTGGGGGGCACAGTGGTGTTAAATGCTGATCTGCAGTGAACGACCATCAATCTCACATACCGTATTACAGTATGTTACTCAGCTCCAGGTGAGAGAGTGTTGAATGGAGAGTGAGTGCAATAGCATCGTTTGTTGACCTGTTTTGTCTGTAGGCTCTCTCAGATCAGCTAACACAGGGAAGCTGTCAGAACCCTCGCAAAAAAATCCGGGACAACACTCCACACGTCCCAGACTCTTCTCCCTTCTGGCTCCCAAACTATGGAATGAACTCCCCATTGCAATTAGAACTGCAGATTCACTCCCAATCTTCTGCCGTAATCTGAAGACTCACCTCTTCAGACTCCACCTCAGCCCGTAGCACTTGCCCTAGCCGTGGCGACCTTGCAGGATTATGCAATGGCTAAAATGTAACGTAGATAGCATGTTATGTAGACAGACCTATAGTGTGTATAGTTTCAATGTAGGCTGATGGTTCTTGGTTTACGTATGTATTAGTTATTATTAGATATTGGTTTACTTATGTATTACTTTATTATAAGATTTCTTTTTCTATGCATTTGACGTATTATTGATGTATTATGTTGTGTTCTTGCTTACTGTAAGTCGCTCTGGATTAAGAGCATCTGCTAAATGCCTAAACTGTAAACTGTAGGCAAACTGCAGTGGTTCTAGGGTGTCTGCCAGTGAGGAGGAGATGCTTTAACTAGCTGCTCAAAGCACTATATGGCGGTAGTCATTCAGACAGAGATATTGTGTTTTCTTAAGGACAGGGACAATGGTTTTCTTTTGGAAACATGCAACGGACTGTAGTACAGAAAGGTTATGGTAAGATATATTCATTATTCTCTAGGTAGCCTCAAAACATGCCCGGAAACACTTTGAGCATTCAGCCGGGGATAATGTCTAGACCAGGTGCCTCGGGTGTATTCATTCTTTTGAAGGTTTTACTGTACAGTACAGTACATACACAAGTAAGACGCGCCAAAGCCGAACGCAGCTTGAAAATAACAATAAGATGAATAGAAAGGAATGAGCAATAGAGAAGTGGGTGGTACAGTTAAATTAGTGAGAACAGGGCCGCCACAAGAAGGCTCCATACCGCTAGCCCCATTTCTTTTTGTCTTTTTTAAATTGTTATGTTTGTTTGTGGTGTGTTTTTTTTCTTTTTTTGTAAATGTTTTTTGTCTTTGTAGTTTCGTTTTCAACTTGCCTTCCGGCCTGAAATATGCACAAATGACATGGAATTCTTAGATATCCCAATAGATGAACTTGTGTAGATGCTTTTAGATGTGTTATTTTTGACTGTAGCTGCAATATTTCTCTCAGAGGAGTGTAATTAGTCACCCAGGGGCAGGCGGATTTCAGACACACTGTAGTGCACTCTGAGATCTGTCACCAGCCAATGAGAGCGTGAGTCACATGGGGGCGCGGCTGCACACAGGCAGTGCACACAATACTGCACACAGACAGACAGACAGACACACATATATATGCGGTGGGCATATATAGCTGGGGTCTCATTCTCAAAGCATTCAGAAGGTGTTCAGTTTATCTGCAAGAGTTGCAGAGCAGACATTACATTGCTGGATACTCTTTTGTAATCTGTGATAGTTTTCAGTCCATTCCAAATGTTCCTTCTTGTAAATATCTGAATCTGGGTCTCCCAAGGTGTAAGCAGTGGTCCTTGCTTTAAGCTCGGCTTGCACATCGCACATTCCTGTTAACCCCATAGCTCATCCTAACATCATCGATATACTGACTGATGTATGCATTGACCAGTTCAATGTAATAATCAATATTCTTCTCCTCTGCTTCCCAAAAACATGCTACTGATGACCGTTAATAGCCCAATATATGATGTGAGATAGTGTCAGATAATAATAATACATCAATTTCAATTTCATGCTGAACAATTCCAGATTCTCAGCTATCAAATACATTTTCATCAGTGTACTCATCAGTATGAGAGTGCAGTAGATTGGCAAGATTTTTCCATTGCTATCACATTTGATCGAATTGATCTTTTTCCTTTAGCCTCAAATGTGTAATGTATTGTATGTAATGTATGACAGGGGTGTATGTAATGCAGCTGGTCCTGGTCTCCAAGACACCCAAGGGAGACAAAATAAAGTAACCTTAGAACTTGTGTTGATATGTATGGCCGAGTGAGGAATTGTCCAGTACCAATAGTTGTATAGAAATCATAATTTCTCTGTGTGGCAAGGTAAACCTTGCAGTCTAATATTGTGGTACTGTAGGGGCAGAGCAGTGGCCAGAGTTATTATGGCAGTCAGCTGTTCATGAACCATTAAAGAGCAATATATATGGATGTGCTGGGGAGGAAGTGCACTCATTACTACTTCATCACCTTGCCCTTTCATATCACAGACCAGCACTCTCTAAAGTGCGTGAGAGAGAGAGAGAGAGAGAGTTTATTTTGCTGATTTGTGGGATAGTGAAAAGTAGGCTATACTGTAGCCTACAGTACAGCAGTGGTTCTGAAACTGATTCAAGTCATGGACCCCCAAATATGTATGTGGTCGTGGACCCCCATCTGAAAAGGTTTTGTGGCAGGGAAGGGAACCCCATAAGAGAAAATGTATGTCAAAATGTTTGAAACATTTTTCGATATTTATTTCAAAATTGGTCAAAAATAGCATATGTACAAGCTTGCTGTTCGCTTGTAGATCTGCTATTTTTGAATAGCCAACATATACATGGATAAAGTGGTTAAAATGATTGTGATGCTATATTAACTACGCTGGGGACCCCCTGGAACCCCCGCAAGGACCCCTGGGGGTCACCGGACCCAGTGCAGTACAATGTATGCATGTGTTACTTAGGAAAAGGTTGGCTTATACTAAATACAGAGATCAGGTATCTGAGTAGGTGACAAACTGTAGGTGAGAGAGATACTGTATGTAAAACAAAGTGACACATTACCAGCCCTAAGAACCGGTCATGTGTGTTAGCTTTGCAATGCTGCTTTACTATCTTGGATGGCAGTCCTCACAAGGTATTGTTCACATATTAGACGATATCTCCCCCTGCTGCTTGAAGTGTGTAAGTGGGGTTCATCAGAAATACAGATGGCTCAGATAGACCTGGTTACTGCCCTCCATGAAAAACATTATAGTTCAGGAAGGAACTGGTTCATTTATCATGCCTCAGTATGGCCAGCCAACATCTCTAACTGCACTTTGTGTCTGTCGCTCATCGTCCAGCCATTCACTGGCCTTGCTTTGGACATTAATTGCCATACTCTGTGTGAAGCTTGAGGGCACGGTCACACATAGGCCTACGCATCAGAAAGCATCAGCGTCCCGTTCACTTTCATTCTAAGGGAGCAAGGGGGTGGAGTCTGTTTGTAGCGTTTTGACGCAACACTTTCAACGTGTCTGAAGCATGGAATTCAGCCTTGGTGAACTTTGTAGTTTTCTTTCAGTGAGCCAACCGAGTCAAACAAACTACACACTAGGAAAATCAGCACTGCCCACAACCCGCAATATGGGAAGTTGATGCATTTCACACCTTGGCATGTGTTGGCTATATCGTTTCTGAAACAGATGTGTGATCATACTGTGAGGGCGGGGTCACATATAATTAAAACAATTCACAGTCCTTTCCCGATCATGGAATTTCTTTTCAGTTCCATGAAGTTAACAGAACACTATAGCTTGAGGAACCGAATACAACAGGGTGCCACTTCTTCATTGAACTCAATGGACGTGGGCACCATGTTCTTTTCTGTCGCCCTATTACTTTGAATGGTGTGCACGTTTCTTTATAGCAGCACAGTAGAGTTGCAGCAGAACCTGCAGACGGCGGTGTGTTATATAAATATTGTAAATCAAGGCAGTAATTGCTTAAGCTATGTAGCCTAACTTTTCAGCTGATTGCCATACAGATTTGTATCGTGGACAGAGCTGCGAGGGCCCGTTCATCGCTGCTTGCAGCTTTAATGTTTCCATTACAACTAGAACCAGGGAGGTACTTCTTTAAAAAAAATAGCTGATCTACTACAAGCTCATAGCTCACAATGCGAGGCGCTGTGAGCTTGCAGATGAGCTATTTTCCCTATTTTTGAAAACATGTGTTCCAAGAACTCAGTATTAGTAGCAGAGACGAAATTAGATTCTGAAAACCTCATCTGAATCATCTGAAAATGAGCCCTAGCGTATGGAAACAAATCCAGAACGCAGAACCTGTGAGATATGTTTCACGGCACAGCATGGTTCACTTAGTTCTTGTAGTCAAAAAGAGCCACCTGTTTCCCTGATAAGTCTGGTTGCTGCCCACTCCAGCTGTGCCTTGTCCTGTGATTAGTCCTAAGATATTTACCTTATACCTGTCTCTCCCATCAGTGTTTGTCAGATTGTTGTCAAATCAGTTCATTAATGTTCCTGAATATTTGTTCCTAGTTTCCTGCCTGTTAGGAACTAATTTACTTAAATCTGAAATTCTGTCTCAGTCTCTGCACTTGGGTCCACCTGCGTCACTAGCCATGATAAATAACACTGCGCCTGGAGGATAATTTGTTTATCACATACCCTTCTTCATTCACAAAGACAATGAGAAAACAAGCATTTGATCAACACTAATTTAATAAAAAGATTAACATCCCCATCAATGAGGAACTGCCCAGATAAACAAAATGGTAGTCCCCCTGGGATGTCCAGACAGTGTGGGGAGCTGGTTGAGAACCATCAAAACCTGCTAGCTGGTTTCCACAGTGTTTAAGTTCCTTTGTGCCCAGAAAAACAAGTGTCTCCTCATAAATCTATCCATTACTCCATCTCTCCATGAAATCTACTACAATATCTGCAGCAACCATGCTTGATGGCAAGTTGCTTCGGCAGAGCGGTCACCCACAGTGACAGGTAAAGGTTTGGTATATGACGATACTATGAGTTATGATAATGATATATAATATATGCTATTATAATAGCAGTAATACATTAGTATTAAGGCTTGGCTAGTCAGACACTTAAGGCCACAGTTATGACTACTAAACACTAAGTCGTGGATATGTGTTAAGAGTGGAGGACTGGAGAAGAATAACAAGCTGGGGTCAGTGCACCGTGGCCGACACAAAGTATGCATTAAAGTGGCACTCAGCATTGAAAACAAATCACCAGGGCGTGTCGGATTAGTGACAAGGTTTGTTGGCTTCATTCAATATCTCTGATTCCCTCTTCCCTTTCTGTCTTTCTATTATTTATGTACAATATCCCTCCTCCTGTCTGTCAATCTAATTATATGGAGATAAAGAAATCCCTTTCTCCGTCTGTCCTTCCACTGACTGAAAAAGGTCCCTTATAATTCTGTCTGAGAGTTGAGAAAATTCTGTTATATAAAATGTTCCCTTTACTATAGTTGTGCATTCTGCTGCAGGGATTGATGAGATGGATAAGAAGGCAGACTGCCAAGTTCCCTGTTTCATTACACTGGCTTCCCTCTCACTGGCTGTCTTCCATAGGCCGACTAGAGTGGGCAATAGCGCCTTATCACGAGGGTGCAAAGAACCCTATTAATCAACCAATCACACCACAGAGAGACATTTCCCATTAACAGTATAACCAATAGCACAGTCACCTGACAGGAGGTAGTGACATATTTTGATCAGGTTCTGGCAGGACTTGACAACTCCAAAATCACTTGCGTCCTAGAAAGATCAAATATATGGAAGAGCTGAGACAGAACGCGTTTTGTATTATAGTGAGTTATAGTGCACTGCTCAATGCGGAATATTTCAGTGATAGACGGGTAACTTGCCAATTAAAGATGAAAAGAGCCACTGAATTTTGAAAACGTGTTCATCCTCAACCCCCCTGCAACCTCCAGACAGGAGACAATGCATGGAACAGTGCTGGTCTGCTTGTAGGAAACACTAGCAGAAACAAAGGTGCTGTAGCACTAACGAGACACAAGCTTATGAGTGAAGACAAACAAACAACTGTACTCCATTCAACCAACTATTGATCCGAGTTTGCCCCCCCCAATGCACACCCGCTCAGCGCTCATGCACACTTCTACCATTATAACGTATAACAATCGTCACTTAGTTCATATCCTTTGGCCATTTGTTTGAAGGGCTGTCTGCTCAAATGGTACTAATAAACCATACTCCTAGAGTCTGGTATCTGAGAACAGAGCTTACGTACAGTACAAGTCTTATCCCTCTGGTAACAGTTTTGCACTTAAGACCCGTAACGTACAGTTTCACTAACAAGAACTCAAAGGATGAGGATGATCTATAAATCCTTGTCTCCTGCATCTTGGTTCTCCTAACTGCAACTCCACTCAGTCACATATTCAGACTAACATTTATCTCAACTGTATGGAAACCTGCACAGCTTGTTCCAAATACTTAAAGGTGTTAACTCTAACAAAAAGTGTTCATTCTCAACTCCGTACTTATGACTGATCTGTCACCCTTTTCGTTTTGTCCCTTGTGTTTTACATTTACACAGGTATCTTCGGAAAAAATAAAGAAAAACAAAATAAAATAACAATTGACATTGATGGTTAAGTGGTTGATATCTCTGGAACCACACCCTGAAGTAAAATCTCATCAGTACCTTCTTCCTAGCAGTCTATGTACAGTCTTGTACAAAGAGTACAAAACACTCTCCAACAAAGATTAGAGGCCAGGTTAATAGCCCCTGGGAGGGCAATTTCTGCTGCTGCACTGGCGAATCCTACAGGTTTTTCAGGGCACCTGTTCAGCAGAGATCAGAACTGGGTCAGAAAATATGTTCCTCCTCATTTGCTACACCCACCCAGAGAAACTGCTCCTGGTAAAAAAAAAAAAAGAAGCTGGCAGCTGCATGTGTATCAGAGGATATATGTGCTCATCTACACACCCTCCCACTTGACCAAATGTAAGGGTTAGCAGTGGCACACAGTGGGGAAAATTGGCATGACTAAATTGGGAGAAAAAAGGTAAGCTTGTGCAAATGGGAGAGAAAACCTCCAGGGCCCAATTCAGAGCCCAATTTACCAGACAATATTACCTCAGAGAGGCTCAACACTGTTACCATGACACTGAGAAGTCAATAGGAGCAAGGAGCAGACAATACAGTACTTTGAGCTGCAAGAGCCCAAAGATTTTCTGGGATAGTATTCTGCCAGAGGGCATGGTTCCCTCCCCTGCCTGTCTGCCATCCATTTCCATCTCAGTAAAGCAATCAAAACCTCCAACAGCATTCCTTACGTAAACTTTGTATGAAAATGTTTGTGCCTTATACCAGTGGTTCTCAACTTGTGGGTCAGGACCCCCACATGACTTTTGGGGGGTCCCCAGATGACAGAAAAGTGACCATTTACATACTTAATACCTAAAAAAAATGTAATGCATAATACTGCTTACAGGCCTACTCATACAGGGTTAGGGTACTTTCTGTTTACGGGGTCTTTAAAAAGGATCCCTGGCTAATAAGCCTTATATGCCTTAATACATTATAATTGCCCTCTATAACTAATTTAAAACACCTTAAATGTGGTATGAAGCATATTAACACACAAAAAACTGGCTAGGGGGTTCCAGACCAATACACTACACTGTTGCACATAATATGTACAACACGTCTTTTCAAAGCAAAGCTAAAATCAAAGTCAGTCAACTAAGAACAAAATGCACTTGCAGCCAACTATGCACTGTGCAGTATAAAAATTCAGACTTGTGCATGTTAAGTGATCAATTTAAATACCCGTAAAACCAGACAGAGGACAGGAGCCAAAAGTGTAAGCATTGGCCAACAAGTGACTTGCCGTACATATAATATGGACCTGATTAGGGAATTGGTTGGGAAAGGAGACAGGCCTGAGGCTGCATTCACTAAAACATGACACATGATATTGTATTCACTTGCACTAGGGAAGCATTCCCCACCACACCATCATTCATGGAACAAGAAGAATACAAATATTTTGGCATGGTAGGGGTGCCCATGCTATTTATTTTCTGATGTATACATATATATATATATATATATATATATATATATATATATATATATATATATATATATATATATATATATATATATATACATATATATATATATATATATATATATATATATATATATATATATATATATACATATATACATACATATACATATACATATACATGTATATATATATATATATATATATATATATATATATATATATATATATATATATATATATATATATATAGTGTAAATGAATTCATAAATATTATTTATGTATTATATTGCTCTGGTTCAAAATGTGTTGCCTGTGTTATGTGCAGAATGTCTATTATAGCCATTAGTGTTCCTTGGTTTTAAGGTGCCAGGCGTTTGAACCAACTCATCGTGGGGTATTTGGAAACTGTGGGAGCCAATGTCTTGAGAGACACGACTTTCCTACAGACTTGTGACTTTGCTCGATAAAAGCGTGACTTGGGTCATAATAGTTTTGATGCCAGTACTAAAATGTGTGCCAAAAACTCTCTCATTCAATCTCCCTTCCGTCCTCTCTTTTATAGCCCTCTTGGAGAGGCCTCGTAGCACTGTTTGCCAGCAGGATAACTCTTAATTCAACTCCTGGCAAGCTCTATCGTTTTTAGCATTGGGAGATTTGCATTACTGATGCCTTGATTAGCTGCTGCACTGTACTACTCCCTTAACATCCGTACAGATAGTGTGATCTGATACAAGATTACATTTTTAGTTAAGCTGTATGGGAATTAGGGATTGACCCTAAGGGACAAGATTAAAATATAAAATAATAATCTCTGCCACTTGGATTTGGGAATTAAGGTTTACAGCAAACCTATTTTTAATTGCAGATGAGCTACCTTATTCAGCAGGGGTTTTCAAACTTTTTTCATGTTGCAGACTCACAAATCGACTTTGATTCAAATTATTCTGTCCTAGCCTCCCTGATATGAAAAATCACTGGATCCTAAAGATTTGCACTGTACAACGTTCAGAGGATCAGATCCTTGCTCACCAAGGAGTATGCCCAGCTCCTTATCCGAGCCTCAGCCATCTCCAGGATTCCCTATTGTGGCTCCCTCTCTGTGATGGTTTGATGGCATGCTCACTCAAACCCCTACAACTGCTCCAAAATTACATGGCATGCCTGGTCTTCTAACTCCCATGAATTTCACACTTCCCCGTCTGTGTTCCCTTCACTGGCGTCTAGTTTCTGCCTGCATCCAATTCGAAACACGGGTAATGGCTTACAGGGCAATGAAGATCAAGGCACCCTGTTATATTCAGAACATGATCCTCCACCCCTACACCCCTATCTACAAACTTAGATCAGATAACACTGTCGCTGCCTTCCCTACGACATCCTGGCCAATGTTCCATGCGTTCTAGACTCTTCTACCCTCTGGTACCCAAGCTGTGGAATGACCTCTCCCTAAGTCAGGACTAAACTTCTCATTAGACTGGGGACCCCTGGAACTCCCTTAAAGGATGCCAGGGGGGTAAGACCTACAGGAGTGCCATTTCTTTATCATTATCCATCATCGATGGACTGCCTTGATGAGATGATTAGTGGGGTTGTGGTTTGGTATGATGTAAAGAGCATGAATTACTTCTGAATAACTTCTGTATGCTGAGAGCCTGTGTGTGTGTGTGTGTGTGTGTGTGTGTGTGTGTGTGTGTGTGTGTGTGTGTGTGTGTGTGTGTGTGTGTGTGTGTGTGTGCGTGTGCGTGCATGAGTGTGTGTATGTATTTTATTTGTTTGTTTGTGGGTATGTGTGTACAATGTGTACAAACATTCCTGTGTCATTTCATCCATGTTCCATCTGATAATCCAGACATATTTACATCTTTGACAGTAGTTGTGGTTGATGAAGAGGAAGTGGTCAAGGTCTGTATTAGAGATAGCATGCACCTTTGACCTTAGCCTTGAGGAAGCCTTTATGACCAAGGTCATTAAATACCAACCACTACTGCTACATACCATCTCAGAGCTAGGTTATAGGTGCAGACTATTTGTTTTTATATTTGGCAGCCTGGGACATACCCACAGACTAATTGTTAGAGAGTTTCAACAACTTGGGATGCCCAAAAAGGAGGCAAAAACGCTGGGAAAGTATTGCGCTATCACTGCTATAATTGGCAGCCGCCATATATGGCGGAGACGCTGTTACTTATACCCCGAGTACTGAGTGACATGCCTATTGTATCATGAAGACATATGCCATGATTTTGTGAATGTAACCTTACTATACCTATAATATTTGTGTCCCTGTATGTATTCTCCTTTATGTGGACATAAATAAATGGTTAAAATGTATGTACAGTATAGCTTCATCCAGTGTGTGCTGATGCACTTGCATGTAAGCTTGTACTGTATGTGTTTACATGTGTTATTTTGTGCATGTGTGTGTGCAGGTCTACAATGACGGATGCAGGCTGATTTACCATCTTAGTTGGTTATGCGGAGAGGCCCATTAAGCAGCTCTCTGGACCTGGCACTCCTTTGCTACATCAAATATTCAGCACGCTCCCTCTTCCAAACCTTCTTTTGAGCTAAAAGTCATGGCTCGACACAACAACACATCCTGTTTACCTGCATACAGCAGTCTAGCTCCTCTGTCAGGCAGTACAAGAAGACTGTCAGCACACAGTCAAATCTTCAGTGTTAATTTAGCTGTGTACAAATGGAACCAAATGGACCTGTGTAATGATAACCAATTAATGATGATTGCGTGCTGGTAAAAAAATTAAAAGGAGAAACATTTTTATTTATTCTCCTGGCTTCAACATACGTACGTCCGACAAAAGAAAATTATGCAGAATCTATAACCTTCTCAAATAATGGTCAGAAAGACACTGGCCTAAGAGCTGGAGCTGGTCCCCTGGTGGCCCACTGGTCCGAGAGGTTAGGATGTGTTAAAGGCAGAAGACAAATTGTGTACGTGTAAATGTGCAGGCCAGGGCAATAAATACACTTGACACTTAACTTCACACTTGACTGAGCTTTGCAGCATCAGAGCAGTGAGAGCACCACAGTTAAATCCCAACTTTCTAGTTCCAAACTTGCCTCGAACTTCTGCATCATTAACCCCACAAAGAGCCTCACTGGCCACATTTTAATATAAGTTCCTATAACTCTAGAACCAACTTTTTTGCTTGATGATTCTAGCCAAAAATGTTATTTGATCTGATGTTCAAATTCTAAGATTACAGTCTCATTGTGTGACTCCTGTGCGTATATGCCCACAGTTGCACAGCATGGCATCATGAACCTTTTTTAGCTCATAACTCTAGAATATTGTCTTTGCATGTATTTTCCCAAAACCCCCAGGACTTACGTGCTCCATCTTCGCCTCTTTCTTCCGGAGCCAGACGGTGGCTGAGTAGTCCTGCTGCTGAACCGTGGAGAAGGCAGAATTGGTCACGCCCCCAGGAACTGGGGCCGCGACCCCCAGACCCCCAGACCCTGAGAAGCCCCCAAGCCCACGGCTCCCTCGCGGCCCTCGCACCCCTCTACTCCCCATGCTAACTGGATGCCGACTGCTTAAGCTGGCTGGTTAAGCTGTGCTCGAGTCACTGCGCGTCTCAATTAAATGTATTGATCAAGTGTCCGAAGCCAAAGACGAATGTTCTCAGTTGGCCCTGTAAATTTAGCCTGATCGCACCTTGAACCCCTTCTGAGCATGCCTAAAAAATCATTACATTGGCTCAGCAGTCCGAAAAGCCCAAGAGAGGGATGCCTCTACTGAAGCACTGAGCGTGTGTTCAGCTGCTCGTCTACTGTAAAAAAAACATCACAGGGCTTATTTCAAACTGCTATTAACTGACCACAGACATAACGCTGAAAGGCTTTCTGGGAGGCTCTATACATACTTCAGGCACATTAGTGAGATGCATTCACTCTCATCATACCCTCGTTATCCCTATGAAGATCCCTTTCCTTCCATCAGTGCCGGTGGAATGCCGGTTCTACATCCACAGGCTGAGGGGAAGAATCCTTCTGCTCCGGACCAGAGTACATTCACCATCTCAGCCGTATCCCTTGCTGTCCTGCTCCCATGTGGATGTGTGCCATGCTGTGTCGTCCTGGGATCTGCTCTCCTGCTCTGAACCGCTGCCTGTGAGCTCTGTGCAGCCGAGCCACTCTGGCTACTGCGTGCAGGGCTGCCACAGCCACTCTCAGGGAACCCCCTTGCGTGTGTGTGCGTGTGTGTGTGTGTGTGTGTGTGTGTGTGTGTGTGTGTGTGTGTGTGTGGGGGAGAGAGGGAGGGAGGGACGGGTGGTGAGGAGAGGCAAAAAGAGAGAGAGAAGATGGAAGAGATAGAAAGGGAGAGGGAGGAGAGAGAGAGAAAGATGTTATAGGAAGACGAAGAATGAGAGTGGGCAGCGAGAGAAAGAGTGATTGGGAGATAGATATGTGACTGTGTGTGTGTGGTGATGATGATGGTGCTGAGGCAGTGCCAAATAGGAAGGAAGGACCCCCAAGCGAAACGGACACCAGTGGAGTCAGCATAGTGACTCCAAGTCGCTTGCTCAATTCTCAACTAAACAAGACAAGAGTTTCATAACTGCATTGGCTACCTGTCCAATCATTAGCAATATGGATAAGACTACTGTACTATACAGTTTGTGAGCGAAGCTGAATGAGTCACACAGTGTGGTGAAGCTGCACTATGCAAGTTGGCTGCTTATGTGCATGTCCTAGTGTGGTGATGGTCTACGCCTCATTTTGCCACGTGGAAATAACAGTCCAAGTATTTAACTACTAATACAAAAAAGTGCTTCACAAGGACAATATTGGTTTAACTAAGACAATTTTTCACATTTTCACCATGACCCCTCCGACTTTCATGCTCTTATTAAGTTTTACTTTGACAATTACTTCATCAGGCATTTCACGCTTTCATGGCCAAAGGTGCTGTGACATCATGAACATTATAGCGGCATGAGTTGGTTATTGGTCTACTTTTGAGGGGATAGACATACAGTATACTGTACTGTACATACATACTGTACTGTACATACAGACAGACATGCAGACAAACCCTCTGTTCTCAATGACACACCATAAATACGCAACACATTTTTCTCCTTCTCCTTGTTTTCCTGCTGTATGGAGTAAATGAGTCTCTGTGTGTGTCTACACCTTCACATAAACCCTCCACATATTACCCACATGCATGCTGGCACATTAGTGCAGACTGGTGCAATGAAGCTGCAGTCTTTTTAGGACGGCTCAAGCGAAGCGAGCCGTCCTCTATAGACAGAGATGAAAGGCGTCTGAGGTATGTAGGAGTTAACCTCTCGAGCTATATAAAGAGAGGAGGTGGCTTAGGCGAAAAAGGGGCGTAACGGGGCGTGATTTGGTCAGGGACTCTCTGTTTGTGGGAAAAAGGGGGCGGTCTTGCTAAAAAAGGGTCTGGAACGCGTCGTCATTGCTTCGTTGCCACCGATTGGTTGCTGCAACTTGGCTTCATGCAGGGCGACGCCCCCTCTTTGCTCCAAACACCGATTGGTTGCTGGCTTCATGCAGGGAGACGCCCCCTCTCACGCCCCCTCTCAGGTCTGAACATGCCCCCTCTCACATCTGAACATGTTTGCACCGCCGCCATTGTTCCAACACCAGTGTCCACGCAGCCTAAAGCCCCGCCCTCCCCTCTACACACTTCATGCCGTATCACTCTGCAGAGAGGCATCAGAATTTTGTATTAAATTATAGAATGCACCAAAACATTAATAAGTGTCGACTTGAATCTATTTAAGCCACAATAAAGCCCCGCTTTTATTTTTGATATTTTTTGGGGTTTATTTCGCATAGTTTTAGATGATTTTCCGTGCACATTTCTTCATTTAAGCATCGCGAGCTGCGAACGGCCTTTTTGCATGTAGTTGAAGCGCAAGGGGGGGAGAGAGTCGCAGATAGACAGCTGGAGAGTTGAATAACCTCCTCTTCAAATAACCAGATTTATTTACCAAAGTAGCCTATGTAGGCGACCTACATGTTTATGTTTTAGCTTAGACACGGGTAGCCTACAATAGTTGGTAGATGATTGGTTTCTTTTAGGAGCGCTTTGTGATGCACCGTGCAGTTAAATCCGCGGTGTCAATAAATTCCACTGCCCGCTCTTTGATGAGTCCTCCATCCTCCATGAATCGAATACAAACTGCAACTAGTTCCCGTTTGGAAAGCGGGAAATCTTTATACGCGAGTAGGCCTATTGCAAAATATTGTCCAATGTCCACTGAGTTCAGCCTTTATTTTACCAAGCAGGACTGATGCTGCAGCCTGAAGCAGCTTGTCCTGAAAGTGGTTTAGGCGGTCGATCGCGGTGGCTACCGTTCGTTTAGGCGTCCTCGCGTCGATGAGTTTGCTCTGGACAAACTTTTTTTTTTACGCTGGTGCCATTGCTGCCTCTCTGCTGTCTCAACAATCAAAAATGAAGAGAACGAGGCCAGGACATGTGTGTGCTGTTTATATTGTGCGCTTATGTCATGACGTAGAAAACCGGTTCTGTGAATGAGGGACACAGACAGACACATTTCACACTCGAGTGTGAAATGGGATTCTGAGAATACACATTGGCTCAATTGCTCAAAAGACCCAACATCCTCCAGACACGCAGGACGTAGAGAGAATGGATGTGTATTACGTTATTTGTCAGCCTTAAGTATAGGGGCGATATTCATAGTAAATACACAAAAAGCTGTCTGGCGGAAGGAAGGCACAGTGGCCCTCATTTATCAACGCGGTGCAGCCCGAATAATGAACGTACGGCGATATTACCGCACCTTTCGGCATTTATCAATATATCCTGACGTGGCCTTCATCCTACTTTACGCTGAGATCTCACGTCTGGTCGAGACCAGTCGTTGACGTTGCCTGCGCCCGTTTATTCCATTTTAGACCTGCGGCGCAGACGGTCTGACAGGCATCTGGACACATATATCCACTCCAAAATGTATATCTACACTAATAAATAATCCCTGTGAAAATATAACATTTTATAAAGTAATTTAAACAAACTGCTTTAACAGTCACTCGGTTAAGCTTGCAGATCTGCATGGCTGCGTTGGCTATTTGAAAATAGCAGATCTACAAGCTCACAACAGGTCCCATTGCGACGCGTTGTGAGCTTGTGGATCTGCTATTTTCAGCGCAGCAGCGATTCTGCGAGATAATTTTCGGGAGCCCCGACATTCTTTTCATGGACACTGAGGTCTACAAACTTACAGTAGCTTGTCCTATGTTATGGAGTTATGTCATAGAGAGTTATGTAGGCTACACAACCTGGCTGGGTTAAGGATATAAACCCGACGCTCCAATATTAACGTGGCGGCACGGAATCACTGCATTCCGCCCGAGTCTCAAAATGCACAATTTGTGAGCGCCATCATGTTCACACATTACAACAACAATAAGGCTCAAACCCATTCAGGGACATTAATCACTTATACAAAATGTTTTGCATCAATGAAGTCAATAACATGCTATTCAATCTGTCGCATCATACACATGGACATAGTAAATGCATCTGTATGTTTACACATTGAAATGTGAAAACATAGTGGAGCACAATAGCATAAGTGTAATGTCACCTTAAACATGTAGGCTAGCTTTGTTGTTTTATAGCAATAGTATATAAATGAATTTCCTGTCATCAAACCTATGTATTCCTTTTTACGTTACTGTATGTGTTGTTTAGCATAGGATAACCACAACATTCAGGTCATCTGTTTGTAACATCGCATCCGGGGTACTACAGCCAACGTCATTGTCAAGACAACATAGAGAGTGTGTGAATGGCCCCTGCTGGACGGGCTGCTTTCCCAGTTAGCAGTACTTCATAACGTCACTATATCACACAGGTTTATAGACCTTTAGTTATGAATTGCATTGCAAACTGACGTGATTCAAATATAAATGAAATGGCATGGTGGAAAGAAGTCATCGAATGTTTTACTTAAGTAAAAGTATCAATACTGCAATGTACAAGTACTGCATGATGAGAAAGGATTCGGAGATAATAATGTGCTTCAGTAAAACTATTAGTATTTAAATGGGCTTATAGTACCCAAAGTACAAAAATGTTTGCAAATAGCAGATGTGGAGCTGACAACGCAACTTAAACTAAGCGTTATTCTCTGCCAGCCCTTGAAATACCCGTACACACAATTAGCTTTGGTGCCATGAGGTCAGCTTGTACATGGGCAGTTTAAAACATATTTTTTATAGGCTAGGCTACATGTTACCACTTGAAAATGGGACATTGTGCATAATGACTACTTTTACATTTGATACTTTACGTACATTATGAAGCCAATACTTTTGTACTTGTGAAACTCTAGTAGGCTACATGTGGAATTCCGGACCATTTGTAACAGAATATTTTAATATTGTTAGCCTTCAGTGCTATCATGCACAGTTCTAAACTAATTCGTCTCATCGTCCGACAACAGCACAGTCAAATGCAAAAATCACACATTGCAAAAAGCACACATTTCTTTGATGATGATGTTGCTTTGGTAATTGTTGTCGGCCAACCGAGCGCGTCCTCCTCTCGGAATGGGTCGCTCCGCTCTGCTCCGCTCTTTGATGAACAGCTGGCTCTCCCGCACGTCCTCCACGTTGCTTGTCCGACTCGGAACCGAAGTCCCTCTCGTCTCGTGGGGGTTGGTTTGGCAGAGATGATTACGTTTCGCCTCTCCCACGACGCTCGTCGACAAGAGACCCACGACGTCGAGCTAGCCTAGCACTCCTCACGTGAACAACACCAATCTCCGTACTTTCCTCGTCGCACGGGCTGGCTGTTAAATAACTGTACCGATATCTGAGCTCAACCTAACTCAAGCTATTCCCTTCGGTCCAGGGACGAATACACGTAGTAGATTTGGCGTAAAACACTCAAACTACAACACAACAACTACACATAAAAACACGCAAAACCGATACTGACTTTTGGTAATTTATTAACACACACACACACACACACACACACACACACACACACACACACACACACACACACACACACACACACACACACACACACACACACACACACACACACACACACACGGTTACTAAACTACTAATACTTGGTACAGTATCTGATAGCCTCAGCCAGCCCAAGAGAAACTACACACATTAGCTCTCCTTAAAGTGGGTTCTAAAGATAAGCATTGTAAGTCGCTGTTGCAGTAGGTTATTTAACTGTAAACAGAAAACACACAAATGGAAAATACTATTAAAACTACGCAAACAACATGTATAATAAAATAACACACAAAATGACCATTTTCCATGCACAATTGTTTACCAGCTCGCATTCAACGTGCAGTCGTTCTCATATGCTGGGATGAAATGCTCTTTCAGATGTAAACAACTTTACTGCGCATGTGCAAGACCACTCGTGGAATTCCTTTGCAATAACACACAAGTTTCACATAAACACGGATGTTTGTCGCATCACAAAATTAAGTCATTCTTCCCATGACATCTTAACCCTGAATCTACACATTTCCACAGGAATCAAAACCACAAAGAACATTTGCAAATTGGAGTAAATACGGTTAAATGTGTGGTAAAAGTGGAATCGAAAATAACAGTGCGCTTGTATGAGGTTACCAAACACACTGTTTTTAGCCAAACACAGTACTGTCCGCTATTAATTACTTACTGATCGACGCAAGTCCACGTTATTATGCTTTTTCATGGCCTTGTAAAGACGACCACTTCCGCATTTTCTTCTTCGGTGGTATAAACTATGACACGGTTGCCAGATTTTCGAGAGAGTAATAAGCAACCAGGTCAATGAAAACAAGCCCAAAGATGTAAGTGACTATTAGGCTATATGAGCACTATAAACCTATATGCATCGGCTTTTTGAAAATAGACGATTTGGAAATAGCCGATCTACAAGCTCACAACAAAATAATAAAAACAAATAAAAAGCAACTAGTAATATTTGCAAGCAACTTCACAGAGAACGAGGTCGCTTATAATTACTATACATGGCAACACTAGTTACAAACAAAACATGTGTCATGAAATAGCAGATCTACAAGCTCACAACGCGTCGCCGCCTTGTGAGCTTGTAGATCTGCTATTTTGTATTTTGATTGAATACTGTATTTACAAAAGTATTTGTAGCTGTGATTCCCTGCTTTCATATGACATGAAATAACAAAAATGAAAAAAGCCTAGATGACTTATCTGTTGTCGTGGTGGGTTAGATAGATAGATAGATAGATAGATAGATAGATAGATAGATAGATCGATAGATAGATACACACATGCATTTTAAAAAAAAAATCTCAATAGCACAATACCTCCCTACAGCAAACCACATCCCATCTTCACTTTTAAAGACCCACCCACACAACAGCATTACTTCAATTCACGTCTACACAAAGTAGCTTCAATGATGTACATGTTAATGCTTAATACCTTTTCATGCCACCTCATGCATTGTTTTTCTCCTCTGAATGTACATAGCCATGGCAGGATATGGCCTTCGACATAAGGTCTTACAGTGGCCTTCATGTAACATCACTGGTAATTAGAGTCCGACCGATAGGGATTTTTGTGACCGATACCGATAACCGATTTTAGAGAGGTTTGGATTATATCGGTCACCGATAACCGATATGCAACCGATATTGTGAATTTTATTAGCTGGAATGAAAATAGGCCTTTTCTGATTTTTTTTTTTTACATTTACTCAAGTACTGTACTTAGGAAAATTTTAAGTAAAATTTTGAGGTATTTTTTTTACTATTATTATTATTATTAGTAGTAGTAGTAGTAGTAGTAGTAGTAGTAGTAGTAGTAGTAGTAGTAGTAGTAGTAGTAGTAGTAAAGTATTGGAAAGTATTTCCAATTTTCAACACTTTTACTTCTACTCCATCTCAGAGGCAAATATTATACTTTTACTCCACTACAATTATTTGAAAACTTTAGTTACTAGTTACTTTGTAGATTAAGCTCTAGAATATTATAAACAAAACACACATTAACCACTTCAGCCCTACACATATCTGCCATTTGAAAATAACAGATTTACAAGCTTGTAGATCTGCTATTTTCCAAAGATTTTTATACATTTGAAATCTTGTTGAACAGGACATCGTGACAGTCGACCGTCGTGTATCCATGGCTATTACTCCCTCTAACATTTCCCATGTTTTTAGCAGTGGTGGAAAAAGTACTCAAATTCTTTACTTAAGTAAAAGCACCAATACTGCAATAAATACTCTTGTTACAAGTAAAAGTCCAGAATTCAAAATTTACTTGAGTAAAAGTACAAAAGTATTGGCATCAAAATGTACTTAAAGTACCAAAAGTAAAAGTACTAAATATTTGAAAATAGCAGATCGAGCTTGTAGATCGGCTAGGTATAAAATAGGGTTAAAGTGGTTAATGTATGTTTCATTATATCATAATTTATATCTGAAAAGTAACTAGTAACTAAAGTTTTCAAATAAATGTAGTGGAGTAAAAGTACAATAGTTGCCTCTGAGATGTAGTGGAGTAGTAGTAAAAGTATTGGAAATTGGAAATACTCAAGTAAAGTACCGATACCTCAAAATTGTACTTAAGTACAGTACTTGAGTAAATGTACTTAGTTACTTTCCACCACTGTTTTTTAGTGTATTGAAATAATGTCATGCATATTTGTCCAGTGCATAGCCTACTGCAGGCCTTGTTGACTAGATTTAGGAGAGATTTTTAAGCTCTTGCTCCTGAAATGATCGATTATTTTTAAGGGGAAACGCCATCATTTAACATGCAAGTCAATGGGTGAGAAGGAGATTGCCAGGCACAAATGGTAGTGTAGGTAATTAATGTATTTGTGCAAGATGACCCTGCTACTGTATATAAAATGTGTATATTACTCGTTCATCATGGTTCATGTTCAAATAGCTCAATCCAAAATATAATGCTGTAGGCCTAAGTGTTAAGGTTGTTACACACCGGGGCGATTTTTTCGTGCGAATAATGCGTTTTTTTTAAAAAACCTTATAAAGTCAATGGCTCCGTACATGGAGCGAAAAAGCGAAAAAGCGAAGCGAAAAAAGCGTCTTTTAATTATTCAGAACGAGTCCGAATTTTGCGTATATTCGCTATTTTCGCCGGTGTGTAAGGACCTTAAGGCTGTATTTACGCACCTGCTTAATTGTAATTAATGCTTCAACATAATTATGACCGGTATTTTTTATCAGATGTCTGATAAATTTGATTCATTCCGGACATTGGGACCAGCAGGTTACAATCCTATATCGCAACCCCTGGTATACCACATTGCTTAGCAGAGTTCAGTGATGCAAATGCATGTCAAGTTGATCAACAGATTGTATTATTCCCCAATGCAATAACAGTACTGAAATGAAGGCTATAAGGGCAATAATGGGAGCCCTTTTTTTTTAAAGTAACTTCAAAGTTACTTTTCACAGTAACGCATTACTTTTTGGTGTAAGTAACTAGTAAAGTAACTGAGTTACTTTTAAATGAAGTAACTAGTAATGGCATTGGTAACTGGTCACTGGTTTTCAGTAACTAGCACAACACTAGCACAACACTACAACGGTGTCTAACCGAGAGTTATACTTCTCCAGTACAACGGTGTCTAACCGAGAGTTATACTTCTCCAGTACAACGGTGTCTAACCGAGAGTTATACTTCTCCAGTACAACGGTGTCTAACCGAGAGTCCATGCAGATCACAGTTGACAAATATTATATATTATCAGAGCTATTATTAATGTTATCGGTTTTATCAGGATGACGTCATAATTCCTGATATCGAACCGATAATTATCGGGCCGATACTTATCGTGCACTAATAATTTTATCGCAAATTATTTTTATATTTTTCTCTGTTGTTGGTGACAACTCTAGTGCGTCCCATGGACGCCACGACGGTGTCATGAATGCGTCCTTTCACAATATTGTGCGTCAGCGACGCAGGACGCAGGCCTATGAGCATCTCTGCTCAGTGCGGCTGCAGAGTTCATGTGCAACATCTTGCATGCATGGCTGTGGCTTTACAGTTTTCCTTCGCCGTGTCTGTAGGTCACCCCCAGGGACCCCCAAGGGTCTCCAGGGACCCCTAGGGGGGGGGGGGGGGGAACGCGGACCTCCTTTTTTTTTTTTTTTTTTTCATCCCATGCTTTTGGACCCCCAAAACTATTTTCTTTTTGGGGGGGGGGGGGGGGGGGGGGCTGCGCCGTCCATCATGACATCTATGTCATTCTTTCTTGTTTAACTGACTGTGTATATTTCTTAAGTTAAGATATTAGGGAAATGAGAGGGACACATCAACCAGACCAAATTGACTTCTCTTAACCTACAAAATACATTAAATATGACGAATATTTCCTTATTCTACTTTTGAATTGGGCTCCTGTATTTAACTAGGTTTCCCTCAGACAAAACATTATTCACAAAGATTGGAGGATACTTCATTCTGTTGGGCTTTACTCTGTCCACCCCTCTATCACGCTAACCCATGGCTAATTCAGGGACTTCTGCAGTGGTGCATCATTCTTAGTTTGTGACATTCTATTTTACTGATGCTGAGTCATAATAGTATTTGAAAGAAAATGCACGCCTCTCACTGTTTTATCCACATCTAATAGACATTTCTCACAGTGTATCAGGGGAATGCCAGCTGAATACTGAATGCTGGCTAATCAGATAACTGAGCAGAACCCAGGCCAAGTCTAATCTGTTTCGCCCACAGAAACAACTAAATGAAAAGATAGCCAAGATTAAATTACTTATTTCAATCTCTGCCTTCACTCTCCCCAGAGTTCTTGAACATAACTTATAAGTTAATTTATATAAAAACGTTTACCTCGTTTTACCTCATCTTAATTAGATGTAACAGGAGTATTATTATTTATGTAATAAATAAAATACCCTGGCATAATTATCCTAATAAAATATAATAATACAGATAAATATACAAGATAAATAATAATATACATCTTGTATCTGGTTGATTCAACTGTGTCCTGTGTTCAGAACTGAGTCCTGAACATGGAACATTATTTAATATTTTCAGATTTTTGGCACATAAAAAAAGAAAATAATTGTAATTTTTATGTGGAGAGAAAAAAAAATGAGAGGGCCGAGTCGACCCGAGTCGACCCGAGTCGAAAATGAGAGGGCCGAGTTGGGGGACTCAGGTCAATGGGTTTAAATAGTTAAGTATGACTTGCAGGAAGATGTGGATGGGTTTTTGGAGGTGTGGTCCCCTTTTTGTCTTTTGGAATCTGGATGTCTTTACTGTAGGTATGTTATTTGATTGATGTACGCTTGACTCACTAGTACAATTCTCATGTTAGTTTAACACTGAGATTGTACGAATGGAACCAAATGGTCCCTTAAGGGTACATTATTGTTTCATTTGTACTGTACACTGTCAGTTACAAATGGATACATTAACGCTGAGGATTTTACTATGCATGAACAACCACCCATGATGTAACTTTGACTTAACTTTGAGGAGTATATGGTCAGTGTGATCTAGAATGCATTCCAATGAATTCTAATTGAAAACTGATTAATAGAACATTATGAATATAAAAACATACTCCTCAAGGGTTTTTAAAGAATCATTAAAATGATCTCCATACTGTATTACAACGCATCTTGCAAATGCAAACTACTAGACTACAACGTCCCAGCTTGTGTTGGGACGTCCAACTCTTTTCACACTATTGGTCCCTTTGAGTTGAACGTACTGTAAGTAAATGTAATACATCTCATCTTTCAGACCATTCGAGTTTTAAAATATGGTGCCAGTTTATGTAATAAAGATAAAATATGAATTCTAACACATTGATTCCTAATCCTACTTTTAAGCTCAACACAATAGTCAGAATTGACTGACTATGAATGCGAATGACTTGTCATTCCTAGTTCGAGAGAACAGTTTCGATCTTGTGCGTCGTACGTCCATGTACTGTACATACATAATGTATGCATGGACAGATGTACGGACAACTGGAAAACATAATTCCTCACCGCATGGCTTGGGTTAGCCGGCAGAGGCATAAAGAGGATTTCCAATTTAGCCATAAAGAAATGCATTACCCACGTTTAGGAATCCCTTTGATGAAACCGTATTGGTTCAAAGTGACCTTTAAGCCACAAATCCACCTTGAGCTAGCTTGGTATTTTATTTCAGAATCACATTACATGGAGGTCTATATCATCTGCTCACAGGACCATGAATCTTTTTACAACACAAGGTAGCATCCCTGTCCATTGGTGGTGAGCATTAGGAAACGAGCCCCAGTGAGCATTGGGCCCTCAAATATGCAACGGTTTAGAAATTGTAGTGTTTGATAAGGGGGACCAATGGGATTATGTTCTCATGGAGCCCAGATTTCTAACTATGTCTGACCAACTGGTATTTTAACCTCATACAAAGACAATTCAAAAGAATGTGTATAGTGTTTGTAACGTTGTATACTTGTATCCTTGTCCCTTTTATGCCCATATACAGTAAGGAGATCGCTGATGTCATCAGTATATGCCCATATATAGGCATTCCCCGTTTTGTGCCCGTATATGGAGCTGACTGATTTGTTTGCGGCTGATGCCATGATGACACGTTTAGGTTAGAACACACTCCATATTTGGGCGTAGCTGCATTGGGAACTCCTTATATGGTTATGGCTGAGTCAGAGTGATGTCAGAGGTCCACCTGCCCGCCTGCCCTACAGGCGGTTTAGCCAATTTTAATATAGGATGTTACTCTACCTGCATGCATCTTACTGTACTTCTAAATGCCCTGTATCTGTACCAGTAATTTAAACTGCAGTACTGTCTCACTCTCTGGTGCCTGAATGTCTCTCACATGATCAATAAAGGTATCCATTATCTATCTATCTAATGTGATTCCACTTGACAGAAGAGGTGTTATTTAATAAACTTTAATTCAGCTTAAAGAATGTTTCGGACCCACCGTCCGTCACCACAGGTGAATCAATCCACTTAACTTGATTTTCCACAAACTGTTGTTATCTGTATTTGTGTATTGCATATTTTGTCAGTGGATGCCAAATTGTGTTATACCCTGGTTGATAAAATACATAATTGCCAACATCCCTGCCTCTGCACAGTATGTGTTGCAGTCTGTATGCTTTAGTCTCGCGGGTTAGACTTTTATACAATCCATGTTGTTGTCAAGGTGTTTGGCTATTATTCAGGCAGAACATTCATTCATTCATTATGTAGAACATTAATAAGCTGTGCCCAAAGCATCCTGTCTGTATGCCTTAATTTGAAGAATCGCCTCACCAAGGATTTCGCTCCCAGACAAGACGCAATATTAAAGCTGTAAGGAAGCCTAACAAAAGACAGCATCACTACTTCCCTCTAAGAAGCACATGATAAACCCTGCGAGCCACACAATTCAATTAGTGGATTACGTGTTGACAATGCAAAGAGAAAGTATTATTCCCTGATAGGCAGCATGAGTACAAGATGGCACAGTCCACTCACTCCACTGTAATGAAATGTATGCCACACAACATAGAATGGAGCAATACAACACGTAATATGTTATGTAACAAAATCATGTACTGTAACACAGGGCAACACTACGTACAAAACACAATACAATATAATAAGGGAACAACACAATACAAAAACACAGCACAACAAAACAATGTAAAGCAAAGCACAAAACCAGCATTAGACAACGTCACTTAAAAAGTAATCTCTGAAGAACAGATGTGTTCCCAGATTGCTTAAAAAGTGAACAGGTTTGAGGCCGCATACTTGTTTTCAGGGGAAGGGTTATGAGGCTTAAGGCTGAGCATCCAGTCCAAGTGCAGCTATAAGTAATATGAACATATACATCATCCATCATCCATAAATCGATATGTAGACTATTGATATGAGTCTGATATATGTACACAGTGTCAGCCAGCCTACACAGTGGGTATATGGATAATATATGTTATCCTGAGCAGGCATCTATTGTGGTAGCTTAGTGTAGTAGTCCTGTAGTAGTCCATGAGCAAATGTGCCAGAATTGTGCCATACTGTATGTCCACTATCCTCTTGGGTGCCAAGAATATAACATAATTCATGCGGCCTTGTGAAGTTGTTGATTCCTCTATTTTACTTTTTCTTTGCCACGGTACATGTACATACTTTTACTAATGGAACAAACAAATGTGTGGGCTGGTGTGGATGTCAGGTGCCTTAGGCAGGATACCTGCATGTCTTACCAGCACAAAGATTGTTTTAGGTGTTGAGCGGTCGTGCAGTCCTCTCACCACCCTCTCGCCTTCAGAGGGTCATTGCCCAACAGGTGCAGAAACTGCCACGTGTAGGGCGGCCCAAGAAGGTGCAGCTTTGTTATTCGGAGTGGGCATCTCCTAGCCTTTGCCTAAAAAGACCTAGCCTACAAGGCAGCAGGTGGATTTTGGGGTCAGAGTTGCCTTCTCCTAGCCTGTTCCTAAGAGGAATGACCTGCCAGGCAGCAGGTGGTTTGGAATCAGAGTTTCCCTCTCCTATCCGATGTGTTGGCTAGACTGGGTACCATCGGACGTACCATACAAGCATGCAGAAGGACCAGGTCTGTCAGTAGGGACATTTCCTTTGCCAAAGGGCCCTTGCTGAGGTAAGGGGCTACCTCTCTGCAGCCTGCGGTTGCAGTTTATCGTCGTGCCCAGGACGTAATATGGGGATATGGGGATTAATAAAGATTCATCTTATCTCATCCTATTTTCATTTGAGTACTTATTTCCTCTGCAGGTGGCTGGCATACTTGAATACACAGTAAATCCAGTGTTGATTTAACTCTTCTTGAGAGTGTACACATTTTAACTCGGTAATTAAATTAACACCAGGTGTACTTGGCACAGACACTCATGTTGTACTCAAACTACTTGTGATTAAAGAACATCAAACTAGAAAAAGTGCTCCTCGGAGCACAGGTCTCCGCCAGGTCAGGTAGGTTGTGTGGGCCAGCAATGTTTGGAATTCACCTATCAGGATGGAATATGGAAAATCAGACGGATCCATCTTCTTGATCACTTGACTATAGAGATAATGTGAACCGCTTTGTGTGATGTTTGGACAATTTGTAGGAGTAATATAAAAAAAGGTTCTGTAAAAATCGGCCTCCTGGTGGCACTATAACAGGCCCATGTGAAAAATGTGGGGCAGAGGTTCTGCTCTGGCATGCAGGGAGTGTACAGTTTTGCTGCGATCAAGCCAACGGTGCCGAAGATTAGCTGTTCACACACAGACACACACGGACGGACGGACAGGGTGCAAAACATGTGGCTCGGCCATGCCTTTTAGCCTGGGACAATTAATGCATCTCTGAACACCTGTCTGGCTATTTCATAGCAAACTGCAGCCACACTACTGAATGATTATTAATGTACCCATCTTACCTGCTGTCCCTAGATACTTGTACTAAAAGTCTCTCCGTTTAATTGCTTTTTCTGCATGTCTCTCTCATCTCTGTAGTAGCCACTGATAAAATTATTGTTTAAGGTGGAGTGACACCAAACCCAGGTTCTTCACTGTTGTTCACACAGCTCAAGGCGAACAAGAGGGCAAACATAGCTATATGTGGTGAAGAATCAATCAAGAATGACACATTTCATTATGTTATTACTGCCTTATATTATTCAGTTCACTGCTCAATCCAAATACTTTGGTAGAACAGTGGGGTTGTGATACAATTTGTTAATTGTCTCCACAACTCAAAATGACAGTCTAAACTCACAGCTTCCACACAGAAACATACAGTGATTACAGTCCCAAAAACCAATCATAGTAATGGTTGGACTGTGTGTGCCTCTATGACCTGTCCTTCACAATGGCATCCAAACATTACTCAGCCAAACCTGCCTTAGCCAAAATCAATACCAACCCTTCAATCGCACCCCCAGAAACGATCGACAGCAAAGAACCAAAAAGGACCTTACCTCTATACCTCCTGAATGCCCTTAACTGTCTGCAGTCCATAGGGCAATGCGACAATAATTCAACCAACCCAAAAACCAATGCAGCTGTATCCAGAGATAGTGGAGCAGTTATCTCCGTTATCTCATTCATGGCCTCTGATAAAATCCAGAGCCTTCTTTCCTGTGCCTCTCCTACACTTCTTCTTTCATCTACCCTACCTGTTTCAGTAAAGAAAAAATCCAAAGTGAAGTGCAGAGATCTGACAAAATAATATCTGCATGGTCTCTTTTGTTTCCGCTTTAATAGGTTTTTACATTTTATGTCCCATATCTGGCTCGCTGTGTGCTTTCTATGAATAGAGGAAGGTTAATGGACACTGTGTGCTCCAATGAATGAAAGGATTAACTGCCTTTATGCCCTGCAGCCAAGAAAGTACCCCTAAACTTCTACTAAGCTGTGTTGAAAAGTTGGACAAGGATGAAGCAGCAGTATTGTTTGATAACAGATAAGTGGGCGGCTTTGGGCACTTATTGACATTAAGTGACCTACAGGATCACGGCTACTCCGGCAGAATTAACATTTCAAGCAATCTGTTAAGACACTTTTACTCTTGCAGCCCATTTATTCATATGGCACTTTTCTTTTTCTCTCTCAGATGCTTTATACAGTATTTTCTATATAAATTAAGTCTATTGTCTAGTTGATTATTATCTACAGTATGTCTACAGTAATGTTTTCTCTCAGTCTTTCTCTCTACTTATTATTCAAAGCTATTGTCTCCTTGTCACACACAATTATCAATAACCTTTTCATTCCAGCCTTAAATGGAAGGCCTAATATGAGGACATATTTATCATGTAACCCTGTTCAAATGTTCCAATGAAAATATGCTTATCAATGATAATAATGAATAGGAAAAGGTCATTATTTTTGCTAGAATCTAATTCAGTCAGGACAACTCACTGATTAAATTAACATATTTTTTAATGAATATATAAATTAATTGATCTGCATTTAAGTTCTCTGAGTGAGCACACATTTCCCCCACCAAAAAGGAGGCTTTCTGAATTCCCCCATATAGTAAATAAAAGCATATCCAATACAACAGGTGTTATCGAGGGGTGGTGGAAAGTAGGCAGCAATTCCTCAAAGGGCAACAGTGAGACAATGTAGCAACCAAGCAACTGAGCAAAGCAAACATCCCCATTTAAATGGGATTGGTGGTTGAGAATAGAAATGTGGAGCTGCAGCAGCAACTGCAAAGAGTTTCCTCACTGAACTTGCTCTTTGCATTTCAAGCATGACCCTCATTAGTTTTGTGTTCATTAATTGTGTGGTGAATTGTTGTGACTGTAAGTCTCTTCTCCTTAATTATAGACTCTCTCACCCCCCCCCCCCTCTCACACACACACACACACACACACACACACACACACACACACACACACACACACACACACACACACACACACACACACACACACACACACACACACACACACACACACACACACACACACACACACACACACGACTAGCCAAACTCTCCAGTGCCATTAAAGATCCTCCATACTGCACAGAGTGAAGAAAAGAAACCACAGTCAATCCTCTGATGCTTAATTAACTCAGCCAGGAGACACAGAGTGGTCTGTGTGCAGTGTATTAACTACACATGGCTGGCATATTTGCGAAGGAACAGAAAAGCTTGGTAGAATGTGTGATAACATACATACTAAATTTTACATTACAATACAAAATTAGAACCAGAGCTTTAAGATACCACCTAGCTAAAGTTGTGAGAGAGAGAGAGAGAGAGTGAGTGAGTGTGTGTCTGTGTGTGTGCACACTCTCCTGCTTGACAAAGGCATGTCACACTAATGAGGATGGAACAATGTGGCTGGACTTAAACATTATGTGGGAAATAATGGTGGTGGGGCATTTAACCTGAAGACTCTCTAAGCCCACAGCTTAGAATGGAGATAATGTGAGAGGTTTTGTTAAAGAGTTTCTTAATTTTCTGCTCAGCAGGAGAACCAATGTGCGGTGGTTGGTCTATTGTGTATGTTATTTTACAAAACAGAAAACTGTACATATAGGATCCGAAAGGTAACAGCAATTATGGGGTCCACGTACAGTACATTAGAACTGAAGAATCGTGATGTCACGATGAGATGAAGATGGTGATGATGAAGATGAGGATGATGACAATCAAGAAGATTTGGATGATGAACCGGCAGAAAAAACAATATAGCCAACTACAAGGACTGTTAGATGTTGAAAGCTGTTAAAAGTCTATTCGAAAGGGGGATAGACGTTTAACAGTTTCCAACGCCTGTATTAAAAGTAACTTACAAGCTTATTAAGAATGGACAGATGCTCATTTATTTGAGGCCAACTGTGTTGCAAGCCACATCCTTTTTTACCAACTAAATTAGATGGTTTTGTGATGATTGGCAGGTGTTGGCTTTGGTCTAGATCTACAGTGCCCTTTGAAGTTCATTCATCAATATTTTCAAAACTAAATAATACTATGAACAAGCTTTTTTTATACAAGCAATTGGGCCAATAATGATCCATGAAAAAATACTTTTATTTGCTTAATCCGTAAATTTGCTTTGCCTGAGTGCGCACACACACACACACACACACACACACACACACACACACACACACACACGTGTACGTAGTGCAAAGCTCAAAAAGAAAGGCTGCACAACTAGTCCGGGAGTCAAAGGGTGATTTTTGGCTGAACGTGGTTTCGTCGGTAAAAGTTTTTTTCTCAACTGATTCTTGCTGCTGGGGGTCCCCTCTTAAGGATTCAAGAGGGTGCCCAGTGAAATCCCTTGGGCATTTTTTATTATTAACCCCTTAATGCCCAAAACACTAAAAATTCACCCAAAATAGACTTCTATGGTATTTCATGCAAAATACTTGATCTAAATGCTTAAATTTGGTTTCTACAGTGTGTATCCATGTAAGTGGATGTGTACAGTGCATTAGATTTAATATTTATGCATGTTTTAATATTAACCCCTTCCTGCCCAGAACAACATAATCTTTAAACTGTGATATTGTACATGCACATAAATCAAATCAAATCAAATGCATTAGAACTGCTTTCAACAGTGGAACTTGTTTCCTTTTGGATGAATGCACATTAACCCTTTCAGGCCTTCCATATTGAGCATCCTGCACAAAAATATCTACAGAACATATTCCCCTGGGGGGGAAAAAGAAAAGAAAAAAACATTAAAAATATATATATATATATATATTCCCCCAGCCCTAAGCCACCACTGCCTCAACTTATCCGCCCCAATAACCGCGCGAGCCACCTTCCGGATAACCTTGTCATTGGACAACCCGAGTAATGTGATGTGACAATAAAGTTTGATTCTGATTCTGATTCTGAGTCGGAAGGCTCGGCGGGCCTGGGCTGCAGAGACAACCGAGCGGAGCTGCAAGAGGCCGATGCCGCCATCGGAATTGCTTGAGTAGAGGATCCCGTTGCTAGACGATTGATGCAAGCGGAACCACTCCCTCACTCTGACCCGGATAGCCTTGTCTACATCCCTCAAGGGTGTGGGGGCGGTGCCTATGTGATCCGCGGCGTAAAGAACCCTCGGTAGGGCAAAGCGGTTCAACAGATCAAACTTCATTCGGGGATCGAGGGGTGCCCTGCCGATCCTGTCACTCCACGCGGAGATCGAGGCTTCGCAGGCCGGAGCCGAAAAACCATCAAGCGGGCTCACTCTGAGGCCGAGATATTTCTCGTAACCAGCAGGATCGATCAGGTGCAACCGCTCACCGTCAAAGGCCCAATCGGTGTTAACATTGTAGGTCAGCCGGCCGCCCTTCTTTTCGATAAAGAACCCATGACACTTACTGGCGTTAACCCGCATGCCGGTAAGTTGTCAGAAAGCCCCCAGAATGTTCAAGTTTCTCCGCATGCCTTCCTTTGAGTCACTAAACAATGCTAGATCGTCAGCAAACGCCATCGCCACCACGGAGACATCCCCGAAGGAGAATCCCCGCCCTTCGCGTTCGATAGTGGTGATTAATGGATCAACCGCTAGATTGAAAAGTAGGGGAGACAAGGAAATAACCTTGTTTCACACCCACCTTCATTTCTGGTGATGTCCCTTCCCCACACCTGACCCTCGTCGTACATCCATCGTAGCCCGCAAAGATTACGTCCGCCATGTGCCGGTCGAGACCCCGCCCCTCCAGCACCGCCCGGAGGTGTTGATGCGAGACCGTATCGAGCGCTTTTTGGAAATCGATGAACACCACGCCCAAAGGTTTGCCCTGCCCCTTACTGTGCTTTAACGCTGACTCGAGTAACATCAAGTTCTCCGAGCAGCCAGACGAGGGAATGAACCCCCGCTGTCGAGGGTGTAAGGGGCAGGCGGCTCTCATTCGCCCGTCGAGGATACGGGAAAAGAGACCGATAATCACCGAGGCGATGGTAATGGGCCTCCAGTTGCCAAGTAGGACTAGCTTGGCGGGGTCATCACTTTTAGGGATAAGCGTCGTACGGCACCGCTTCAGGCACTGGGGGACATAGCCAGCGACCAACCACGATGAGTAGATGTGCGCGAGTTGCGAGCCGTCAGGGTCCCATAGTAGCAACTCAGAACGAGTGATACCGTCGGGACCGGCCGCTTTGCCATTCTGCATGCGCTGGAGACAAGAGTGAACCTCTTCACCCGAGATCAAATCGCCGAGGATAGTATTGTCAGCCCCACCGAAGGAACGGAAATGGCCCAGTCCAAGAAACGGTCGCTCTAGCCCCCAAGCATTTTGGTAGAAACGATGTATTCCATGCATGGGTATCGGACACCCGATAACATTGTCCCCGTCTAGGACAGTTTTGGCTAACCGCTTCCTATCACAGTGGTACAGCCGCCTCAGAAACACCCGGCGGTGAAACATTTGCAGGCAACTGCCCCTTCTGCCAGGCACTTCTCCACTTATCTCTCTCTGGCGACGCAACTGTTTCGGCGGAGACCCCAGGCTACTAATTAGCCAGTTAGCTTTGGCTTCAATGGATCGCACCGAACACTCTTCAATCTTCAAAAAGAGGTCGGAGTCTTCCCCCAGTCTGACCCCATCAATACCCGCGTCTTCTACAAGACGTCGAAGCGCCTGTTTCATCAACGCGGGCTGTAACGGAATCGTGTCAGGACGAGTGTTTCATCATCCAGCACGACTGGGGGACGACCGCCTCTTGCACGGTCAGCCTTTTCAAGGCTACAAGCCTTACCCCTCACCTGCTCCTCCGTCCTCCCCCGCCCCAGGTCTTTAGCCACGGACTTCCACGACCAGGTATCTCTGGGACGGTTCATAAGAACTCGTAGCTCGTTGACCTCCTCCACGGTCCAACGCCGGTGCTTACGCCCCCGAACCTGCTGTCTCCCACGTCCCGGGTTCTCGCTTGGCATGTTCAGTTCTTTGTGTCTGCTTAGCATGTGATTGGTCCGGCCGGCACGTGAGAGGGCCCTGAACGAACAGAGCCCACAGGAAAAGTTAACCAACGCCCGGCGCTGGTCCACGATAACCGGTTTGCACCGGGCAAAGTGGCACCGCACCGCACGCGGGTTAGAGCTCTCCCAGGTATCATTTACTGGATTTGTACCTTACCGTCAAATCATGGTGTCTGGACGCAAAAAGCGGAACCAGTGAAAGGACACCGACGATAGGTACGCCACAAAGAACACACGGCCTATCAAACGGGATACGGATAGACAGGACACGGGGGAGTTGACCGGAGCCGGCCGCGGAATCTCGGAGGTATAGTCTCCCGGCGGCGTGCACTATGACGGTCACCACTTCCTCCTTTGCCCCCTAGCCAGGTCGACGGCATGTTACGGGGGATCGGCGCCCGTGGCCCGGTACGCAGCTGTTTGGTCGGTCGCCGGAGTACGCGACGCAAGCAGGGTTTGAGAAACGGAGTCTCCGGAGCGCGCCTTTGCGCCCCCGCCGCATACGGATCTCCTCGCCGAGCCGTGTGATGGGGCTTGAGGCGAGGCCGACAGCGGGGGCCCTCAGGCGGTCCGTGGCAGGGCAACTAGGTCAGACTGTGCGTCTCGGTCTCGCTAGGCCGGGGTCGGCCGCGGAGGAGTGCGGAGGACAGGCCACCGAGGCCTCTCCGCACGTGGTCCCTCCGCGCCTGGTCGGGCCCGCAGGCTGCAAGCAGCGTCCGTTGACGGGTATCTTCCACCAGCATGCGACCCAGTGAAGTTTGGATGGGAAAAAGACATAACTAACAGGTCACTGAGCCCAACCACTCTACCTGAAGGTTGCAAACCTGCCCCAGACTACATTTTGCAAATGATTAAATGTGGCTGCAAAACTGACAACCCATGCAATTCCAAAAAATGCAGCTGCAGAGTACATGGTTTGCCATGCACATTGTCCTGTCACTGTTATGTTGTAGGATGCTCAAGACAGTTTTAGATAGGATTCTTTCCTTTTTCTTTTATAAATTCCTTTAAACTTGGTTCTTGTCTCTGATTCTGGTGTCTCAGGAAAATGTGGTTAGTTGGTATCATTGGACCTTAATATGGGATATGCTGTATATGACCACTTCCACATAAACATTATTAATTTCTTATACAGCTAATTTGAAGCATTTGAATTGATTTACTGTGCATAACATGTCATAAATCAACATTTTTAATGGATTTTGGTGCTTCGGGTGTGAAGGAGTTAATATCTATGAAATGTTCTAATGTGAAATCAAAAAACAAAATTTTACACATCCACGTTCATTGATAAACACTGTAGAAATCACATTTTATGCGCTAAATCAATATTTTTGCATAAAATGCCATAAAAAACGTTTTTTTGTTTTGGGCATTTAAGGGTTAATGACGGTTGGCCTCAAAGGGTTAATATGCATTCATCCAAAAGGAAACATGACCAGGTCCACTATTAGACTTAGTAGAAAGCAGATCTGATGCATTTGATTTGATTTCTGTACATGTTCTATTTCACAATATCACAGTTTAAATATTAAGTTGTTCTGGGAATGAAGGGGTTAATATTTAAAAGTTTACAAATATTAAATCTAATGCACTGTACACATCCACTTACATGGATACACACTGTAGAAAGCAAATTTTAAGCAATTAGATCAAGTATTTTGCATGAAATACTATAGAAGTCTATTTTGGGTGAATTGTTTGTGTTTTGGGCATTAAGGGGTTAATAATAAAAAATGCTCAAGGGATTTCACCGGGCACCCTCTTGAATCCTTAAGAGGGGACCCCCAGCAGCAAGAATCAGTTGAGAAAAAAACTTTTACCGACGAAACCACGTTAAGCCCCATGACTCCCGGACTAAACAGCTTGCTGCTCCACCACACCACTGACAGATTGCCATGAAAACAAACTATTATACAGCACATCAAATTAGTTAGGCTACTGACCAGTGACCACCACACTTAATACACATGCACTATATGTTTTCATTTGAGCACACAACTGTCGAAGCTCACACTGACAACAACCAGTAGCATAGACTTGTAATTTGTAAACATAATAACGTGTCCTACCTAGTGTAGAAGTCAACGCCTTAATTGTTTAGTATCCCGCATACTGTGTGTCCACTCCACTCTCCTCTGTGATAGCTTTTGCTGTTGGCGTGTTGAAACTTTACTTGAATTTGGACGATAGGCATAGACGGGAGTGTCCATATCTTATTTTTAACTCTATGGTCCATATGCATTGCTAGCTCCTTAAACCAGCGCCACTTCTAGCCACACTGTTGCAAGTCAGTCCTATATTTGCCTGCTCAAAAAATGTTCTCAAAAGAATGTATTACAAAACCAAACCTATTATGATTCTGATGTATTACTTACAATAATTTTTATTTAAATTACTTATATATGATATGAGGGTATGCGTATGCATTTAACTTATTTGATACTTAATGTAGTATCTACCCTCCCCCACCCCCTGTTTGTACATAATTTATATTTACATCTATTTGTTCAAGGTTGAAATAAGAGATTGAAATAGATTTAAATATGATTAAACCTGATATAGGGCAAATGATTTACTGATTTTTTCCAGACTATGTAGGCAATTTTTTTGGCCTAAGTCACAAAACATGTGACTTAATTAGGCCAAAAGAATTGCCTATTTTGGCCCAAGTCACACTAAGGAGATAGGCCATTATACTAAAAGGGGAGGAAGATAGGCAGATGGCCAGTGTCATGAGGAGCTGACTTAGACAAAAATATAATTTTCCTCAAAACATGACTAGGCCATTAGTTTAAGAAGGTGACGGTATGAGCAAAAATCGTGCCCTTGTTGAACGATAGATGGCAGTATCAACCAGTCCATGCATCTCTCCTGAGCATAAGCAAAGGAGGAAGAAGGAAGCAGCACGCAATATCAACACACGAGTACAGAAATCATGGCGGATGACAAGGTTGGTGGTCAAGTGGCTACTGTCATAGCTCACTTTGACATATAACCATTAATTTTCACTGTTTAACTGTTCTAACTGGACCATGATACTTTCTTGTCATTCAACTATTTTACCATGAGTCATTCTGTTAGGTTGCCTGAAGCCTAATGTTATTTTGACCAGAGAAACACTGCAAAACAGCCTGTTAGCTTCCTAATGCTACCTACTGTATGCACACTGATCATAATAATACTTAAAAGCATGTTCTGCTGATCATAGTGTGCACATGATGGGCCAAATTGTTTAATTTATCATTTATTATTAGATTCTATAACCCATAGAAACTGAGGCTATATATTGTAGCTATCTTGTGTCATTTTTTCTTATTTGTTTTTACAGTTTAGCTTTCAGTTATAACTGACAGCTAACTTATAAGCTTTTGTTTTTAAATAATTGAAATAAACTTTGGATTGTGTTTTGTTTGGGGCATCCTGGTTTTAATTAAGTTATTGTAGATTCAGTTTTAGTTGGGAGATGGTACCCTATCACGAAAACATTTGTGATGAATGCAATTTCTGTCAATTTTGTGACAATAGCACAACGATTGGTTTGACACATTTTTGGGACTACCACAATAATGAGCATGATATCGTGTTGATATATGATATAATATACAGTAATACATTTAACACTACTGTTAGGTACAGTACTTTGACCCAAAACATTTAGCTGAATTCCCATTTGACTAGAACTTATATGGACTCTAACTATCCAAGTTATTATTAGTTAGTATTATTATTTTCCAAGTGAATACTTTCTTATCGATAGTTTTGCTTAACTGATAACCCTGTGTGTGTGTGTGTGTGTGTGTGTGTGTGTGTGTGTGTGTGTGTGTGTGTGTGTGTGTGTGTGTGTGTGTGTGTGTGTTTGCACGCAATCAGAGTCCTCTCAGCCAGTTGAAGGACCTGGTGGAACTGAAAGATCAACTTGAGGATATCCAGAAACGAGTGGAGAATGAAATAGAGGCCGGGATCCCTCCAGTAAGACGCAGTACTACAATAACCAAGGCTACACTGTAACATCCTGAATGTTTTTTTTTTATTTAACACTTGAGAGTGTACAAATCTAACCAAATGGACCCGTACAGATCAATTTGGTTACACTTCTACACTGTAAGAGTTAAAGGTGCTGTGAGTGATGTTATTTTGTTTAAATAACATGTTAAACAGCTTTACATAACAATTACTAATCATTGCCATTGAGTGTTAGGTCTGTAACAGGAGTTTCACTGTCTCTCCAGCTCTTAAGTGAACTGAAAATACATTTTAAGTTTGGGAAATTAATTTAATTTCAATTTCAGTTTATAACCAGCTCAGTGGCCTTGTGGTTAGAGCGTCCGCCCTGAGATTGGGTTGTCGGGGTTTAATCTCCGGCCAGGTCATACCTACAGTATAAAAATTGGACACAATGCCTCCCTGCTTGGCACTCAGCATCACGGGTTGGATTTGGGGTAAGTCCCTGTGACATACTATTAGCATCATGTCCAGGGGGTGTACTTGTACATCAAGTCTCACGCTACAGAAACAGGAGATAGGCTCCTGCCCTGTTGGCCACATGGCTCGGAAACCGTTGGTTCCCAAGATACTTACTATACCAATTTCATCCAATCAGGAGAGATAACTCATACATGATAAACAAATGAACTTGGAAATTGAATCTAATAAACAGGGTATCTCTCCTGATTGGATGAAATTGGTGTGTGTCCCTGAAGATGTACACGTTTCATATATATGTTTACTAAAGGGCTGGAGAGACAGGGAGACCCCTGTTATTGAACAAACACTATCTATGGCAATGATTACTTTCAAAATATATAACTTTAACTAAGAAGTATCACTTGGAGCACCTTTAAAATAACAAACACTAAAGTTTTTACTATGTACAGTAGGCATACCTAGTATCGCTGTGGAAGGTCTTTATATACAGTAGTGTCAGAGTGGTTGCAGGTGTAGCAGGCAATCACAGACTGAATGTTATGAATTGTTCATTATGTTTAGTGACCCTTTCTCTCTTATTCCTACCATACCTCCTGCCCCTGTCTTTATTTAATTCTGTCAATTCCTCTCCTTTCCTCTCCATCTCTATCTCTCCTCCAGGGCGGCAGTGTGCTGGCATCTCCTTTCCTCAAGGGTTTATTTGCAGGGTACATCATTGCCAGGCTCCGCTCATCAGCGCTAATGGGCGTTGCCATAGGGACCTGCACAGGGATCTACGCGGCGCAGAACTACGCTGTGCCCAACATGGAACAGACGCTCAAAGATTACTTCAACAGCTTGAGAGGACGCAGCAAATAAAGGAGAACCAGAGTCTATTATGGAAAATGGCAGTGGTGGAAAAAGTACTCGATTTTTTTACCTAAGTAAAAGTAGCAATACCACAATATAATAATACCCTGTTATAAATTAAAAAGGGCCTGTATTCAAAAATGTACTTAAAAGTATTGGGATCAAAACTTACAGTATCAAACTACTGAAAAAGTACTAAAATGATTCAAAATGTATTATACTTTTTCAAAATGGCAGATCTACAAGCTTGTAGATAGGCTATTAGCCTAAGTATAAAATAGGGCTTTTGTATCAATAATTTAGATTTAGTAACGATAGTTTTGAAATAATTGTAGTACTTTTTATCTAAGGTAAAAACATAAAAAGTTGAAATATGGAGATAACGAGGTTTCTGCCCAACAGCAACGATGTTACAGTTTACAGTATGATCACATTTGAACCTTGTTTATCTAAATGATTTAGGAATAGAAGTAGTTTAAAGTAGCTGGAAGAACGCTTAATACACTAATTACCCAAGCCAAACTGATTAAAATATTATGCATGAATAATACAGTAGATATTCTAAAACGCCCTGTAAAGTCTAATCAAAGTGTTACTTTTGGATTCGGTCAGTGATTGCGTTTTGGATAATTAAGGTTCTCATGAAAAATGTATTTAATCTTTTGCACAGTGCTGCTCTGCTGGAAGTCATTTCACACTTTGGAAAGTTTGTGTAGAAATGACTACTCAGTGGCCTGGCTGCTAACGCAATGGCAAACTAGAGAAATTAAGCTTTTATGGTTCGCTGATTATATGAAAATGGTTTAGACTTTAAGTGCACTTATTACAATTAGCCAGTCAATTATTATAACTAAAACTTTTTAACATTGTCAAATTATATATTTCTGCTCACTGTTTCAACAACAAACTTGTTTGTGCACTTTGCAATTTGTTCCCATTGCTTTATTTGAAAGGATGTCTGCAGGTGAGACTGTAGCTTTATTTTCCTTTGGTAAAACATTTTCACATTTAATGTCCACATTAGGGCTGGGACGGTATGAAAAAGTGGGGGTAAAAAAGTAACACAGCCCAGCTTGTCCCAGAGTCTCATAGTGAAGCTGTTGTCAGCTGTAATCCATTTCTTTTCAGAACGGCGCTGCCACTGGTATAATAAATGATCATATCATCAATACTGCGCTTCGATTCTGAAGCCTGATTTACTTTGTATTTGTTTACGTTCTATGGCAGTGTCGCTTGCGAAATAGCCGATCTACAACCCCACGGTGCATTGCACTTGTACATTGGCAGCATGAGGACTGAAATTATCTCAGGAATAATAACTTAAGGTAAGCTTACTTTGATAGCTTATGGTAAGCTTACCGTACGTTTTTATTTCACACACTATATGCACTCCTGTAACATTAACCAGCAAAAAATAAGTAAAAAAGATAAGTAAATTGCGGAAGTTAGCTCAACCCCACATTATGCATTGCATAACCACTGTATTTTGGTATTGCGGTTATTGTCCCAGCCCTAGTGCACATCTCTGTAGGTCATTAATAGTCACGCACAAAACTGGCCTTTCTGCAGACCTGTCCTCAACATGTCTACAAACAAGAAAATATTTGTCCAGGTAGTTTTAATTCTATGTCATGGATCAAGCATTTTAATTAATGCTGGTACCAGTGGATGAAAGTGGCTGGAAGTTGTACCCATTGTCAAATGCTAATGTCTTGTTATTTTTAATTGCACTGTTTGAGGGGTTTAACAACACAGATGTGGGATAGGGGTAAGCTTTTTGTAAAAGAAAAATGCCTAGGGCTGCGTGCCTCGAATCATCTCATACTTTTATGTGCAATAGTCTGTTATATGAAAGTTGACCCTTTATGCTGGAAATTATTTTGTCTCTTACATTTTCTAGTACAGAAGTATTTAGATTCCCAGGACCAGTAGGCCAAATTAACTGATGGTGGGTCTTGGGGCAAAATGCGTTTTTAATGTGGACTATTACAAAATGATGTACAGTAGTAGGAAGGTGGTAGCTTCTAAGACTCTGTTTCTCTGTAAACCTTACAGTTGCGAGGTACAATAATTGCAGTCAAATGTATTTTCATCCAAATAGGACACCTCATCACGCTCTGTAAACATTACTGTCTGTAAACATTACTAAAGCCAAAGAGATTGGAGCCCTACCATGTGCAGCTCTGGGTCTACCCTTTGATTCAAACTAAAATTAAACTGACAAACAAATGTCAGTTAGTGCAATATTATGTTCCTTCAAAGAGGTTGGTTGAGATTGGTTGATAGTTTATTGTTTACCCTAATATTATGGTGTGCACTGTGTTGTAAGGAGTGAATGGACAGATTTACAGTATGTATAAAATGTAAAGCCCATCGCACCTCTGACATAATTATGTCAGACATTAGAATTATTTGTTGTTCATTTTAAAGTACTGTATATGGACACAAGTTATGTATTTAAAATGTACTGTATCTGGAGCTATTGAGAAAAAAATACAGCTGTATGCTTATCGCTGCTATCTGAAAGCAGTTTCTCCAAAATGTGTGATTATTTTAGGGGGAAGTATTGCTTTAATGACCTTTTTCTTTTTTCAATCATACATTAGGATTGGCATGGTTAATGTTGCTCAAATGATGGAATGTATCTTATGCATCACAGACCATGTACACTGTACAATCCTTATTTAATTTTAGATCTTATGCTGACGATTTTACTGTGTGTACCCTTGAGGGAAGAAGAACCAAGGAAATGTTAAATCTGGAGGAACAGTTTTCAAATGACAGCCATAAGGTGCCATTAGTACCAAGTTGTTAACACATTAAATTTATATTACTGCTGACACCTACAGTCTGTGGTTGACACGCACATCCAAAAGGAACCAGAGAGTAAAGCCATAGAATAATCATAATTCAGCTCAGTTTGAGCTCATACTCTTCTCATTGTCCACTTTACCAGGAAAGGAGAGTTGATGTTAAGATCTGTGACAGCATTGACAACTCATACAACTGAGTTATGTAGCTTTCTTTATCACGTGTGGTGTTCATCTTTTTTTTAATTTGATTCATTTTTCAGCTCTGGCTGATACCGACAACAAGCCTCTCCGACCTACTGTACTTACTTAGTACTATTTTCGTCATGTGTTTTCTATACACTGTCTGTAAACTGTGTTACAGCTGTGGAACATAATTGTTCATTTAATGACCCTTTAATTTGGTAGGCTAATTGTCATTTTAATAGTACAATATATAGCTTTTAGGCCCTACTATATTGTGGAACGGTATTCATCTCATGCTTTCTCAAATGCACAAATGGTGTTATTGACAATCATTAAAACTGGCCTTAATAGTTTATATGTTAAATAAAAATGAAGTACATGTATGTGGTTTGCTGTGATTGTGTCAGATAGTGGTAGATATGTCTGTGTCAGAATCTACTTTTTCATTTCCCCCTTTTTTCTTACTGTAATTCAACAAGAGAAAGTAAACAGACATTCTTGGTTTCTCTACATTTTGCACTAGAATTGATACTTAACAAGGTGACCTGGCCTCAGGCTCAAGTATCTCCCTATTTATGCTAGATAATGCATTGTGTGGACCATTTAGCACACTCTTAGGATGATGCAAAATCAATCTTTTTATTAGGGCATACAGTGTTAGTTTAGAACAGAAAACCTTTAAAGATATCCAGTGACATTAGTAAAGCAAACATGTTGATAATAGTTCAGTAATTAAGACCACCCTCTACATATCATCGTTGTCGGGCAGAAACCTCATACGTATCTCCATTATTTTATTTTTTTACATAGAATAATGCCCTACTTCCTCATACAAGAGTGTAGGACAAAAGTAGTGAAAATAGATCTACTAGCTCAATGCGTTGCATTGGCTATTTTCACTATTTTAAAATGTTTTTAAAATACTAATACAAAATAAATGTTTTTGGACATACAAGGTTTCCACCCGACTGCAACGATATCCGACAATCCACGTTGGCAGTCACCAACATGAAAACACCTGCGATTGCATGACTCCCCTGTTTGCTGTGCTTCACAACCTCCATCCCGCCAGAGCTCCTTTCTCCATAGCCCCTCTTGCTCTTTACCTCTCACCTCTCACTCTCTACCTCTCCGCTCGCTCTCTACTAATCCTCTCGCTCTGCATCCCGCTCTCCATTCAAAACAAGTGCCACGACAACTGACTGCTCCAAAGTCACTACGGCTGCCAGCTCGTGAGACTAAGCTGCAAGCAGTAACAAAACCATGAGTCAGTGATAAGTAGCTGATGGTTACATAATGATAGTGATAGTGGATAGAATGTATGAGTAAAATAAAATCCATGTCAATATGAAAGCAGGTGATTATAATTTGACATAGTTGTTATTTTGTCTTGCTGTGAGCGGAACCATCGCTGTTCTCCTTTCCTGGATGGTGTTCCTCTCATGCTGACTTAGGCTTCTGAGGAACAAAGAAGAACAATATGAGGATGTGGAAGTATGGACAGCAATGCTCACATCAGCTTTTATAGTCAAGAACAAACTGAGACATGTAACTTAAACACAACAAGTAAGACACGCACATAAGTTCTCAGTTCCCTTTTGGTTCATTCAGTAACTTCAAACTTCTACTGTGGCAGCTATTCATTAGTCAGCAATAATGTGATCATTTTTACTTCTAACGTCTCACTGACTTCTGTGGAAATTTCAGTTCCTAAATTGTACTGAAAGTGAAATGAAATTAACTGTATAGGATGCTAAAACACTTGCGACGTGTGCACGTATATAGCCTATGCATAAACCTAGAAGTTGAGAATGTACCCACCCACGGCCATGGGCTGCAGAACTTCCGGCTGCAGAGCTTCCATCATTTTCAGACCCACTACAGAAATGAAAAGAGCAGTTAGTACATCCACACAATAATCACACAGACCAGGAATCTAACTTGGTTCTCCAAACAAAGTGAACCCTGTGCAGAAGTGTGTTGTCAAAATTCAAGGTCCAGGCTCATTAAAAACAATCCTTTCTCTGACTTTGAACGGTGTCTAATACGTTTTCTGTTCCTCACCAAAGGGCTCATCATCCCCAGAAGCTCCGGCACAGTGGCCTCGTCCATTGCTCACGGTGTCCGGGACAACAGCACCGCTCTCTGGTTCCACACACCAGCACTGTCGCATCCAGCATTGCTGGGCCTGGTAGCGGCCCTGCTCATCACAAGCGGGACGGAACGTGAGGTTTGGCCAACGTTGCTCACGTCTCTTCAGACCCGCAGCCTCCAGCTGACACTTGGTGTGGTGAGAAACTGAGGAGAGGAGAAGAAAAGAGTGATGAGAGGAACAGTTGGTTGGTTAACTGATTGTCTGAGCCAGAACCTGTCACAAGGAAGAAAAGTGATTAAGAGAAGTTAAATTAATAATCTTGGAAGAAAAAGAGACATCATTACTAGCCCTAACTGAATTAAGAACTAATTGCAAACAATCGTTTATATATAGTCTGCCCTGGTCATAGAATGTTCACTAGGTGGATAGAAACTGAGGGTTGAGAGGAAGAAGTAACATCCATGTATATAAACAGGCTGACAGACAGATAGATTTAATGTAATACATACTTGTTCCACCATTAGGTGCTGCATTGGACTCCCCCTGAAACAAGATCAGAGAAACAAAACAGAACTGAGAACGGGAAGAAAACCAAGAAGTGAAAAAGCTGCCAACCAAATTTCTTTTGAAAACAACATGACATAGATTTTTAAGTTGTGACATTTCTTTTTTAAATAAATCAATGACAATCATGTGCACTGAGTGTATTTAAAGATATGTTTTAGATCACACCAATTGAGTAGCTCTGGTTTTCAATTGAATGTACATTATATATCTGAGGGCATAATTTTTCTTTTGCTGAGGAATAAGCGTGTGATTTAATGAAGGTTGCCACCCGTCCAGGATGCGTACACCTAGCTTATACTCAGTTTGGGGTAAAGTAGCTTTAAAAGATGGAATACAATGCTCTCAAATTTTATCTGGAATTATAAAAGTAAAAGGAAAAAACTCAGCACGCTAACTCAAACTAGAGAAAAGGGAGGATTTAATTACCCAGATTTAATGATTTACTTTCATGCTACCCAAATAGATATCATAATGAAGTGGATGAATAATTCAGTTAAAACAAAATGGAAATTAATAGAAAAACAATTAACATCAATATCAATTGGAACATTACCCCATTTGAGTTTAAAGGAAATTCAAAAATATATTGGAAATAACAGATGTGTAGAAAATACATTAACAACCTGGAAATCTATTCGTAAAATATATAAATGTGACGACATTTGTATATATTTGAGAGAGATAGCCAGCGATCCAGATTTTCTGCCCAATAAAACAGATAAGATACCAGAAGAATGGGCCAGAAAGGGATTACAGGTATATTCACAGATGCTTACAAATAACATGGTAGACCCTTTTGAAACCTTAGTTAATAAGTTTAATATAAATAGAAATCATTTCTTTAAATATCTACAAATTAGAAGCTACCTCATGAAACAGCAGAGAGATCAGGGACAGATAATGCATGGGCTACTGGAATTTTTGAGCAAAAATAGAAATAGTGAAAAGAGTAAAATCTCAAAACTTTATAAAATTTTGCAAGAAATGAATGTAAAAGAGGATAATACCAAAGAGAAATGGGAAAAAGAACTATCAATAACAATTTTGGAAGATTATTGGAAAGAAGCATGCAAAAGAATATTTAAGACGACACAATCAAAGTTCTGGAAAGAATTTGCTTGGAAAATTAATATGAGGATTTTCTTAACACCCAAAATGTTATCAAAATATAGACCAGCAGGCAGTGCTGAATGCTGGAGGAAATGTGCAGAACTGGAAGCAAATCATACACACATTTTCTATTTGTGTCCAAAATTGAAAAGGTTTTGGGAGATAGTGAAAACAAATATAATAAAGACATTTTTCTTAAGAAAACCCATACACCCAATCAATATTTTATTAGGTATTATCCCATTAGAAATATATAGGGAGGGAGACAAATATCTGTATACAATACTACGTATCGCTGCCTTAAAACAAATCACACGGAAATGGTTGCAAGTAAACCCACCATCTATTAATAATTGGAAAATAACAGTTGAAAATATTAAAGAGATGGAAAGAATTACTTACAAAATGAGAAACCGTGGAGATGAATTTGAAAGAAACTGGAGTAAATGGGACCCAGAAATACATGAAGTGTAAAAGTAGATTAGGGAGTACCGCAGGAAAGCTACCCCCCCCCCCCCTTCCCCTCTCCTTTCCTTTGTTCTCTTTTTCTTTTACTCTCTTATTTTACCTTCTTTATTTTCCATTTATGTGTACATTTTTGTTGTTATATGTAATAAAAAAATAAAAAATGATGCAGGATTAATGAAACAAGTAAAGAACTTGTAAGACAAATGAGATCAATAACATGTAATGTAATGTACGAACCTGCAATAAAGTATTAAAAAAAAAAAAAAAAGTTTGGGGTTTGAGGTGGCAACCGTTTGATATCTTGTGTTATGAAACACTGATTTCAAAATATTATAGTGTTCAGTTTAAGACCAAGCTATTGATTAAGCTGGTTTGTCTACCTCATCAAGGAAGTTGGTCAGCCTGGGGAAGTTGCTCATGGGCACCTGGAACTTCACAGGGGCAGCAGCTAGAGAGAGAGAGAGGGAGGGAGGGAGGGGGAGAGAGAGAGAGAGAGAGAGAGAGAGAGAGAGAGAGAGAGAGAGAGAGAGAGAGAGAGAGGGAGAGAGAGATGATACATATTTATTTATTTTTAAAGTGAGAGGGACAAAGAGAATGGGAAAAAGAGAAGGGGAGAAAGATTAACATCCATACTGAAGTCTAGTCTGCGTCTCACTGAATTAGTTAGTTACTGGTTGATATAAACATAATTCTTAAAAACACAAATTACCCTATACCAACAGGAAATGTTTGTAATCACATTTATTACTGGGAATTTCCATTCTCCTTTTCATGCCTTTAATCACACACAGCTGACCTTTTCAGACTCCTACAAGTTCACTATAAATGTTTGTTTTTTTTGCCATTTTTGGCTTTGGTTATACGTAAACATTAGAAGTTTTTTTTTTCATGTATTATTTTATTTTGCGTATATTCAAAAACTCTACTCTATCTAACCCTTTACTGCAACGCAAATATCAGATTTTCTCCTGCTCACCAACTCTCACGTTCATCAAGTCAGCCTTCATCTCTTTGTGCTTCTGCTCCAGAGATGAGATGTCATTCCTCTGGTTGAGGACGACATACACAGTCAGAGCCTGGCCGGCAATCAGCAGACAGGCCAGCACGGTCAAACCTGCAACCTTATAGGCCCGAGTTGAAGAGCCACTGGAAAGGAGAACCAGTGGGTTGATGGACAAGGAGAAAGACATGGAGAGATGTTGGTAGAGGATAAGGGAGCGATGGAAGAGGAGAAGGGAGATTTGTAAAGTAGAAGAGAGGTGAAAGAGGACAAGAAGGATGAAGGGACATAGAAGAAAGAGATAGAGAGGGAGTGATGGGGGAGAGAGGGAGAGATGTGAAAGAGAAGGGGGAAGAGGCACATCATTTTATTTGTTAAAATGCTTTCAGATAATTTCAGTAATAATGGATAACTGCGTGATCTCTAATGGTAAAAAAAGAACAAAAATCAATTTGTATTACAGAACTGCACAATAAAATCTTCTTTGTTAATTTAATTCAGAGTGAAACAATTGGCCCAAATGGACCCGTTACAGTAGCATTCTTTTTGTATAAGGGTTGTTTTAAATGTGCGTCAGTGCGTGTGTGATTTCCTGGTAGAGAAGGTAAGGAAGGGGTGGATACAGTATGTGGAAGACAGCGAGGAGAGTGGGAGGGTAAACCAGAAAGACAGGGAGGAGCATATGTGCACTTTGCTCTGATGAAGACTCCAGGCAAAATGCATAAGCCTGATACAGCATGATAAAAGAATGTGCATTTGAGTCAATCCTTGCATTTAAATGTTTGGAATGCCTCTATTCCCTTTCCCACTTTTTGTGTTTAAAAAAAAAAAAGACTTAGTGTTGTTTGTCTGTCTTACCCCACGGCTGGTGGTCCTACATTGATGGCAGCCTGGCCAGAAGCTGAGATCAGAGGTTCATCGGACTGAGGATCAGACATCTTTGCGTGCACCTAGAAACACACACACACAAACAAATAAACACACTCACTTGTGATCACCAACACCAATTATGTCCTATAGCTGAATGAATGCACACAGCATGCCCCCCCCCTCTGTCGCGCACACACACACACACACACACACACACACACACACACACACACACACACACACACACACACACACACACACACACACACACACACACACACACACACACACACAAAAAAAAAAACATTACCTTGTTTTGGTTCAGGTTATGTGTCACTAACATTGTGACTGGTTCAAAGTCAGTGAGGTTTTATATAGGGAGAAGAAACTGTGATACATGGGTGTGGAAAACCCCTGAACAACAACTAAATCAAACTGGTATTTTACCAGAGTCCATTTCTGATTGGCTGCCGATGCTGCATCATCAGTTGCCAGAGCAAGATAATGTTTTATTTTTGAGAAAAAGGAAAACTGACAGTAGAACATTAAACTTTTAACAGTCCTTCAGTTATGTTTTACTTGAAATATGGTATTATACATTTTACATGAATATATGGTATAGATAGATAATTAATATAATTCAATTAAGAGTGTTTATTCATGGTTTGTTTTGGACTAATTATAAACTGAAAGCCTTGTCAAATTGCTTTTGAGTCTTGTACAGCTCTGGTTTGTGTAGGCTATTTATCATAGCCCAACAGTTTATTTGTTGTTTTCAGTAAGTATGCAGTATGCAATGGTGAAGTCAAACATAAATTGGACAAGTAAGATTTCTATTGTTTTCTGTTCTAAGCTGAGATTCCACCCTCATTCAAACAATAGAGAGTTGAAGACATTACTACTAAACAGTAGAAAATTGTTGCAATTTGTTCAGACATCATTACCTCCTATTTGTGATATTAGCTTTGTTGATGGGATTGGTAATCTCCCAAACTATGGCCCACTGATCAGTTCATCAACTAATTTGCTCAAATAAATATATAAATACAAATGTGTAGATCACCCATTTGAAGGGATAACAAGTAAAACAGAAGTGTCACTTATGACCTTTTTACCTATTACTTATAACCTACTTACATATTAAGTGATAAGCTGTGACCAGCTCTCAGTTTGTGTTTAAAATCTTACAGTAGCTGCACAGCTTAAGTTATAGCATATTTTGATTTTTATTTGCTTTAAGATATGTTTGGGTCTTTTCTGCCTTTATTGATAGTACACAGTGGAGAGATAGACAGGAAACAGGGAAAGAGAGAAGGGGAGTGACATGCAGGAAAGGTCGTTAGGATCAGGATTCAAACCCGCAACGCGCTGTCAGGCTGCATTACAGCCTATATGTGGTATGCGCCTGGACCGTTGGGCCCCTTGATATTTATTTTCTAGTAGTTATATGTAATGTAGATTGGATCTTTTGCTACAAACCATATCCTGTGTGTGTGTTTATGTTACTAAAATCTTGCTATAGCACTTTAAAACTGGAACTATTGTGATTTAGAATTTTTAAAACATTTTGATACAGTACAGTACAAAACAGAGACTGGTATTTTACCAAAATCAATCTATGAGTGGCTGCCGATGTTGGCATCATCAAAGTTGCCAGAGGAAGATGAATGTGATTGTGGTCCATACATACATACGTAGCTCTCTTCCCGAAGATAGGAGCTGCTGGGGTGCAACTGGGTGCGACTACAGAACCAGGCGTAGGTGGAGGTCCCAGTCCCAGTTGAATCTAACAGCCATCATTTTCAGGATGTAGGAGAATTAATACTACAATATCCATTACATTCACCCATTCATACAACAGAATGAGGGACAACTCTGAGGATTTTACTGTGTATAGCCTCAAGTCAAGAAGAACTGCGAAAGAAATGATCAAACTGAAGGAAGAGTTTTCAAATGACAGAATCATAAAGGTGCCTTTAGTACTAAGTTGCTACAATTTAAATGAATGTTACTGCTTACATGTGTGTCATAGAATTCTGGATCAATCAGTAATTGATGAGGCACTGAGTCAAGACAATATTCTATGGTGGTGATGGTTGTATGCTTTAATGTACATGATATCATGGGGAGAAGTACAATAACACTCAAGTCTTTGGTATGGTAATTCTGCCAACGAACACAGTGATCAGACAAAAGATCAGTTGTACTAGCTGCTTCAAGGACAAGCTGAACCATAACAAGACAGGCTGTAACCAAGCTATCAGGTCTAGCAGAGACATTCTTCATATCATAATGTATTACATAAGTACTAACAGTGGTGGACAGTAACGGAGTAAATGTACTTGAGTACTGTATTTAAGTACAGATTCTGAGGATCTGTACTTGAGTATTAGATTTTTTTTAATACTTATTACTCTTACGGTACTTGACTACATTTCCAAGACGAATATTTTACTTTTACTCGAGTACATTTCTAGAAAGGCTTTGAAGTACTGAGTACTTTTAGGTTAGCTGTTTATTTTTTCTTCCCTAAAATGCAATTGGACACACTTCTGCTCTCACGCTAGTGTTTCTGGCTTCTGTTTACCTCTACTTTTACTTTTACTTGTACTTTAAGTATTTTTAAAAGCATGTACTAGAATACTTGAGTGTATTTAAAGCAATTACTTTATTACTCTGGGTTCGAGTACTTTGTCCACCTCTGAGTACTAATAAGTGATGGTAAAATATAAAGGTTAAATATAAGCAACCATAATTACAACATAGCATCACATATAATTCTTCTGCATTTCCCATAAAGGAAATATCATAATTCAGCTCAGTTTGAGCCATAGAGGTATGGCTCATACTTTCATAAGCTCATTTCCCACTTTTGGAAAACCCCACAACAACTAGTTCAAACTGGTATTTTACCAAAGTCCATTTCTGATTGGCTGCCGATGTTGGCATCATCAGTTGCCAGAGCAAGATGGTTTCTAATTTTTGAGAAAAAGGTAAACTGATTGTAGAGCATTAAGCCTTTAACAGGCCTTCAGTTATGTTTTATTTGAAATATGGTATTATACATTTTACATTAAATGTTATAGATAAATTATGAATATAATTCAATTAAGAGCGTTTATTCATGGTTGTTTTGGACTATTTATAAACTGAAAGCCTTATGCTTTTGAGTCTTGTACAGCTCTGTTAAGTGTATTTATCATAGCCCAACAGTTTATTTGTTGTTTTTAGTATGTGAAGTCAAACATGAATTAACAATAAAGTAGACAATAACATTTTAAAAATGTTTCCGTTCTAATGCAGCTGAGATTCCACCCTCATTCAAACAATGGAGACATTACTACAAAACAGAAGAAAATTGTTACAATTTGTTCAGACGTCATCATCACCTCCTATTTGTGATATTATATAATATTATTTGTTGATAGGATTGGTAATCTCCAAACTATGGGCCATAGATCAACTTTACAGATACAAAGAGGATAACTCAAGCTTTCCGTATGTTACATAACTGACAGACAGTGTTATTGTATGTCAATAGTCATATATTGCTATAAACGTTTTGGGTGAAATGATTAACACATACATTATCATATAGTTTGTTTTGGCTCAATTTTTTCTGTTTTCTGAAAAACAAAAACAAATTATACAGGCCATTATTTTAGCAAGGTGACGATAATGTTCTCCAGTCTCTTCCGCTTGTGAGGGTTGATGGTGTAAGTGCCAGAAAGGTGTGGCCTTGAACTGTAAAATGATGTACTGTATTATTTGTAACGAAAAAACAAACAAAAAACAAATCTAAATTACAAACCATATGAAAATTCTAGTATGTCTGTCTGAAAACATATGACATACATAGTATTACCAGCATGTTTATCCTGGATATTTATCATATTTACAGTAGGCCTACTTCAACCATACAGAGACGTGTCTGAAATGGTGAAATATACCCATCAAGTATAATGCAATAATATTAAATATAGCTATTAGCAACAGTGGGTGTTCAAGCTTTTTTATTTCAGAAAAAAATGGTCAATTTATTATTTTAGCATCACTGCCTTTACCACTAAATGACAATTCGACCATTTAGTCAAGCATGTTTTTTTATAGATAGGAATAAAATCATACTATATAATTATTTCAGCATACAGCACTAATGAAATAACATTAAAAGTATCGTATTAACACCAATGAATTAGCAGAAGTTCTATTCATGGGTAACAAATAGTACATTTCAATTACTTTAGTTTAGCTTCACTTATCACTTCTAGTCTCACAAAGCCAGTCAACTATTCCACAATCTCTGAATGCTATGACCACAAGGATTTGAAAATTGTGGAAGGGCAACAGTCTGGCCATGCCAGACTACTTCACTACAAACATAAACAACCCATTTGGTAGAGCATGTTTTTAGAAAATGATTAGACCATTATTAGACATTTATTTATTCTATTCTAGCCCACAATGTCAGGAGTGACTTAATTGATTTTCACTTCCTGAAAGGTATACTACTGAGAAACAGTGACATCTAGTGGAGGTTATTTTTTGCCATAAGATACCTCAACCAATGGTAGAGATGGCTGAATCAGGTTGAGCTAAGTTCAGCATTGCTTTAAATAAGAAATAGTGACTTAAAATGTGCTCTACTAATTGGTCGACCAGACCATTAATTAATAGGCCTATGTTAAATAAAACGGAACAAGTGTTCTCTGGGTGGTTTGCTTCTCTTATGAGGTGTTCTTTGATTGCGTGTGTCAGATATGAATCCCTTTTTTTATATCAAAAGTATTAGTTTACTGAAATTCAACCAGACATAATAGTAAACATGGAAAATTGTGATTTCTCCTTTACAATACATTAATTATGACATATAGCATTTATACTTAACAAGGGGACATGCCCTCTGTCTCCCTTCAAATCTGTCCCTGCTTCTCATGCTACAATACAATGTGTGGACCCTTTAGCACACTCTTTAGACAACACAAAATACATATTTTTATTAGGAATTAAGGTATTAGTAAAGCAAACATTAAAACCCTTTGTGACATGTTTACCTATGAGTGAATGATGCTGCAATATTGACCACAGCTGTAATGAATGGTACTGTTTCAGGTGAATGAAATAAACAACAGTACATATGGTAAGCAGTAACAAAACCACAAATCAGTACCTTACATTGTGGATGTGGATAGAATGAAAAACTAAGTAAAATACATGTCAATATGATAGCAGGTGATTATAATTTGACATAGTTATAATATTTGTCTGCTGTGAGCGGAAGCATCTCTGTTCCCCTTTGCTGGATGGGATCCATCTCACGTTGACTTACTCTTCTGAGGAATAAAGAAGAACACAATGAGGATGGAGAAGTATGGGACAGTGATGCTCACATTTGCTTTTTGCATTCAATTCAAAATGCTACAGTAGCAACGATTCACTTGTCAGCAATAATGTGTTATCTTTTACTTATAATGTCTCAATTGCCTTAAAATTCCAATTCCTAAATTGAATTGAAAGTGAGGCCAAATAAAGCAATAAGCCTCAAGAGATTGTCGTTTACAGTGATTTTAGAACAGATAAGTATTGTTGCCTAGACATGATGTCACCTCAATGAAAATTAACTCAATCAATAAAAAACAATAACATGCTAGTTACATGCTGTAGGTTGTATCTGTTTGGCTACAGTATATAATCATGATGAACTGAAAAATGATATATGTAACCAGAATATTGTCACCTGTGTATCGCAAGCAACATAGCAACACTGGCCAACAAACATTAAAAACACTATCACTCTGTATGCACATGTGCGCATGCCAAGAGTTGAGAGTGTACTCACCTGTGACCTGCATAGCATCAGGCAGCGCCATCACTCTCTTCAGACCCACTAAAAATGAAAAGAGCAGTTAATACATCCACACAACAATCACAGACACCGGTGTTGTAACTTTTTCCAAACAAACTCAACCCAGTTCAGAAGTGTGTCCATGGTCTCATTAAAAAAGTGTCTCTTTGAAGGGTGTTTAACAAGTGTTCTGTTCCTCACCGGAGGAGAGCCCATCTCCCGAACCTCCGCATGCAGCAGGTCCATTACGCAAGCTGTACGGGATAGCATCACCGCTGGATGGCTCCACGCACCAGCACCGTCCCTTCCAGCATTGCTGGGCCTGGTAGTGGCCCTGCTCGTCATCACATCTGGGACGGAACGATGTCCCGGCCACAGGCTTCAGACCCGCAGCCTCCAGCTGACACTTGGTGGCCTGCTCAGCAACTGAGGAGAGAAGTGGAGATGAGAGGAAGAATTGGTTGTTTAACTGATTGTCTGAGTGAATGAGTCATGACCTGGCACAGGTCACAGAAGTGAAATTAGTTAACCGTGGAAGAAAAAGAGAAGCCATTAGTTTTGACTACAGTAGCTGTCCCTGAATTAAGAATACATTCCAAAGGGGATTCTGTTTGCATAAATAGTCATACTCATAGCCTACAATGTTCACTATGTGCAAGGAAACTGAGTGGTGAGAGGAAGATCGACAGGCTGACAGACAGCTATAGATTTAATATAATAGGCTACGTACGTGTTCCATCTTCAGGTGCTGCAGTGGACTCCCCCTGAAACATGATCAGAGAATCAGAACAGGGAACTTAAGAGAATACTGCCAGCCATAGTGGACTATTTTCTTTCTTTTTTTTATTAACATAGCATATAGAGCTTATTGAAAGATATTTTTGAGATCACACCAATTGAATATCCAGGTCGGAGCTTGAAAACATAGCTCTGGTTTTGAATTGAATGAAAAGTCTCTCTCTCTAAGGAACGAGCTTGTGATGCATTCTGGCGTTGTACAAATATCTCGCAACCTCACCATGGAGTTGTGAAACACCGATTTAAAAATACTGTCTGGTAGTGTTCATTGGAAGACCAAGCTATTGAGTAAGTATGTAAGTCTACTGTACCTCATCAAGGAAGTCAGTCAGCATGGGAAAGTTGCTCATGGGCAACTGGAACTTCACAGGCACAGAAGCTATAGGACAGAGAGAGATAAAGATTGAGACAGAGACAGTGACAGAGACAGAGAGAGACAGAGACAGAGACAGAGAGAGACAGAGAGAGAGGGATAATACATACAAAGACATAGGTTTTGGAAAAGTGAGAGGACAAAGAGAGAGAAGTGGGAAAAACAATAATGGGGGAAACATTTAGAGGGGGAGTGAGGTCTGATAGAAATATGATATAATATATAATATAAATATCATTCTTATCAACATAAATGACGCAACCTGTAGATATTTGGTTTGTTTTCTACCAACAGGAAATTATTGTAATGATATTTATCACTGGGAAATTCCCTTCTTTTTGTTATGCCCTTGTCACGCATGGCTTCATTGGCCTTTTCAGATTCCTATTCACACAATGTCCCCCCCATTCAAAAAATTAAAAGACAAATAAGGTGCATTATTTTTTGACATTTGGACTGAATGCTTGCACCTTTGTTTCTGGCCCCATCACTTACAGGTCCATTTTACACTGCTTCTTCATGCTCTATTGATTGCGTTTATTCCGTTTATTCCGTTTATTAAATCTGCTCAGATGAAGATGCTTGTTAAATCTCTCCCTATAGTGCAATGCAAATCTCAGATATTCTCCTGCTCACCAACTCTCACGTTCCTCAAGTCAGCCTTCATCTCTTTGTGCTTCTGCTCCAGAGATTTGATGTCATTCCTCTGGTTGAGGACGGCGTACACAGTCAGAGCCTGGCCAGCAATCAGCAGACAGGCCAGCACGGTTAAACCTGCAACCTTATAGGCCCGAGTTGAAGAGCCACTGGAAAAGAGAATGAAGGAGAAGAAGAGAGACATGGAGAGATGGTTGTATAGGAGAAGAAAGAGAAAAAATAGAAGGAGGACCAAGAAGGATTGGAGTAACTAGAAGCTCGCCCCCGCTACGCGGGGGCTCGCGTCTAGCCCGCGGCCACGCCCACGTAGCGCCCGCGGCCACTTGGCAACTCATATAAGTGGCGTAGCGTCATGAGGGTCAGTGGGGCCGTGGCTCGGTCAGTGAAGACCCTGTAGTGCGGATGATATGTGGCATAGAGGGGCAGATTGTAAATCCCCAGAGGAAACATCCGTGGGCTACCATTGGTTCAGCGATGTGTGCGGTCGCCCTGCGGCCCCTCCTCCTCCACCAATGTGCAGTATTGAGAGCCCTGACGTCACAACAATTGGAGCGATGGGCACTGCACTGTGGTTGGTTAGGGTACACCTAGGGCCCAGGTAGAACCCAGTTAAAGCCTGCATGGGCAAACCCAGGTAGGACCCGCCTTGGTCCCACATAAACATGGGTAGTTGGGGCCCACCTAAGGGCCAGGTAGAAGCTACTTATAGCCTGCATGGGCATCGCAGTTGGGACTGAAGTGGATGCCGCTGACATTGCTGACATGGGGTCCATATGGTTTAGCCCACCTTGAAACCATATGGGAACTACGCTGGCATGCTGGCTGTAATGCAAACGCTGCATCATACCTGCAGTGTGTAGTTTGATGTTGTGTGTGTAGCAGATATACCTGCAGTGTGTAGATCAATGTCCATATGAAAGTCAATGCCCAGCATTTTTTTTTCCCCAGCAGAGTTTCTAGTGTCTCTGTCTCTCTCTGGAAGAGGTTGCACATGAACTCTGCAGCCGCACTGAGGCGCTCCAACACAAACACTCTGACATTAAGCTGCTTCACACAACAAACATCAGCACGACACTGCTGTTTGTCCAAAAGACACAATATCTCCTCTCCCACCGACGTCATGTGTTCATTTATCGACAGCCGTACAGACTCCTTTTGACACATTTTACCTCGTTTATCCAGCTCTCACTGACTCATCGGGCTGTTATTTTGCTGCGATCAAGTCAACGATGTGAGAGATTAGCTATCACAGACGGACGGACAGGGGGTGAAACATAGTCTTGCGCCATGCCTTTCGGCCTGGCGGAGACAATAAAAAAAGGAAAGTAAAGGAAATGAGCATTTCTGCAACAAAAGTAGTCAACAAACTATACTATGAAAACATGGGCCACATTGTCAAAGAATGTAAGAAAGAGGCAGTCATGTAGAAAATAGCCGATCTACAAGCTTACAAAGCCTCTCAACGTGAGGCGTTTTGAGCTTGTAGATCGGCTATTTTCACAATATGTACTTGTGGAACGGAGTCAAACAGAATGGGGGGGTCCCCAGATCAAGTACGTTTATTTGGGGGGGGGGGGGGGGGGGGGGGGGGGGGGCGGCGTGAAAGGGTTGATAAGCACTGCTGTAATTGGAGCGAAATTATCTGAAATTACTACATGACCATAATGCAGGCTAACATGCGTTGCACGGGGCGGTCCTGCCATGACGTTAGTTACTGTAGTTGCTGTGGAGCGACATAGTTCTCCAGAAGACACACACAAACATACACCATCTACAATGGACTAACTGAGCAGCAATATTGACATTCACCACACGAACGTGCATTGTTGACAAAGTGATTGCACAGCCGCTGCAGGCATGACAACCACGTTAGCGTTAGCGACATGGCAGCTATCACAGCGCCCTGTCCGTCGTCGCTGGGACTAACTGTGATGGCTACAGCAGTAACAGCAAGCTGTCTGCGATGCCATTGTCTGGAGACTGCTCTTAGCGTGACACGACCAATGAGAGTGAGCGCTGTAGTTGTTGCTAAGATACGGTGGCGTCTCTGCCCCATAGCTTGTAGATCTCTCACGCATGATTGGCGTAGGCTACGTTGCCAGGTCTGACTGTTTGTATAAGCGATTTTGGGCTTATTTGGGTGCACTTTTGGGCTCGTTTCCATAGACCACGGCAGCGCGTATTTCTTTCCCGTGACCGATGTGGCAAAAAAAGTGCAAAACGAACCATCCGGAAGTAAATTGCGCGATGAAATATATAGCACTTTTTGATTATTAGAGAAGGAGACACATGTGAAGGTTGAAAATGAAAGGTAGTAGATTATATAGTTTTTCATGAGGGATTTTTGTAGCAAGTTGTGAGAGAATTGGGCCACTCCTGTGGGCGGGGGGCTGATTAGAACCATTGGGGTTTGGGAAGGAGACGCTCTCTGTTTGAGTGGAAAGATGAGTTGGAGGGAGATTGAGAGAGAGGGAGCGACATGAAAGAAGGGGAAAATGGCAGATCATTTTAGATGTTAAAATGCAATTAGAGATGCCAACAAGGGATGTCCACACTGTGTGTAAAATTGGGTTAGATCCAATAAAATCCTCATTGTTACCGGTAATTAAAAAATGTTTTGGGTATGTGTATTTCATTTTCTGATAGAGAAAGTATAAGGGCGGGGTGGAAATGAAACGGAACATGGTAGGATAAACCAGAATAACTGGAACTTCTTGACTTTCTAGTAAACGGAAGTGAAACTTTTCCGGAAAAAAATCCCCCAGCATACCAATGAAAATGAGATAATCCATTGCCAGGCAGATAGGCTATCTTCTCTGAAGGTTAGAAAAGACAATAACTCATTTGATCGCATACAGGTCACCCTTGGGAAAGTCCAGACACTTAAATAAAAACATTTTTGAAACTGACTTCATGAAATGAAAAATAATGCGTTCCAATATGGCTTTTCTTTGCTTTAGTGGTAAATTTACCCTCCTCAGATAAACAAATGACATAATGTGAAAAACATAGTTATAGGCATTTTGATCAGTAGTACAAATGCACTGTTTTATAATATTACCCTTAGTAGTAAGTGCATCATTGGTGAAAAGTCCAGCGCAAGTATCAAGTCCTATATGGATACAGAAAATGGCCTCTCCTCCAAATGTGGCAAAGTGCCAATTACAGTATAACCGATACAGAGCAGAATGTGGACATTATACCTACAGTAGGCTTCCAAATATAAACACAAGCAGTTTTCACTCACAAGACCACATCTTTGAATGGTTGGTAGCCTACGTTAAAACATTGGTAAGGAATGCAGGCACGCAGGCACGCAAGCACGCACGCACGCAGGCAGGCACACACGCACGCACGCACGCACGCACGCACGCACGCACGCACGCACGCACGCACGCACGCACGCACGCACGCACGCACGCACACACACACACACACACACACACACACACACACACACACACACACACACACACACACACACAAAATCCTTACCCCACAGCTGGCACATTGATGGCAACCTGGCTGGAAGCCGCGATTAGAGGCTCATGGGTTTGAGGATCAGACATCTTTGCGTGCACCTAAAAAGACACACACACGTCACCACACATGTTTACAGAAACTTAACCTTGACCTAAGCTTAGTTTTAACCTGCTTAAACCCTATATATTTTGTTGACCCGAGTCCTATACTTGACCCCGTCCTCTTTTTTTCCTCTACATGAAATCACCAAAAATACCAGATCGAGAAGTTCACAACACGTCACATTAAGCTTGTAGATGTTAAATTTTCACCAAATGATCGACCATCAAGGGTTCAAGCGGTTAACCCAAACTAAACCAATTATGCCCAGAACTCAAACATGTACACACACACACAGACACACACATACAGACAGACACACACACGCGCACACACACACACACACACACACACACACACACACACACACACACACACACACACACACACACACACACACACACACACACACACACACACACACACACACACACACAATCACACTATCACAGGTACATGTTACCTTGGTTCAGGTAGCTGAATGTATCACTAATATTTGTGACTGGTTCACAGTCAGTGAGGTTTTATATAGGGAGAGATGGTGTGGAAAACCCCACAACAGCAACAAAAACAGAGAGTCAGTTTCTGATTGGCTGCTGAGGTTGGCATCATCAGTTGCCAGAAGCAGATTATTTCTAATGTTTGAGAAAAAGGTAAACTGACAGTAGAGCATTAAATCTTTAACAGGCCTTCGGTTATATTTTATTTGAAATATGTTATTATACATTTTACATAAATATGGTATAGATCAATTATGAATATAACTAAATTAAGAGCCTTTATTGATGTTTGTTTTGAACTATTTATAAACTGAAAGTCCTTTCACATCACTCTTGAGTCTTGTATACAGCAATGCTTTCTATGCTAAATAAGAAGTAAGCAACTGTATGGCGAAGTCAAACACAAATTAACAATAATGTAGACAATAATGTTTTCTATTGTTTTCTGTTCTTATCAGACAGGTATTTTACCAAAGTCCATTTATGATTGGCTGTATCATCAGACAGTTGCCACTTGGCAGAAGAAAATGACTTATCATTGTTGGCAAAAGGGTAAACTGACAGTAGCGCATTAAGCATTGAACATGCCTTACTGTATGTTCTGTTTTATTTGAAGTATGTTATTATGAATATATGGTATATTAGATAGATTATGAAACTAATTCACTCACTGTAAGACCTTTAAATGATGGCTGTTTTGGACTATCAAAAGCCTTGTCACATTCTTGTAACACTGTTGTGTCTTGTACAGTAGTAGCCTACTTTGTGTATTCATAATATCCAACCAGTTGCTGTTTTGTTTTCAATAAGTCGGCTATGGTGAAGCCAAAGGCTCGTGTGGACAAAGGCCTTCTATTCTCTTTTTTTTCTAATGCAGCTGTTTCAACCTTTATTCAGACAGTGGAGACATTACTGCTAAACAGAAGACAATGACATGTTAAAATGTATTCAGACATCTTCACCTCCTATTGGTTGGCATTAGCTTTGTTGAAAGGATTGTAGGATCATCTGCAAACTATAGTTTACAGACACAATTTGTAAAATGAAAATAAATCGAGGGGACGTTTCAATAAGCATGTAATGTTGGGCAGACCAACATAGTGGACTAAACTAGCTGAAATAGCATCAAAAAAACATTCAGCTTAAATTTGTGCATATGCGTTTTTTTGTTTGTTTGTTCTTGAAGAATATTTTGCTACCAAGAGCAATTTACAAAGTCATAATAACTGGTAAGTGGCCGAAATGCTAGCTAGAACATAAATATGCTACAAAATATTAATAAGCAACATACCAAGTGCGGTATGTGTAGCCCAAGAAAGGTCACCCCAGTGCTCTCAGCCAGTCACTCTGATTTTACAAGACATTAAGGTCGTGGTGTAAATTTATGATTTATATTAGGCTATTTCAAGAACTTTAAATGCTTAATTATTTTATTCCCTCAGTGTGCTTGCTGAGCCTGAACAGAAAACCCCTGCGTTCAACATTTTGCATGAAGATACTTGAGAGACAGCACTTGAAGCCTCTAGTCTAGTGAACGATTCACTTGACTCCCTGCAGTTTGCTTTTCAGGCAAACATTGGTGTGGATGATGCCATCATCTACTTGCTCCACACCTGTAGAGGCCGTGCAGTACTGCGAGTCCACCTGATGTAGGTGGACCACGGCCTGGTGGCCTGGTGGATTACGGACTACCTCACCTGCAGACCACAGCAGGTCAAACTGCAGGGCAGCCTCTCAGATGTGCTGGTGAGCAAAACCGGCGCTCCCCAAGGTACCGTGCTGTCACCCTTCCTGTTCACCCTCTACACCTCTGACTTCAATTTAATAACAAAAGAAGGAATGGCTGGTGGTGCTGCACACAAACAAACAAACAAGTAAATAAGTGTTTAGGTTATATGACAAATCTTTTTTAAGCGTACTCTATGAGTGTTATAACATATCTTACAACCATACATAAACGAATCGCAATAAAATATAAATACTCAATCTAATTTACTCCCTACCCCAGTGACGTCACTGATGATGTCACCCAATGTATAAATACATGACATGGTTGACTTCTTAGACATACACAATCTCACATTCATAGATAGCCTGGTGGAAGCTTGTGCACCAGTACAACAGGAATTCACTTGGTTTTATTCAACCAATCATTTCCAATATGGCTAGAAAGTGTCCCAATTGTGAAAAGACAGTGTTTTGGGCTGAGGAGGTGTCATCATTGGGTAAAGCTTGGCACAGGTTGTGCCTGAAGTGCGACCGTTGCAACAAGCTTCTGAATGCAGGGGGTCATGCTGGGCATGATGGAAGGCCCTACTGCAACATGCCATGCTATGCTGCCCTCTTTGGGCCAAGAGGTGTGAATATTGGAGGGGCAGGCTCCTATGTATATGATAGTCCTTTTAACTACAACAAATCTGCTGCTGTGGACTCGGCACCCACGTCTGAGGGGAGGGGAGCCTATGTACCTAAGGGACCTGAAAAAGATGGGAGCACCACTTTCACTTTCTTTGGTGAAACCAACCTTTCTCCCAAACCTCATGGGTTTAAGGATCAGACATCTTTGTGTGCACCTAAAAAGACACGCACACAACACACACACACACATACACACACGCACACGCACACACATACGTCACACACGTCACACACACAGACCCAGCTAGCGACCGAGCGTGACCGCTGATATCAAGCTCGTATTTGGCTGTGAGTGCCGAGCACTGCCGGCGCTGAGCTCTCCTCACGACTAATAGGTCTCGCTCATTGGAATGCGTGGCGATGTGCCGTGATCCTTCTATTGTCACACCAGTGTGACGCTGTCCATGTTTGAGGACATTTACATTTGAATGCATAGCACTACTCAATGTAGATTAGACTACATTAGCATAAGGAAATTGTCAGAATGTCTCTTCTAGAATTGTTTAAGACTCTCTCTGTCTCTCTGTCATTACTATACTTGTGAGGACATCAACATTTTAGGAAAGCACTTTTATAGATACCATTTGTAATTTTTGCCATTTTTCACACTGAACCTAAAACCATTTGTAAGCTTATTGGTGTTATTTAGTGATCAAAACAAAATAAGGTGACCTAGGATTTATTGCTCCTCAATCAAGTGTTTTTTGTCTTCTTTTTTTGCCTTGTTTGTTTTTGATTTTATTCTTATTGTATAGTTATTGTATTTACTCATTGCATTGTCAATTCTGGCACTTGTCTTTTGTAGTGCTGCTTTGCTTATTTTATTTGTTCTTTCACTTTAACTATTATTTAATATTAATTAAGTGGCCTATTATTGTTAATAACACACACACACACACACACACACACACACACACACACACACACACACACACACACACACACACACACACACACACACACACACACACACACACACACACACACACACACACACCATCACAGGTAAATGTTACCTTGGTTCGTTCAGGTAGCTGGATGTGTCACTAATATTTGTGACTGGTTCACAGTCAGAGAGGTTTTATGTAGGGAAACTATAGGTTACTAGCGTAACCCCGGTTTTATGAGTCTCGCCTATGGGAGAGCGCCCTCTGGTGTGAACACAGAAGCATTACTTGATACACTCCGGACAATACTCTGATTGGCTTGGCCTCTGATGTCTTTCCTGTCTGGAGGTCCTGCCCTCCATGGTACAAAATTTTGGGCGAGACTCTCGCTCCCTATATCATAAAACCGGGGTTACGCTAGTAACCTATAGTTTTACATTCTAAGAGTCGATTCGAGTCTCGCCTATGGGCGCGAAATTTGATAAACTCACGTATTGTTATCCAGAAGTCAGAGGACACAGCCTCAGGTACTGCCTGGAGCCTGGTGGCTACGTTTAGGACTGCATGCGCCACTGGGGGCATATTTTTTGTTTTCTCTCTCGTGTTTTTGCCAGACCCAGGGGGTCGGCCTATATGAGGCTTTGTCTGTCCCTCTTTTCCTCTGCACACACGTCATGCGAAGTCCGGCCATTCAGATTTCAACCACTAGGGGTCTGGCAGTACCAGGTCTCCTGGTTCTAGTTTCCCATTAAAAGGTAGTATTAAATGGCGTTTTCTAAAATCACATCGCGGGCCAGATTTGACGACGTTGCGGGACAGAATTGGCCCGCGAAACACCAGTTTGACACCACTGCGTTAGAGGGTTCTGGGGGATGTACCCAGGTCTGAGTTTAAGCACCACCCTCGTCGCACTGTCACTGAACTGCATGCACTCCTCATGGACTGAGATCCAACCAGTTGCACCGATCCTCTTGGCCGAGACCAAGGCCATCAGTGCAGTCTTAAGCGTCAGGTGTCGTAGGTCAATCCGGCCCAGAAGCTCAAAGGGCGCCCCAGACAGAGCGTCCAATACCAGGCCTAAGTCCCAGGATGGCACCAGGGACTTAGCTACTGGCAGGAGGCGCCTCGCCCCCTTCATGAACCGACTCACCAGGTGGTACTGACCCACCGTATCGCCACATAAGCCGATGCGACAAGCCAAAATGGCTGCCAGATAGACTTTCACAGTGGAGAAGGCCCTGCCCTTGTCCATTAGGTCCTGCAGAAAGGACAGAATGACAGTCACTGGGGCCAAATAAGGTATGGTGTGAGTTTTCTCACACATAACTCAAATGTGTGCCACTTTCTTTCATAACATGAACGTGTGGAGAAGGCCCTAGCACTCTATATGACACTGAGGCAACCCCTCGGCGCCCAGGTTCATCCGCTCACGTGTCAAGCCAAGAAAAATCTCGCCCCCCCGCTTGCGTTAGCATATCCCTGCGTTACGGTAGCGGCCAAGGGCGATCCTGTAGTAGAGGAGTGATTTCTGAGAGCCAGTGGCCCCACGCTGGGGCTACCAGTATCAACCTCAAGCCCTCTGTCCTCACTCTCTCGAGTGTGGGAGCAATGAGGGACAGCGGCGGAAAGGCGTACAGGAGTGTCCTGGGCCACGCGTGCGCTAGCACGTCCAGGCCCATTTCGCGTTGTCCTGTGAGGCAAACAGATCTAAAAAAAACGAAACGAGCCCAGATCTGTTCTGCTATGACGGGGTGAAGTGACCATTCCGCGTAATGGCACTTCCCCCTGGACAGCAGGTCTGCCCCCTCGTTCTGGAGGCTTGCCACGCGAGATGCTCTGAGAGAGAACAGTCGTTGTTCGCTCCAGATAAGCAGTCTGTGTGCCAGCTCGTGCAGCACGCGAGACCTCATACCTCCCTGCCTGTTGATATAACACAGCATTGACATGTTGTCTGTCCTGATTATCACATGACGCACTCGCAAATGGGAGGAAATAGCGTATGGCCAGAGAAACGGCCAGGAGCTCCAGGTAGTTTATCCTCAATTTAGGAACAAAAGGAGCAATGGTTGGTGGAGCTGCACACAAACAAACAAACAAACAAACAAACAAACAAACAAACAAACACGTAAATAAATGTTCAGGCTTTTTGACTTTTTTTTTAAGCATTTACTGTATGAGTGTTATAACATATCTCACAACCATACATAAACAAATCACAATAAAACATAAATACTTAACCTAATTTACCCCCACCCCCCATACTTTCTCTATCCCAGTGACATCATGGACGATGATATCACTGATGATGACTTCACTGATGATGACATCACTGATGATGACATCACTGATGATGTCACCCATTGTATAAATACATGATCTGGTTGGCTTCTTGGATATACGCAATCTCATATTTGCAGATAGCCTGGTGGAAGCTGGTGCACCAATACAAACAGGAGTTCACTTTGTTTTATTTGACCAAAACATTTCCAACATGGCTAAAAAGTGTCCCAATTGTGAGAAGACAGTGTTTTGGGCTGAGGAGGTGTCATCATTGGGGAAAGCTTGGCACAAGTTGTGCCTGAAGTGCGACCGCTGCAACAAGCTTCTGAATGCAGGGGGTCATGCTGAGCATGATGGAAGGCCCTACTGCAACATGCCATGCTATGCTGCCCTCTTTGGGCCAAGTGGTGTGAATATTGGCGGGGTACTGGCAGGCTCCTATACTTCTATGAACACCAGCAATCCTGCTGCTGTGGACACAGCACCTAAGAAGGCTGAGAAGAAAGCCTATGTACCTAAGGCACCAGCAAAACCTGGCAGCATCAGCACTTCATCTTTCTTTAAAGCCGACCTGTGTCCCAGATGCAACAAGAAAGTATTCTTTGCGGAGAAGGTGACATCACTGGGCAAGGAGTGGCATCGGCCCTGTCTGAGCTGTGAAAGGTGCCGCAAGACCCTGACTGCTGGCAGCCATGCAGAGCATGATGGCAAGCCGTACTGCGACGTACCATGCTATGCTGCCCTCTTTGGGCCAAGAGGTGTGAATATTGGAGGGGCAGGCTCCTATGTATATGATAGTCCTGGGAACAACATCAACCCTGCTGCTGTGAACTACTCAGCGCCCAAGGTGGAGGACAAGACAGCTTGTGTACCTAAGGACCCAGAAAGAGATGAAGGCGCAGGCTGCCATATGGATGATACTCCTGTTAACTACAACAACCCTGCTGCTGTGGACTCAGCACCCAAGCCTGAGGAGAAGAGAGCCTCTGTACCTAAGGGACCTGAAAAAGCTGGGAGCACCACTTTCACTTTCTTTGGTGAAACCAACCTTTGTCCCAGATGCAACAAGAAAGTATATTTTGCTGAGAAGGTGACCTCACTGGGCAAGAACTGGCATCGGCCCTGTCTCCACTGTGAAAAGTGCAGGAAGACCCTGGCTCCTGGCAGCCACGCAGAGCATTGTGGCCAGCCATACTGCCACAAGCCATGCTACGCTGATATGTTTGGGCCCCAAGTGGTGAACACTTGGCGTGGGCAGCTACATCTATGAACAGGGAGCCCAGTGCCATGACCCAGCCTTTAGCCCTATATGCCTAGATGGGCATATTGTTCTGGTTGTCAAGAACCGCCGTTCTGACCGATATGGCCATATATGGGCAATTTGGCATATAATGATAAAATCAAAAAAAAAAAATCCATACATGGGCATGAAGGGGACAAGGACAGACATATAGATATATCCATAAGTATGGGCATTAAAGGGATACAGGCAGACATACCGATGCAAAGAACTCCATATATGGGCAATTGGGCATAAAAGGGACACAGACAGATTTGGTACTCTGACAACAACGTGTACAACGGGTACTGCATATCCGGGCTCGCTTCCCGAATCGGCCGGTGTGCCCGGTCTATTCATAATAATCTCATCCACTACTCGCTGATCTACTGAAACACAGCCATCTGTCTGGCACAAATATGGAGTTCCACAATGATGTCATCAGTTTGAACCCCCGCCTACAACCACTCAGGTTTTACCATGAGAGCTGCAATCTAACTATTAAAGAAAAAAAACATAAATAACTAGAAAATGTGCTCCACGGAGCACAAGTCTCCGCCAGCAGACTTGTGTTCTTCCAGAGAATGTAGCAATCTTTGCTGTGTCATGTTGTCAGCATTTGTGGCTCGTCTTTGTTTTTTGTTATTTAGGGATTCAAGTGGTCTTTCTGCTGTCGGCATTGCGCCTTTGCTTCTTCATGAGGTTTCAGACGATAATTTCCTGCTTCTTCAGTTTGCGTAATGAGAGTTAGTTGCATTGTGTGATCTCAGCTGTGATCTCACTTTGTACTGGTGTGCTCCTCTATTCTCGGTGTGCGCTCCTCTCTTCTCGCTGTGCGCTCCTCCTCTCGGTACGCACTCCTCTCTTCTTGGTATGTGCTCCTTGTACTGGAAAGTACTGGAAAGTACTGTTCCTTGGTATGTGCTCCTTGTACTGGAAAGTACTGTTCCTGACTGTTCCTGAGCACAAGTCTCCGCCAGCAGCAGGATTTTTGGTAAGGAATTTATTCCAAGATTGGAACTTTTTCTGCTAATATCTCCTGACTAAATGTTAGCTTGGCTGATGGCACTGATGTCACTTCGAAACATGCACCGCAATGTTTCGAAGTGACTCACATATTTATAGGTATGTATTTCGTCATGCGTCCCGCTAGCCAATCAAAGCACACCCTTTCAACATATTGTCACGTGTCACGTGAAGCTTGACCAATGTTAGCTTGGCTAGGGGGGGGGGACACAGCGAAAATCAAACGAAAACATACTCTCCACCATGCCTTCGGCCTGGCGGAGACAATAAAGGTAAAAAAACACACTAAAACTAGAAAAAGTGCTCCTCGGAGCACATGTCTCCGCCAGGTCAGGTAAGTTATTGTGGCCTCCTGGTGGCGCTATAATAGGCCTATTTGAAAAGGGTGCCATTTCTTCTTAGGCCTTTCACGGCAATCGGACACTGCATTCATGATTTGTGGCATTTTGTTCCAAAAATGTGTTTTGCTAAATTAGACCTGCTGGTGGCGCTATAACAAGCCAATGTCAAATGGGTGGCATTTCTTCCTCGGCCTAATGGGAATGTGCGTGTGAAATTTCAAGGAAATTGCAAGCTGCGTTCATGATTTGAGGCATTTTGTTCAAAACGGACCAATCCTGCAAACTTTGGAAGCCAACCTTAGCCAATCAGGGACGGACAGACAGGGGGTAAAACATAGTCTCTCGCCATGCCTTTCGGCCTGGCGGAGACAATAAGCAGGATGTAATTTGCATACATATGTGAGGGGACTTAATTTAACTGGCTACATTTTATTTGTTCTACGATGGTGTCGCGGGCTGAAAAAAGCAGATCTACAAGCCAACAAAGCGTCTCATTGTGAGCTTGTAGATTTTAACAGCTTACATTGTATAAACTAGGGCCATATTGCGTCATCTCTTTTTTAATATGTTGATTTATTGACCACTTCAACTTGCTTTATTCATTTTGTCCACACAAGGGCGACAAAGACCGTTGAATAAAATACACTCTATTAGTTCAATGCACTTAGATCAATGTTAGGTTTTTGACCCATGCTGTGAGTGAGTGAGTCGTTAGTGAGTTAGTGTGTCTGTTTGTGAATTACTTAGTTAGTTTTGGGAAAAACGTTGGTACCTCTAAAGCAGGGGTTCCCAACCTTTCTGATACCAGGGACCGGCTGCCAGTTCTTGAAAATTTCGCGGACCGGCAAGGAAATATATGTCACATATATGTCACATATATGATGGGTGGGCTACAATTACATTTTCTATCTAGACACGTATTATACACTGCCAGTTGGGGCTAAATTATTAATGTAAGAATGACACGGTCTGAGAGTGTATAACAGACTTTTACTCCAACAGTATGAAAATACAAAACATGTACAACTGATGCAGAGACACAAGCCACAATCGCGAACAACAACAACAACACAACATTTACCGCTGTCGGTAGGCCCGGCGAGGATAAGCTTTGACACGCTCATGTCAATACAGTCTGTCTTGCAACGTCACATACTGCACGCAACACCAATAGCAAAAAAATACAGCACAGCTTAAAAGCAGAGAGACGACACACTCGCCAATACAAACAACATTGCATAGTAGCAGTAATTAATTAGTGATTTGACATCACGTTGAAAAACAGTATAGCAACATCACATCATTGCATAGTAGTAGTAATTAATTAGTGATTTGACATCACGTTGAAAAACAGTATAGCAACATCACATCATTGCATAGTAGTAGTAATTAATTAGTGATTTGACATCATGTTGAAAAACAGTATCACATACACAGGCAGGCAGAAACAACTTTGGTCATAATAATAACTCACCACTAGTGGGAGACCTGAGCCTGCTTCCCTGATACAAGCAGTTCGTAGCGTGGTGTGATTGAGGTCAAAGACAAACGAAGTGTATTTGTACAATCCAATCGGCTTCTAAACTTGGTCTTGGTGGCTGTCATGGCTGAAAAGCCAGCCTCACACAAGTACGTAGACGGGAAAGGTAACAAGGTCTTTAGTGCTAGTGTGGATAGTTCGGGGTATTCCGTCTTCACTTTAATCCAGAAGGATGGGACAGAATGCGACGTGAAAAAAGTTTTTAATCCTCCGTCATTCTTTAGCTCCAGCAGTTTGTCCTCTTGTTCAATTGTTAGAGTTGACGCGTCGGAGGCAAAGGGATCACGTATCCATTCATTCCCAGTCCTCGGGTCCTTTTGGGGGGGGAAATAGCGCTGGAACTCCGCTGACAGCGAACGTAGGTGGTTGCTCAGCAGTTTTGATAGGGGTCTGCGTTGTTTTTCTCCCACACAATCGGCAAATGTATGGAACATATCATAGACACCTTTGTCAACTCGTTTTGCCCATGAATCTAATTTGGATTTAAAAGCAGACACTTTGTCGGCCACTTTAAAGACTGTTGTCATTTTCCCCTGGAGCGACAGATTCAGTTCGTTCAGATGTGTAAATATATCACACAAATACGCCAGTTTTGCAACCCAGTCTTCATCTGCGAAGTGCTTGGCCAGGTCAGAGCCCTTCTCGGTAAGAAACACCTGCAGCGGCTGTCGTAGTTCATACACTCTGTTAAGGGCCTTACCCCTGGATAGCCATCGAACCTCTGTGTGTAAAAGGAGCCGCTTGTGGTCTGCATCCATCTCTTCACATATTTGCTCAAATAAACGAGTGTTAAGCGCGTGCGCTTTTATGAAGTTGATTACCTTGATCACTTCGCTCAATACAGTGTTCAACTCGGGGGACATTTTTTTACTTGCCAGCATCTCCCGATGAATGATGCAGTGAGTGGCTTCACAATTCGGGGCAACCTGCTTCAGTCTAGTTGTGAAGCCAGAGGTAACCGCCCAACTCACTCCAAATCCAACTCACTCCAAATCGCGCCCAACTCATTCCAGACATCTCACTCCACACACTTGCCCAACTCACTCCACACACTTGCCCAACTCACTCCACACACTTGCCCAACTCACTCCACACACTTGGCCAACTCACTCCAAAACTTATTATTGAGTACAATATTGAGGAATTAAGTACAATATTGAGGAATTTGTTACTTTTAACTCTATTCTGTTTTAGGCTTGGTTAAAGTTTTAAATACTGTCTCTACAAAACAGTCTCTACAAAACAACTTAAGGGGGGGGGGGCTCGCTGGCCCCCGTCTTGTTAGGCTATTATTGAGCCTTAACAGTATCTATGGCCCTGGACTGTTAACACTTTGGCACTCCACTCACTCCACCCCACTGCTTACACCTAATGGCCCTCCTCCACTGAGTTCACCCGCATAATCACCCTCCACCCAGGTTAGGGTTAGGGTTAGGGTTTAGGGTTAGGGTTAGAATGTAAGAGTCTCCACCGATTCAACCCCCACACACACACACACACACACACACACACACACACACACACACACACACACACACACACACACACACACACACACACACACACACACACACACACACACACACACACACACACACACACACACACACACACACGAACACTGGGCTAAAGTGTTTAATGCATGTTTTATAATATTATAATTTATAGCTACAAAGCAACTAGTAAAACAAATAAATTTAGTGGAGTAAAAAAACAATATTTGGATCCAATATGTAGTGGAGTAGAGGTAAAAGCATTGGAAGTTGGGAATACTCAAATAACGCACAAATACCCAACATTGTACTTAAGTACAGTACTTAAGTAAATGTACTTAGTTACTTTACACCACTGACACATTGAACCAATATTACACTGGTGACATTGCATGGAGTGAGTTGGGTTTGGTCCTGGAGTGAGTTGGCTATGGTCCTGGAGGGAGTTGGTCTTTGGTCCTGGAGTGAGTTGGCCGAGCCCTGGAGTGAGTTGGGCGAGCCCTGGAGTGAGTTGGGCAAATATTTCTTAAGTCTTCATGGAGTGAGTTGGATTTGGAGTGAGTTGGGCGGTATTCAAGCCAGACAGGCGGCCAGTCATCGCCGCAGCACCGTCAGTGCATACACCAACACAGAAAGCCCAGTCCAGTTTATCAGTAGCATATTCATGCAAGGCTTTGAAGATTTCTTCTCCAGTCGTTTTTGTTGGGAGTGACAAAACACACAGTACATCCTCTTGCAAGTCATCTTTATATATATAACGGACATAAGCAAGTAATATTGCCTTATTTTCCACGTCAGTTGATTCATCAACTTGAATAGCATACCATGGAGATGCACGAATCCTTTCAAATAACTGCGTCTCAACATCCTCAGCCATATCATCAATTCTCCTTTTTACTGTGTTATCAGAGAGAGGAATGTGCCCAACTTTCTTAGCAAAAGATTCCCCAAACATTTCTCGACAAATGTCCTTTGTGGATGGAAGTATCAAGCTCTCTCCAATGTCGAAAGGCTTCTTTAATTTAGCAATTCTATTTGCCACCAAATATGAACATTTCAAAGCAGTTACATTGACTGAAGTTGTCTTTTTAATTGTCTGCTGCTGGCTTATTTGTCCTCGTTTTTTTTCCTCAAAAAATGCCACTGTCTTATCTTTGTGTTCCGGGTGATTTTTTTGGAGGTGCCGACTCAAGTTTGATGGCTTCATAGCCGAATTAGCCAACGTATTCCCGCATAACACACACAATGGCTCCGGTGCATCTTCATCACCTGTTGCGGTGAATCCGTATTGGATGTAGGAGCTGTTATATTTGCGATTGAACGTGGACTTTTTCTTTTTCTTAGCTCCTTCATCCTCTTTTTCGCCTTCATTTGGCCTTTTATCTGCCTTGGTGGGCCCAGTGAAGAAGTTTGTTAGTGTTGACTGCTTTTGCATCTTTTTTGATAATTACTCCAACTATTATGATAACGCATTGTGGTCAGTCGCGGTGTTGCCAGAGATTGAAAGAGAAATAAGCAACCAGGTCTAAGAAAAACAAGGCCAAAAGAAGCGGCCAGCCGGCCACATACTTTGAACCTGGGCTACATGGGCTGTTTAAAAAAAACTTCAACCTATTAATATTTACAAGCAACTTCACTCTTTGTTGGTTACTCCGCTAAGGCGAGGCGTGCCACTGACACGTGTGGCGATATTTTGAGTTTTAAGTAGCTTATAATAAACGGACATGGCAACACCGGTCTGGCGCTGTTAAGTGACGTTACGGAGCACGCGTCGGGCGGAGAACAAATCTACAAGCTAAACAGCTGTAAACAACGCCCCCTGATGCAATGCGTTGTGAGCTTGCAGATCTGTTCTTTCTACTACGCTGCTGCTGAAGAAATTATTCCTCAGTGTCCTTGGGCGCCGCCTCGCGCAACGAAAATAATCGATCTACGTCTACAAGCACTATTTGTTTTATACACATATATTTGTATTGTTTGTGATATGTTATGTGATAGATGCGCAGCTGGGTTGAAATGATTATTGGGCTTTGTTTAAAATAATAACTTTAATGATAAAAAAAAAAAAAAAACACGACTGAACTAGGAATTCCTGGGTGTCTTCTCACGGACCGGCGGGACATGTCCCGCGGACCGGCACCGGTCCGCGGACCGGTGGTTGGGAACCTCTGCTCTAAAGCAGTGTTTCCCAAACTGGGGGGTCGGGACCCTCAGGGGGTCCCCAGATGAATAGCTTACAGGGTGTCTGCACATTTATAAAGTTACAATTTAAGGACTTTTTTTTAGACCTGTTATGACCCTGAGGTCATAATGTATTTAATACTCTTTAATATTCTGTGTATAGGTTTGTGTATGCCCTGTGTGTGTGTGTGTGTGTGTGTGTGTGTGTGTGTGTGTGTGTGTGTGTGTGTGTGTGTGTGTGTGTGTGTGTGTGTGTGTGTGTGTGTGTGTGTGTGTGTGTGTGTGTCTGTGAGAGTGATGGGCTGCAGGTATGTCTAGCTGATTGTGTGAGTGAGTAATTTTGCAGGGAGCTGATTGGTTCCAGCCTTGGGAGAGGGAAGTTTAAAATGGCTGCTTTCCACAGTTCCTGTGGGCTCTCCTCTCTTCAGTTCCAGCAAGACTACCAGCCAACCTGTAGACATGTTTGTTAGGAGTTATTGTGTATTTTAACAGCCTTGGGTTTCGTAGGGGTGGGTAGTCCTTATGTTCTTCAGGTCCTTATGTTATTATGTTCTTTAGGTCCTTATGTTCTCCAGGTTCTTATGTTATTCAGGTTCTTATCTTCTCGAGGTTCTTATGTTCTCCAGGTTCTTTAGGTGCAGCAGTGGCTCAGGGGTAGAGTGGCCGGGTAGAGTGAACTGAAAAACCGCAAGGTTCCCAGTTCGATCCCGGGCTGGGGCGCTCCCCTAGAGTTAGTGTCGAAGTGTCCTTGAGCAAGACGCTGAACTCCTAATTGCTCCCGATGAGCAGGTTGGTGCCTTGCATGGTTTCCTCCGCCATCGGTGTATGAATGTGTGTGTGAATGGTTTAATGGCACAATCAATGTAAAGCGCTTCGGATAGAAGCGCTATATAAATGCACCATTTACCATTTATGTTACGTTTATTGTTTTGCTGTAATGTTCACCCCTAAGTTACAGGCTTTTAATAAAAACCCATAAAAAAGGCTGCAAACTCTTGTTGCTTGTGGTCCTTTGGAGCTGGAAAGGGTTAGGGTTAGGGTTAGGCTCACTTGTTATGTTGCGCCTTAAGGTCCCCCTAGGCCGGGGCGTAACAGACCTTTTTAAAACCGCATTGGCCAAATTGTCAAACAATAGGTAAGAAAGAGTCAAACGTTGTGAAAATAGCCGATCTACAAGCTCACAACGCCTCGCACTGCAAGGTGTCGTGAGCTTGTAGATCGGCACTAGGTATCCACTAGGTATGGAGTAGTCCTACTGTCTGCCGGTCTAAATGGATCCTATTAATAATCTGTAAAAACAAATGAAAAATGCCCCCTTGCGGCCTAAAGCATTGTACCCAGCCATATATGAGGTTTTCACCCCACAGAGACGCTACGTATTTACCCAGAAAGCAACACGAGCATACGTTATCATCATCTGTGTGTCATTTTAAGATGTCTTTGGGCTATTCAAAAATAAACAGACATACAAGCTCATAGCACGCTATGAGCTTGTAGATCTGCTTTTTTTTTTTTCATTGTGAAAATTTGTGCAAATCTTTGTGCAAATATATATGTTTTTTAAAGCATATATTGCATTTTAAACTAAAATCTTTGCTTCTGGGGATTCAACAAATGTCTTCTAAATCCTAACATTTTTTTGAAAAAACGTATGTTGCTATAATATCAGTGGTTCTCAAACTTTTTTCATGTCAAAGACCCCCGAAATGATATGTATTTGGCCGCGGACCCCCATCGGTGGTCATCAAATTATTGGGAATGCGACAAAAACTAAAACATCAATTCAAGTCTCCATAGGGTGACTAATCGATAGGAAAAAAAGAGTCATTAAGGAGTTGAACTATCCCTTTAACCTAAATGCAATAGGCAGGACACCGCAGGGACTTGAACCCCATCCTAGTGAACCAGGAGTACCATACCAGTGTCTTTTACCTTGGTGGTGGAAAAAGAACTCACATTCTTTACTTAAGTAAAAGTATCAATACTGCAATGTAGAAATACTCTGTTACAAGTAAAAGTCCGGAATTAAAAATGTACTTGAGTAAAAGTACAAAAGTATTGGTATCAAGACATACTTAATGTACGAAAAGAATGTACTCATTTTGCAGAATGTCACGTTTCACAAGTTTTCAATTGTATAAAATGTATACAAATCTTTTGAAAATAGCCGATCTACAAGTTCACAATGCGACACATTGTGAGCTTGTAGATCGGCTATTTTCAAATGGCCGCAATGTATATAGGGTTGAAGTGGGTAATCAAAATCTACAAAGTAACTAGTAACTAAAGTTTTCAAATAAATGTAGTTGAGTAAAAGCATAATATGTTCCTCTGAGATGTAATGGAATAGAAGTACAAGTACTGAAAATTGGAAATACTCCAGTAAAGTAAAAGTACCTCAAAATTCTACTTAAGTACAGTACTTTAGTAAATGTACTCAGTTACTTTACACCACTGAAGACCGGAAACGTATCTGTGTCATTTTCAGACTTCTTTGGCTATTCAAAAAATAACAGATCTACAAGAGCTTGTAGATCTGCTATTCTTTTTGAAAAATCATCAAAATGTGTGGAAATCTTTAAATATATATATTTGTAAGCGAACATTTGTACAATGTTTTGTTCCAGGGACCGCCCCAAAAGCAAAGATTTGAGTTATAAATGTTCACTTTTAGTTTTTCCAGATAGAGTAGATTGTGTCCGGGTCAGTGGCGCCGGACTATTCAGTCCAGCCAAAAAGTATTATTATTTATTTTTAATAAATAATAAAAATCAGTCCAGTCCCCCCGCACCTCGCAACCACCGCGAGCGCGAGGCGAACCAAATTAACCGAAATAACCGCATTATCCACCCCAAAAATCAACAAACCCACCCGAAATAACCGCAAAATGCGCGTATGTGTCCCTGACGGGTCCCCCCACGTCATATTCCGCTCCGGCGCCCCTGGTCCGGGTAGCTCAGTCGGTAGAGCTCTCGGTTCGATCCCGGGCACCCTCAACTCAGCACATGAGTAGCACGGCTTGGGTGCGATAAGTCGTGCGGTAAGTACTGGGAGCTGAGGTTACGCGGCTGATACCGACAATAAGCCACCTCCCGACCTACTTTAGATACATTAACATACATGAATATAGCCATATAATATCAAACAGTAACCTGACTAGCCAGATGAGGGCGGTATTGAGTCATCAATTCAATACACACCCTGATCTGGAATCTCTCAGGGAGTTACGCTGCCCAGTCGCTGCGTATTCGAACCAATCAGCGGCTGCCAGGGGCGGGATAATCCAATCACCTGCCTAGTAGCTTGAAAAAAAGAAAAAACGTCTGTCATCGATTCTGCTTACGGAGTCTCAGATGGAAGTAGCCTGTGAAACAAAGTTGAGTCGCAAGCTTCTTCCATTTGACGGTGTCAGGTTAATCAAACAGGGGTTTATCACTGCAATTTCAATTCATATATTTTAGTTCTCGTCCTTATTTGTTAGAATCTAGAGCAGTAAATGAATGGCATGCCAATTGGTAATGTTCCATTACTTTTTAAACGTATACAGTGAATACTAAACTGATGCTTAAAGGTTCTATAACATTCATTTTCACTTTTTTTATTTTTCATGTTTTTTGGGGGGTTTTATAACCTCAATTACACCCAAAAAATCTGAACTTTGAACATTCAGTGGATTTTCTGTGGTCTCTGGTTTTCTGAATAACTAGGCTGAAAAGTAATCTGAGCTTGGCCCTTGGGTAGTGAAGTCACACGCCATTAATCCCGCCTCTCCTCCTCGCCCCTCCCCTCCCTTATCCTTTCCTTTGGGGGCGGAGCAGAGACGATGATTGACAGGCAAAATCCCTCAACAGCGACACCCGCAGGCAAAGATTTATTTTTTCATTGCAGTTGAAAAGGCTTTAGAAATGTGAGAGAAAAACACCTGCCAAGGATCACTGGAGTGGATTTTTTTGTTAAAACTTTTTATACACGTTTGAAGGACCATGATAAAGACTTTTAATGTGTGGTAAAACTGAATGTCATGAAACCTTTAACTTAAAAAAATATACATCGCGAATCAAATCACAATCTCGGTCAGAAAAATCACAATTAGATTTTTTCTCAAAATCGTTCAGCCCTACTATACACTAGTGATGCGTGGGTCTGGTTTTCTTTCGTAACCCGCCCGCCTGCCACCAGAGCCCAACCCGCCCAGCAAACAATATATAAATCATCGACCAGGCCACTCCCGCAAAAGGGGTTCTCCTTCCATTCCGACATCTCGCCACTCCGACTAGTGGCTTCCGCGTGCGGTTAGGGTTAGGGTTAGGTATAGGGTTCGTTAATGTCGGAAAGGCGACATGTCGGAAAGGCGAAATGCACCCCCCGCAAAAACAAAAGTAGCCTACCGACCGGCTTTTCAATGCACTAGCAACGTCAAGTCCGTCCATTCAATCGCTTTTGAGAGGGAGGAAGAGAAAGAGAAAGAGAGAGAGAGAGAGAGAGAGAGAGAGAGAGAGAGAGAGAGAGGGGTAGGGAGAGAGAGAAACGGCAGCGAACCAAGGGACCAAATTTGACTGGGAGACAGTCATCTAACACATCGGTTCTCAAAGTGGGGTCCGGGGAACCCAAGGGGTAATTGAGGGGGTTCCAGGGGGTCCACAGCAAAATGTGTTAATATAGCGTCACAATCATTTTAACCTTTTATACTTTGGCTATTCAAAAATAGCAGAAAGTTCACGATTTTTTGAAAAATCGTGAACATTTGTGCAAACCTTGATTTGAAAAAGTTTGAGAACCACTGATCTAACATTTTTTCATGTCAAATGAAATTAAGGAATCATAGCATAGCCGTGACCCCCCCCCCCCCCCCCCCCATCTGATATTTTTTTGTGCCAGGGACCCCACCAGAAGTGTTAAAAAGCTCCACATTTTTCAATATCTAATCTAAAATCAAAATGACACAGATGCACAGATGCTTTCCCGGTTTTAATGGGTTAAATGGCCTGTCTTGGTTTAAAGCCCACTCACCACGACAAGGTGCAGGCCGAGAGTGGGGGGGACACCCCCACCACCCCTTTGGGGTGGTGGGGATAGGGGGGTGGGGGTTGGGGTGGGGGTGGGGGGTGGCATATCAACAATTGGGAAAGGAAAAACATACTCTGGCGAGACAACATGAAACATATATTCCAACCTAGAAGGAAACAGATATCGAGTTATATTACAACATAGAAGCAAACAGATATCACGTTATATTACAACCTAGAAGCAAACAGATCATGACTCATATTACAATATATTACAAACAGACGTAAATAGATATTACATATATTACAATATATAACGAACAAAAATAAATCATTATTACACTTATTACAATATATTACAAGGAGAAGTGAGACTCAGGCTTCTTCTTCTTTCGTTTATCATCATTAGATGTCCAGCTCAAGGTCGTGCAGCCACGCCCTCATCTCGGGTCCCACATCAAAGAGGCCGGCCTCCGATTGTGGTCTGTACAGGACTAAGAGGTGATTATGTGATCGGCAGGGTTCTGGATACAGGGCTGCAGGCTCTGGATACAAAGTTATGGATACAGGGTTCTGGATACGGGGCTGCAGAGGACATTGCAGAGAACAATCAGTCATCCATCCCGTCGAAGTGTCGAAGTGTCCTATCCATCCATCCACCCCGTCGGTCGAAGTGTCCTATCCATCCATCCCGTCTGTCGAAGTGTCCTATCCATCCATCCATCCTCCGTCGGTCTAAGTGTCCTATCCATCCATCCATCCCCTCTGTCGAAGTGTCCTATCCATCCATCCATCCCGTCTGTCGAAGTGTCCTATCCATCCATCCATCCCGTCTGTCGAAGTGTCCTATCCATCCATCCACCCCGTCGGTCGAAGTGTCCTATCCATCCATCCCGTCTGTCGAAGTGTCCTATCCATCCTCCGTCGGTCGAAGTGTCCTATCCATCCTCCGTCGGTCGAAGTGTCCTATTCATCCATCCACCCCGTCGGTCGAAGTGTCCTATCCATCCATCCCGTCGGTCGAAGTGTCCTATCCATCCATCCCGTCGGTCGAAGTGTCCTATCCATCCATCCCGTCGGTCGAAGTGTCCTATCCATCCATCCCGTCTGTCGAAGTGTCCTATCCATCCATCCAGTCTGTCGAAGTGTCCTATCCATCCATCCACCCCGCCTGTCGAAGTGTCCTATCCATCCATCCATCCCGTCTGTCGAAGTGTCCTATCCATCCATCCATCCCGTCTGTCGAAGTGTCCTATCCATCCATCCACCCCGTCGGTCGAAGTGTCCTATCCATCCATCCACCCCGTCTGTCGAAGTGTCCTATCCATCCATCCATCCCGTCTGTCGAAGTGTCCTATCCATCCATCCACCCCGTCGGTCGAAGTGTCCTATCCATCAATCCATCCCGTCGGTCGAAGTGTCCTATCCATGCATCCACCCCGTCTGTCGAAGTGTCCTATCCATCCATCCATCCCGTCTGTCGAAGTGTCCTATCCATCCATCCACCCCGTCGGTCGAAGTGTCCTATCCATCAATCCATCCCGTCGGTCGAATTGTCCTATCCATCCATCCATCCCGTCTGTCGAAGTGTCCTATCCATCCATCCACCCCGTCTGTCAAAGTGTCCTATCCATCCATCCATCCCGTCTGTCGAAGTGTCCTATCCATCCATCCATCCTGTCTGTCGAAGTGTCCTATCCATCCCGTTTGTCGAAGTGTCCTATCCATCCATCCATCCCGTCTGTCGAAGTGTCCTATCCATCCATCCATCCCGTCGGTCGAAGTGTCCTATCCATCCATCCATCCCGTTTGTCGAAGTGTCCTATCCATCCATCCATCCCGTCGGTCGAAGTGTCCTATCCATCCATCCACCCCGTCGGTCGAAGTGTCCTATCCATCCATCCATCCCGTCGGTCGAAGTGTCCTATCCATCAATCCTGTCTGTCGAAGTGTCCTATCCATCCCGTTTGTCGAAGTGTCCTATCCATCCATCCATCCCGTCTGTCGAAGTGTCCTATCCATCCATCCATCCCGTCTGTCGAAGTGTCCTATCCATCCATCCTGTCTGTCGAAGTGTCCTATCCATCCCGTTTGTCGAAGTGTCCTATCCATCCATCCATCCCGTCTGTCGAAGTGTCCTATCCATCCATCCATCCCGTCGGTCGAAGTGTCCTATCCATCCATCCACCCCGTCTGTCGAAGTGTCCTATCCATCCATCCACCCCGTCGGTCGAAGTGTCCTATCCATCCATCCACCCCGTCTGTCGAAGTGTCCTATCCATCCATCCACCCCGTCGGTCGAAGTGTCCTATCCATCAATCCATCCCGTCGGTCGAAGTGTCCTATCCATCCATCCATCCCGTCTGTCGAAGTGTCCTATCCATCCATCCTGTCTGTCGAAGTGTCCTATCCATCCCGTTTGTCGAAGTGTCCTATCCATCCATCCATCCCGTCTGTCGAAGTGTCCTATCCATCCATCCATCCCGTCGGTCGAAGTGTCCTATCCATCCATCCATCCCGTCGGTCGAAGTGTCCTATCCATCAATCCATCCCGTCGGTCGAAGTGTCCTATCCATCCATCCACCCCGTCTGTCGAAGTGTCCTATCCATCCATCCACCCCGTGGGTCGAAGTGTCCTATCCATCCATCCACCCCGTCTGCCGAAGTGTCCTATCCATCCATCCATCCCATCTGTCGAAGTGTCCTATCCATCCATCCTGTCTGTCGAAGTGTCCTATCCATCCATCCCGTCTGTCGAAGTGTCCTATCCATCCATCCATCCCGTCGGTCGAAGTGTCCTTTCCATCCATCCCGTCGGTCGAAGTGTCCTATCCATCCATCCACCCCGTCTGTCGAAGTGTCCTATCCATCCATCCACCCCGTCGGTCGAAGTGTCCTATCCATCAATCCATCCCGTCGGTCGAAGTGTCCTATCCATCCATCCACCCCGTCTGTCGAAGTGTCCTATCCATCCATCCACCCCGTGGGTCGAAGTGTCCTATCCATCCATCCACCCCGTCTGCCGAAGTGTCCTATCCATCCATCCATCCCATCTGTCGAAGTGTCCTATCCATCCATCCTGTCTGTCGAAGTGTCCTATCCATCCATCCCGTCTGTCGAAGTGTCCTATCCATCCATCCATCCCGTCGGTCGAAGTGTCCTTTCCATCCATCCCGTCGGTCGAAGTGTCCTATCCATCCATCCACCCCGTCTGTCGAAGTGTCCTATCCATCCATCCACCCCGTCTGTCGAAGTGTCCTATCCATCCATCCATCCCGTCGGTCGAAGTGTCCTATCCATCCATCCACCCCGTCGGTCGAAGTGTCCTATCCATCAATCCATTCCGTCGGTCGAAGTGTCCTATCCATCCATCCATCCCGTCTGTCGAAGTGTCCTATCCATCCATCCACCCCGTCTGTCGAAGTGTCCTATCCATCCATCCACCCCGTCGGTCGAAGTGTCCTATCCATCCATCCACCCCGTCTGTCGAAGTGTCCTATCCATCCATCCACCCCGTCTGTCGAAGTGTCCTATCCATCCATCCATCCCGTCGGTCGAAGTGTCCTTTCCATCCATCCCGTCGGTCGAAGTGTCCTATCCATCCATCCACCCCGTCTGTCGAAGTGTCCTATCCATCCATCCACCCCGTCTGTCGAAGTGTCCTATCCATCCATCCATCCCGTCGGTCGAAGTGTCCTATCCATCCATCCACCCCGTCGGTCGAAGTGTCCTATCCATCAATCCATTCCGTCGGTCGAAGTGTCCTATCCATCCATCCATCCCGTCTGTCGAAGTGTCCTATCCATCCATCCACCCCGTCTGTCGAAGTGTCCTATCCATCCATCCATCCCGTCTGTCGAAATGTCCTATCCATCCATCCATCCTGTCTGTCGAAGTGTCCTATCCATCCCGTTTGTCGAAGTGTCCTATCCATCCATCCATCCCGTCTGTCGAACTGTCCTATCCATCCATCCATCCCGTCGGTCGAAGTGTCCTATCCATCCATCCATCCCGTTTGTCGAAATGTCCTATCCATCCATCCATCCCGTCGGTCGAAGTGTCCTATCCATCCATCCACCCCGTCGGTCGAAGTGTCCTATCCATACATCCATCCCGTCGGTCGAAGTGTCCTATCCATCAATCCTGTCTGTCGAAGTGTCCTATCCATCCCGTTTGTCGAAATGTCCTATCCATCCATCCATCCCGTCTGTCGAAGTGTCCTATCCATCCATCCATCCCGTCTGTCGAAGTGTCCTATCCATCCATCCTGTCTGTCGAAGTGTCCTATCCATCCCGTTTGTCGAAGTGTCCTATCCATCCATCCATCCCGTCTGTCGAAGTGTCCTATCCATCCATCCATCCCGTCGGTCGAAGTGTCCTATCCATCCATCCACCCCGTCTGTCGAAGTGTCCTATCCATCCATCCACCCCGTCGGTCGAAGTGTCCTATCCATCCATCCACCCCGTCTGTCGAAGTGTCCTATCCATCCATCCACCCCGTCGGTCGAAGTGTCCTATCCATCAATCCATCCCGTCGGTCGAAGTGTCCTATCCATCCATCCATCCCGTCTGTCGAAGTGTCCTATCCATCCATCCTGTCTGTCGAAGTGTCCTATCCATCCCGTTTGTCGAAGTGTCCTATCCATCCATCCATCCCGTCTGTCGAAGTGTCCTATCCATCCATCCATCCCGTCGGTCGAAGTGTCCTATCCATCCATCCATCCCGTCTGTCGAAGTGTCCTATCCATCCATCCACCCCGTCTGTCGAAGTGTCCTATCCATCCATCCATCCTGTCTGTCGAAGTGTCCTATCCATCCCGTTTGTCGAAGTGTCCTATCCATCCATCCATCCCGTCTGTCGAACTGTCCTATCCATCCATCCATCCCGTCGGTCGAAGTGTCCTATCCATCCATCCATCCCGTTTGTCGAAATGTCCTATCCATCCATCCATCCCGTCGGTCGAAGTGTCCTATCCATCCATCCACCCCGTCGGTCGAAGTGTCCTATCCATACATCCATCCCGTCGGTCGAAGTGTCCTATCCATCAATCCTTTCTGTCGAAGTGTCCTATCCATCCCGTTTGTCGAAATGTCCTATCCATCCATCCATCCCGTCTGTCGAAGTGTCCTATCCATCCATCCATCCCGTCTGTCGAAGTGTCCTATCCATCCATACTGTCTGTCGAAGTGTCCTATCCATCCCGTTTGTCGAAGTGTCCTATCCATCCATCCATCCCGTCTGTCGAAGTGTCCTATCCATCCATCCATCCCGTCGGTCGAAGTGTCCTATCCATCCATCCACCCCGTCTGTCGAAGTGTCCTATCCATCCATCCACCCCGTCGGTCGAAGTGTCCTATCCATCCATCCACCCCGTCTGTCGAAGTGTCCTATCCATCCATCCACCCCGTCGGTCGAAGTGTCCTATCCATCAATCCATCCCGTCGGTCGAAGTGTCCTATCCATCCATCCATCCCGTCTGTCGAAGTGTCCTATCCATCCATCCTGTCTGTCGAAGTGTCCTATCCATCCCGTTTGTCGAAGTGTCCTATCCATCCATCCATCCCGTCTGTCGAAGTGTCCTATCCATCCATCCATCCCGTCGGTCGAAGTGTCCTATCCATCCATCCATCCCGTCGGTCGAAGTGTCCTATCCATCCATCCATCCCGTCGGTCGAAGTGTCCTATCCATCCATCCACCCCGTCTGTCGAAGTGTCCTATCCATCCATCCACCCCGTGGGTCGAAGTGTCCTATCCATCCATCCACCCCGTCTGCCGAAGTGTCCTATCCATCCATCCATCCCATCTGTCGAAGTGTCCTATCCATCCATCCTGTCTGTCGAAGTGTCCTATCCATCCATCCCGTCTGTCGAAGTGTCCTATCCATCCATCCATCCCGTCGGTCGAACTGTCCTATCCATCCATCCCGTCGGTCGAAGTGTCCTATCCATCCATCCACCCCGTCTGTCGAAGTGTCCTATCCATCCATCCACCCCGTCTGTCGAAGTGTCCTATCCATCCATCCATCCCGTCGGTCGAAGTGTCCTATCCATCCATCCACCCCGTCGGTCGAAGTGTCCTATCCATCAATCCATCCCGTCGGTCGAAGTGTCCTATCCATCCATCCATCCCGTCTGTCGAAGTGTCCTATCCATCCATCCACCCCGTCTGTCGAAGTGTCCTATCCATCCATCCATCCCGTCTGTCGAAGTGTCCTATCCATCCTGTCTGTCGAAGTGTCCTATCCATCCATCCATCCCGTCGGTCGAAATGTCCTATCCATCCATCCCGTCGGTCGAAGTGTCCTATCGATCCATCCACCCCGTCTGTCGAAGTGTCCTATCCATCCATCCACCCCGTCTGTCGAAGTGTCCTATCCATCCATCCATCCCGTCGGTCGAAGTGTCCTATCCATCCATCCACCCCGTCGGTCGAAGTGTCCTATCCATCAATCCATCCCGTCGGTCGAAGTGTCCTATCCATCCATCCATTCCGTCTGTCGAAGTGTCCTATCCATCCATCCACCCCGTCTGTCGAAGTGTCCTATCCATCCATCCATCCCGTCTGTCGAAGTGTCCTATCCATCCATCCATCCTGTCTGTCGAAGTGTCCTATCCATCCCGTTTGTCGAAGTGTCCTATCCATCCATCCATCCAGTCTGTCGAAGTGTCCAATCCATCCATCCATCCCGTCGGTCGAAGTGTCCTATCCATCCATCCATCCCGTTTGTCGAAGTGTCCTATCCATCCATCCATCCCGTCGGTCGAAGTGTCCTATCCATCCATCCACCCCGTCTGCCGAAGTGTCCTATCCATCCATCCATCCCATCTGTCGAAGTGTCCTATCCATCCATCCTGTCTGTCGAAGTGTCCTATCCATCCATCCCGTCTGTCGAAGTGTCCTATCCATCCATCCATCCCGTCGGTCGAACTGTCCTATCCATCCATCCCGTCGGTCGAAGTGTCCTATCCATCCATCCACCCCGTCTGTCGAAGTGTCCTATCCATCCATCCACCCCGTCTGTCGAAGTGTCCTATCCATCCATCCATCCCGTCGGTCGAAGTGTCCTATCCATCCATCCACCCCGTCGGTCGAAGTGTCCTATCCATCAATCCATCCCGTCGGTCGAAGTGTCCTATCCATCCATCCATCCCGTCTGTCGAAGTGTCCTATCCATCCATCCACCCCGTCTGTCGAAGTGTCCTATCCATCCATCCATCCCGTCTGTCGAAGTGTCCTATCCATCCTGTCTGTCGAAGTGTCCTATCCATCCATCCATCCCGTCGGTCGAAATGTCCTATCCATCCATCCCGTCGGTCGAAGTGTCCTATCGATCCATCCACCCCGTCTGTCGAAGTGTCCTATCCATCCATCCACCCCGTCTGTCGAAGTGTCCTATCCATCCATCCATCCCGTCGGTCGAAGTGTCCTATCCATCCATCCACCCCGTCGGTCGAAGTGTCCTATCCATCAATCCATCCCGTCGGTCGAAGTGTCCTATCCATCCATCCATTCCGTCTGTCGAAGTGTCCTATCCATCCATCCACCCCGTCTGTCGAAGTGTCCTATCCATCCATCCATCCCGTCTGTCGAAGTGTCCTATCCATCCATCCATCCTGTCTGTCGAAGTGTCCTATCCATCCCGTTTGTCGAAGTGTCCTATCCATCCATCCATCCAGTCTGTCGAAGTGTCCAATCCATCCATCCATCCCGTCGGTCGAAGTGTCCTATCCATCCATCCATCCCGTTTGTCGAAGTGTCCTATCCATCCATCCATCCCGTCGGTCGAAGTGTCCTATCCATCCATCCACCCCGTCGGTCGAAGTGTCCTATCCATCCATCCATCCCGTCGGTCGAAGTGTCCTATCCATCAATCCTGTCTGTCGAAGTGTCCTATCCATCCCGTTTGTCGAAGTGTCCTATCCATCCATCCATCCCGTCTGTCGAAGTTTCCTATCCATCCATCCATCCCGTCTGTCGAAGTGTCCTATCCATCCATCCTGTCTGTCGAAGTGTCCTATCCATCCCGTTTGTCGAAGTGTCCTATCCATCCATCCATCCCGTCTGTCGAAGTGTCCTATCCATCCATCCATCCCATCGGTCGAAGTGTCCTATCCATCCATCCACCCCGTCTGTCGAAGTGTCCTATCCATCCATCCACCCCGTCGGTCGAAGTGTCCTATCCATCCATCCACCCCGTCTGTCGAAGTGTCCTATCCATCCATCCACCCCGTCGGTCGAAGTGTCCTATCCATCAATCCATCCCGTCGGTCGAAGTGTCCTATCCATCCATCCATCCCGTCTGTCGAAGTGTCCTATCCATCCATCCTGTCTGTCGAAGTGTCCTATCCATCCCGTTTGTCGAAGTGTCCTATCCATCCATCCATCCCGTCTGTCGAAGTGTCCTATCCATCCATCCATCCCGTCGGTCGAAGTGTCCTATCCATCCATCCATCCCGTCGGTCGAAGTTTCCTATCCATCAATCCATCCCGTCGGTCGAAGTGTCCTATCCATCCATCCACCCCGTCTGTCGAAGTGTCCTATCCATCCATCCACCCCGTGGGTCGAAGTGTCCTATCCATCCATCCACCCCGTCTGCCGAAGTGTCCTATCCATCCATCCATCCCATCTGTCGAAGTGTCCTATCCATCCATCCTGTCTGTCGAAGTGTCCTATCCATCCATCCCGTCTGTCGAAGTGTCCTATCCATCCATCCATCCCGTCGGTCGAAGTGTCCTATCCATCCATCCCGTCGGTCGAAGTGTCCTATCCATCCATCCACCCCGTCTGTCGAAATGTCCTATCCATCCATCCACCCCGTCTGTCGAAGTGTCCTATCCATCCATCCATCCCGTCGGTCGAAGTGTCCTATCCATCCATCCATCCCGTCTGTCGAAGTGTCCTATCCATCCATCCACCCCGTCTGTCGAAATGTCCTATCCATCCATCCATCCCGTCTGTCGAAGTGTCCTATCCATCCATCCATCCTGTCTGTCGAAGTGTCCTATCCATCCTGTTTGTCGAAATGTCCTATCCATCCATCCATCCCGTCTGTCGAAGTGTCCTATCCATCCATCCATCCCGTCGGTCGAAGTGTCCTATCCATCCATCCATCCCGTTTGTCGAAGTGTCCTATCAATCCATCCATCCCGTCGGTCGAAGTGTCCTATCCATCCATCCACCCCGTCGGTCGAAGTGTCCTATCCATCCATCCATCCCGTCGGTCGAAGTGTCCTATCCATCAATCCTGTCTGTCGAAGTGTCCTATCCATCCCGTTTGTCGAAGTGTCCTATCCATCCATCCATCCCGTCTGTCGAAGTGTCCTATCCATCCATCCATCCCGTCTGTCGAAGTGTCCTATCCATCCATCCTGTCTGTCGAAGTGTCCTATCCATCCCGTTTGTCGAAGTGTCCTATCCATCCATCCATCCCGTCTGTCGAAGTGTCCTATCCATCCATCCATCCCGTCGGTCGAAGTGTCCTATCCATCCATCCATCCCGTTTGTCGAAGTGTCCTATCCATCCATCCATCCCGTCGGTCGAAGTGTCCTATCCATCCATCCACCCCGTCGGTCGAATTGTCCTATCCATCCATCCATCCCGTCGGTCGAAGTGTCCTATCCATCCATCCCGTCTGTCGAAGTGTCCTATCCATCCATCCTGTCTGTTGAAGTGTCCTGTGGTGTCCTATCCATCCATCCATCCCGTCTGTGGCATATCAACAATTGGGAAAGGAAAAACATACTCTGGCGAGACAACATGAAACATATATTCCAACCTAGAAGGAAACAGATATCGAGTTATATTACAACATAGAAGCAAACAGATATCACGTTATATTACAACCTAGAAGCAAACAGATCATGACTCATATTACAATATATTACAAACAGAAGTAAATAGATATTACATATATTACAATATATAACGAACAAAAATAAATCATTATTACACTTATTACAATATATTACAAGGAAAAGTGAGACTCAGGCTTCTTCTTCTTTCGTTTATCATCATTAGATGTCCAGCTCAAGGTCGTGCAGCCACGCCCTCATCTCGGGTCCCACATCAAAGAGGCCGGCCTCCGATTGTGGTCTGTACAGGACTAAGAGGTGATTATGTGATCGGCAGATCGGCAGGGTTCTGGATACAGGGCTGCAGGCTCTGGATACAAAGTTATGGATACAGGGTTCTGGATACGGGGCTGCAGAGGACATTGCAGAGAACAATCAGTCATCCATCCCGTCGAAGTGTCAAAGTGTCCTATCCATCCATCCACCCCGTCGGTCGAAGTGTCCTATCCATCCATCCCGTCTGTCGAAGTGTCCTATCCATCCATCCATCCTCCGTCGGTCTAAGTGTCCTATCCATCCATCCATCCCCTCTGTCGAAGTGTCCTATCCATCCATCCACCCCGTCTGTCGAAGTGTCCTATCCATCCATCCATCCCGTCTGTCGAAGTGTCCTATCCATCCATCCACCCCGTCGGTCGAAGTGTCCTCATCAATCCATCCCGTCGGTCGAAGTGTCCTATCCATCCATCCATCCCGTCTGTCGAAGTGTCCTATCCATCCATCCACCCCGTCTGTCAAAGTGTCCTATCCATCCATCCATCCCGTCTGTCGAAGTGTCCTATCCATCCATCCATCCTGTCTGTCGAAGTGTCCTATCCATCCCGTTTGTCGAAGTGTCCTATCCATCCATCCATCCCGTCTGTCGAAGTGTCCTATCCATCCATCCATCCTGTCTGTCGAAGTGTCCTATCCATCCCGTTTGTCGAAGTGTCCTATCCATCCATCCATCCAGTCTGTCGAAGTGTCCAATCCATCCATCCATCCCGTCGGTCGAAGTGTCCTATCCATCCATCCATCCCGTTTGTCGAAGTGTCCTATCCATCCATCCATCCCGTCGGTCGAAATGTCCTATCCATCCATCCACCCCGTCTGCCGAAGTGTCCTATCCATCCATCCATCCCATCTGTCGAAGTGTCCTATCCATCCATCCTGTCTGTCGAAGTGTCCTATCCATCCATCCCGTCTGTCGAAGTGTCCTATCCATCCATCCATCCCGTCGGTCGAACTGTCCTATCCATCCATCCCGTCGGTCGAAGTGTCCTATCCATCCATCCACCCCGTCTGTCGAAGTGTCCTATCCATCCATCCACCCCGTCTGTCGAAGTGTCCTATCCATCCATCCATCCCGTCGGTCGAAGTGTCCTATCCATCCATCCACCCCGTCGGTCGAAGTGTCCTATCCATCAATCCATCCCGTCGGTCGAAGTGTCCTATCCATCCATCCATCCCGTCTGTCGAAGTGTCCTATCCATCCATCCACCCCGTCTGTCGAAGTGTCCTATCCATCCATCCATCCCGTCTGTCGAAGTGTCCTATCCATCCTGTCTGTCGAAGTGTCCTATCCATCCATCCATCCCGTCGGTCGAAATGTCCTATCCATCCATCCCGTCGGTCGAAGTGTCCTATCGATCCATCCACCCCGTCTGTCGAAGTGTCCTATCCATCCATCCACCCCGTCTGTCGAAGTGTCCTATCCATCCATCCATCCCGTCGGTCGAAGTGTCCTATCCATCCATCCACCCCGTCGGTCGAAGTGTCCTATCCATCAATCCATCCCGTCGGTCGAAGTGTCCTATCCATCCATCCATTCCGTCTGTCGAAGTGTCCTATCCATCCATCCACCCCGTCTGTCGAAGTGTCCTATCCATCCATCCATCCCGTCTGTCGAAGTGTCCTATCCATCCATCCATCCTGTCTGTCGAAGTGTCCTATCCATCCCGTTTGTCGAAGTGTCCTATCCATCCATCCATCCAGTCTGTCGAAGTGTCCAATCCATCCATCCATCCCGTAGGTCGAAGTGTCCTATCCATCCATCCATCCCGTTTGTCGAAGTGTCCTATCCATCCATCCATCCCGTCGGTCGAAGTGTCCTATCCATCCATCCACCCCGTCGGTCGAAGTGTCCTATCCATCCATCCATCCCGTCGGTCGAAGTGTCCTATCCATCAATCCTGTCTGTCGAAGTGTCCTATCCATCCCGTTTGTCGAAGTGTCCTATCCATCCATCCATCCCGTCTGTCGAAGTTTCCTATCCATCCATCCATCCCGTCTGTCGAAGTGTCCTATCCATCCATCCTGTCTGTCGAAGTGTCCTATCCATCCCGTTTGTCGAAGTGTCCTATCCATCCATCCATCCCGTCTGTCGAAGTGTCCTATCCATCCATCCATCCCATCGGTCGAAGTGTCCTATCCATCCATCCACCCCGTCTGTCGAAGTGTCCTATCCATCCATCCACCCCGTCGGTCGAAGTGTCCTATCCATCCATCCACCCCGTCTGTCGAAGTGTCCTATCCATCCATCCACCCCGTCGGTCGAAGTGTCCTATCCATCAATCCATCCCGTCGGTCGAAGTGTCCTATCCATCCATCCATCCCGTCTGTCGAAGTGTCCTATCCATCCATCCTGTCTGTCGAAGTGTCCTATCCATCCCGTTTGTCGAAGTGTCCTATCCATCCATCCATCCCGTCTGTCGAAGTGTCCTATCCATCCATCCATCCCGTCGGTCGAAGTGTCCTATCCATCCATCCATCCCGTCGGTCGAAGTGTCCTATCCATCAATCCATCCCGTCGGTCGAAGTGTCCTATCCATCCATCCACCCCGTCTGTCGAAGTGTCCTATCCATCCATCCACCCCGTGGGTCGAAGTGTCCTATCCATCCATCCACCCCGTCTGCCGAAGTGTCCTATCCATCCATCCATCCCATCTGTCGAAGTGTCCTATCCATCCATCCTGTCTGTCGAAGTGTCCTATCCATCCATCCCGTCTGTCGAAGTGTCCTATCCATCCATCCATCCCGTCGGTCGAAGTGTCCTATCCATCCATCCCGTCGGTCGAAGTGTCCTATCCATCCATCCACCCCGTCTGTCGAAATGTCCTATCCATCCATCCACCCCGTCTGTCGAAGTGTCCTATCCATCCATCCATCCCGTCGGTCGAAGTGTCCTATCCATCCATCCATCCCGTCTGTCGAAGTGTCCTATCCATCCATCCACCCCGTCTGTCGAAATGTCCTATCCATCCATCCATCCCGTCTGTCGAAGTGTCCTATCCATCCATCCATCCTGTCTGTCGAAGTGTCCTATCCATCCTGTTTGTCGAAATGTCCTATCCATCCATCCATCCCGTCTGTCGAAGTGTCCTATCCATCCATCCATCCCGTCGGTCGAAGTGTCCTATCCATCCATCCATCCCGTTTGTCGAAGTGTCCTATCAATCCATCCATCCCGTCGGTCGAAGTGTCCTATCCATCCATCCACCCCGTCGGTCGAAGTGTCCTATCCATCCATCCATCCCGTCGGTCGAAGTGTCCTATCCATCAATCCTGTCTGTCGAAGTGTCCTATCCATCCCGTTTGTCGAAGTGTCCTATCCATCCATCCATCCCGTCTGTCGAAGTGTCCTATCCATCCATCCATCCCGTCTGTCGAAGTGTCCTATCCATCCATCCTGTCTGTCGAAGTGTCCTATCCATCCCGTTTGTCGAAGTGTCCTATCCATCCATCCATCCCGTCTGTCGAAGTGTCCTATCCATCCATCCATCCCGTCGGTCGAAGTGTCCTATCCATCCATCCATCCCGTTTGTCGAAGTGTCCTATCCATCCATCCATCCCGTCGGTCGAAGTGTCCTATCCATCCATCCACCCCGTCGGTCGAATTGTCCTATCCATCCATCCATCCCGTCGGTCGAAGTGTCCTATCCATCCATCCCGTCTGTCGAAGTGTCCTATCCATCCATCCTGTCTGTTGAAGTGTCCTGTGGTGTCCTATCCATCCATCCATCCCGTCTGTGGCATATCAACAATTGGGAAAGGAAAAACATACTCTGGCGAGACAACATGAAACATATATTCCAACCTAGAAGGAAACAGATATCGAGTTATATTACAACATAGAAGCAAACAGATATCACGTTATATTACAACCTAGAAGCAAACAGATCATGACTCATATTACAATATATTACAAACAGAAGTAAATAGATATTACATATATTACAATATATAACGAACAAAAATAAATCATTATTACACTTATTACAATATATTACAAGGAAAAGTGAGACTCAGGCTTCTTCTTCTTTCGTTTATCATCATTAGATGTCCAGCTCAAGGTCGTGCAGCCACGCCCTCATCTCGGGTCCCACATCAAAGAGGCCGGCCTCCGATTGTGGTCTGTACAGGACTAAGAGGTGATTATGTGATCGGCAGATCGGCAGGGTTCTGGATACAGGGCTGCAGGCTCTGGATACAAAGTTATGGATACAGGGTTCTGGATACGGGGCTGCAGAGGACATTGCAGAGAACAATCAGTCATCCATCCCGTCGAAGTGTCAAAGTGTCCTATCCATCCATCCACCCCGTCGGTCAAAGTGTCCTATCCATCCATCCCGTCTGTCGAAGTGTCCTATCCATCCATCCATCCTCCGTCGGTCTAAGTGTCCTATCCATCCATCCATCCCCTCTGTCGAAGTGTCCTATCCATCCATCCACCCCGTCTGTCGAAGTGTCCTATCCATCCATCCATCCCGTCTGTCGAAGTGTCCTATCCATCCATCCACCCCGTCGGTCGAAGTGTCCTCATCAATCCATCCCGTCGGTCGAAGTGTCCTATCCATCCATCCATCCCGTCTGTCGAAGTGTCCTATCCATCCATCCACCCCGTCTGTCAAAGTGTCCTATCCATCCATCCATCCCGTCTGTCGAAGTGTCCTATCCATCCATCCATCCTGTCTGTCGAAGTGTCCTATCCATCCCGTTTGTCGAAGTGTCCTATCCATCCATCCATCCCGTCTGTCGAAGTGTCCTATCCATCCATCCATCCCGTCTGTCGAAGTGTCCTATCCATCCATCCACCCCGTCTGTCGAAGTGTCCTATCCATCCATCCATCCCGTCTGTCGAAGTGTCCTATCCATCCATCCACCCCGTCGGTCGAAGTGTCCTCATCAATCCATCCCGTCGGTCGAAGTGTCCTATCCATCCATCCATCCCGTCTGTCGAAGTGTCCTATCCATCCATCCACCCCGTCGGTCGAAGTGTCCTATCCATCAATCCATCCCGTCGGTCGAAGTGTCCTATCCATCCATCCATCCCGTCTGTCGAAGTGTCCTATCCATCCATCCTGTCTGTCGAAGTGTCCTATCCATCCCGTTTGTCGAAGTGTCCTATCCATCCATCCATCCCGTCTGTCGAAGTGTCCTATCCATCCATCCATCCCGTCGGTCGAAGTGTCCTATCCATCCATCCATCCCGTCGGTCGAAGTGTCCTATCCATCAATCCATCCCGTCGGTCGAAGTGTCCTATCCATCCATCCACCCCGTCTGTCGAAGTGTCCTATCCATCCATCCACCCCGTGGGTCGAAGTGTCCTATCCATCCATCCACCCCGTCTGCCGAAGTGTCCTATCCATCCATCCATCCCATCTGTCGAAGTGTCCTATCCATCCATCCTGTCTGTCGAAGTGTCCTATCCATCCATCCCGTCTGTCGAAGTGTCCTATCCATCCATCCATCCCGTCGGTCGAAGTGTCCTATCCATCCATCCCGTCGGTCGAAGTGTCCTATCCATCCATCCACCCCGTCTGTCGAAATGTCCTATCCATCCATCCACCCCGTCTGTCGAAGTGTCCTATCCATCCATCCATCCCGTCGGTCGAAGTGTCCTATCCATCCATCCATCCCGTCTGTCGAAGTGTCCTATCCATCCATCCACCCCGTCTGTCGAAATGTCCTATCCATCCATCCATCCCGTCTGTCGAAGTGTCCTATCCATCCATCCATCCTGTCTGTCGAAGTGTCCTATCCATCCTGTTTGTCGAAATGTCCTATCCATCCATCCATCCCGTCTGTCGAAGTGTCCTATCCATCCATCCATCCCGTCGGTCGAAGTGTCCTATCCATCCATCCATCCCGTTTGTCGAAGTGTCCTATCAATCCATCCATCCCGTCGGTCGAAGTGTCCTATCCATCCATCCACCCCGTCGGTCGAAGTGTCCTATCCATCCATCCATCCCGTCGGTCGAAGTGTCCTATCCATCAATCCTGTCTGTCGAAGTGTCCTATCCATCCCGTTTGTCGAAGTGTCCTATCCATCCATCCATCCCGTCTGTCGAAGTGTCCTATCCATCCATCCATCCCGTCTGTCGAAGTGTCCTATCCATCCATCCTGTCTGTCGAAGTGTCCTATCCATCCCGTTTGTCGAAGTGTCCTATCCATCCATCCATCCCGTCTGTCGAAGTGTCCTATCCATCCATCCATCCCGTCGGTCGAAGTGTCCTATCCATCCATCCATCCCGTTTGTCGAAGTGTCCTATCCATCCATCCATCCCGTCGGTCGAAGTGTCCTATCCATCCATCCACCCCGTCGGTCGAATTGTCCTATCCATCCATCCATCCCGTCGGTCGAAGTGTCCTATCCATCCATCCCGTCTGTCGAAGTGTCCTATCCATCCATCCTGTCTGTTGAAGTGTCCTGTGGTGTCCTATCCATCCATCCATCCCGTCTGTGGCATATCAACAATTGGGAAAGGAAAAACATACTCTGGCGAGACAACATGAAACATATATTCCAACCTAGAAGGAAACAGATATCGAGTTATATTACAACATAGAAGCAAACAGATATCACGTTATATTACAACCTAGAAGCAAACAGATCATGACTCATATTACAATATATTACAAACAGAAGTAAATAGATATTACATATATTACAATATATAACGAACAAAAATAAATCATTATTACACTTATTACAATATATTACAAGGAAAAGTGAGACTCAGGCTTCTTCTTCTTTCGTTTATCATCATTAGATGTCCAGCTCAAGGTCGTGCAGCCACGCCCTCATCTCGGGTCCCACATCAAAGAGGCCGGCCTCCGATTGTGGTCTGTACAGGACTAAGAGGTGATTATGTGATCGGCAGATCGGCAGGGTTCTGGATACAGGGCTGCAGGCTCTGGATACAAAGTTATGGATACAGGGTTCTGGATACGGGGCTGCAGAGGACATTGCAGAGAACAATCAGTCATCCATCCCGTCGAAGTGTCAAAGTGTCCTATCCATCCATCCACCCCGTCGGTCAAAGTGTCCTATCCATCCATCCCGTCTGTCGAAGTGTCCTATCCATCCATCCATCCTCCGTCGGTCTAAGTGTCCTATCCATCCATCCATCCCCTCTGTCGAAGTGTCCTATCCATCCATCCACCCCGTCTGTCGAAGTGTCCTATCCATCCATCCATCCCGTCTGTCGAAGTGTCCTATCCATCCATCCACCCCGTCGGTCGAAGTGTCCTCATCAATCCATCCCGTCGGTCGAAGTGTCCTATCCATCCATCCATCCCGTCTGTCGAAGTGTCCTATCCATCCATCCACCCCGTCTGTCAAAGTGTCCTATCCATCCATCCATCCCGTCTGTCGAAGTGTCCTATCCATCCATCCATCCTGTCTGTCGAAGTGTCCTATCCATCCCGTTTGTCGAAGTGTCCTATCCATCCATCCATCCCGTCTGTCGAAGTGTCCTATCCATCCATCCATCCCGTCTGTCGAAGTGTCCTATCCATCCATCCATCCCGTTTGTCGAAGTGTCCTATCCATCCATCCATCCCGTCGGTCGAAGTGTCCTATCCATCCATCCACCCCGTCGGTCGAAGTGTCCTATCCATCCATCCCGTCGGTCGAAGTGTCCTATCCATCCATCCATCCCGTCTGTCGAAGTGTCCTATCCATCCATCCACCCCGTCTGTCAAAGTGTCCTATCCATCCATCCATCCCGTCTGTCGAAGTGTCCTATCCATCCATCCATCCTGTCTGTCGAAGTGTCCTATCCATCCCGTTTGTCGAAGTGTCCTATCCATCCATCCATCCCGTCTGTCGAAGTGTCCTATCCATCCATCCATCCCGTCTGTCGAAGTGTCCTATCCATCCATCCATCCCGTTTGTCGAAGTGTCCTATCCATCCATCCATCCCGTCGGTCGAAGTGTCCTATCCATCCATCCACCCCGTCGGTCGAAGTGTCCTATCCATCCATCCATCCCGTCGGTCGAAGTGTCCTATCCATCAATCCTGTCTGTCGAAGTGTCCTGTCCATCCCATTTGTCGAAATGTCCTATCCATCCATCCATCCCGTCTGTCGAAGTGTCCTATCCATCCATCCATCCCGTCTGTCGAAATGTCCTATCCATCCATCCTGTCTGTCGAAGTGTCCTATCCATCCCGTTTGTCGAAGTGTCCTATCCATCCATCCATCCCGTCTGTCGAAGTGTCCTATCCATCCATCCATCCCGTCGGTCGAAGTGTCCTATCCATCCATCCACCCCGTCTGTCGAAGTGTCCTATCCATCCATCCACCCCGTCGGTCGAAGTGTCCTATCCATCCATCCACCCCGTCTGTCGAAGTGTCCTATCCATCCATCCACCCCGTCGGTCGAAGTGTCCTATCCATCAATCCATCCCGTCGGTCGAAGTGTCCTATCCATCCATCCATCCCGTCTGTCGAAGTGTCCTATCCATCCATCCTGTCTGTCGAAGTGTCCTATCCATCCCGTTTGTCGAAGTGTCCTATCCATCCATCCATCCCGTCTGTCGAAGTGTCCTATCCATCCATCCATCCCGTCGGTCGAAGTGTCCTATCCATCCATCCATCCCGTCGGTCGAAGTGTCCTATCCATCAATCCATCCCGTCGGTCGAAGTGTCCTATCCATCCATCCACCCCGTCTGTCGAAGTGTCCTATCCATCCATCCACCCCGTGGGTCGAAGTGTCCTATCCATCCATCCACCCCGTCTGCCGAAGTGTCCTATCCATCCATCCATCCCATCTGTCGAAGTGTCCTATCCATCCATCCTGTCTGTCGAAGTGTCCTATCCATCCATCCCGTCTGTCGAAGTGTCCTATCCATCCATCCATCCCGTCGGTCGAAGTGTCCTATCCATCCATCCCGTTGGTCGAAGTGTCCTATCCATCCATCCACCCCGTCTGTCGAAGTGTCCTATCCATCCATCCACCCCGTCTGTCGAAGTGTCCTATCCGTCCATCCATCCCGTCGGTCGAAGTGTCCTATCCATCCATCCACCCCGTCGGTCGAAGTGTCCTATCTATCAATCCATCCCGTCGGTCGAAGTGTCCTATCCATCCATCCATCCCGTCTGTCGAAGTGTCCTATCCATCCATCCACCCCGTCTGTCGAAATGTCCTATCCATCCATCCATCCCGTCTGTCGAAGTGTCCTATCCATCCATCCTGTCTGTCGAAGTGTCCTATCCATCCCGATTGTCGAAGTGTCCTATCCATCCATCCATCCCGTCTGTCGAAGTGTCCTATCCATCCATCCATCCCGTCGGTCGAAGTGTCCTATCCATCCATCCATCCCGTCTGTCGAAGTGTCCTATCCATCCATCCATCCCGTCGGTCAGAGTGTCCTATCCATCCATCCACCCCGTCGGTCGAAGTGTCCTCATCAATCCATCCCGTCGGTCGAAGTGTCCTATCCATCCATCCATCCCGTCTGTCGAAGTGTCCTATCCATCCATCCACCCCGTCTGTCAAAGTGTCCTATCCATCCATCCATCCCGTCTGTCGAAGTGTCCTATCCATCCATCCATCCTGTCTGTCGAAGTGTCCTATCCATCCCGTTTGTCGAAGTGTCCTATCCATCCATCCATCCCGTCTGTCGAAGTGTCCTATCCATCCATCCATCCCGTCTGTCGAAGTGTCCTATCCATCCATCCATACCGTTTGTCGAAGTGTCCTATCCATCCATCCATCCCGTCGGTCGAAGTGTCCTATCCATCCATCCACCCCGTCGGTCGAAGTGTCCTATCCATCCATCCCGTCGGTCGAAGTGTCCTATCCATCCATCCATCCCGTCTGTCGAAGTGTCCTATCCATCCATCCACCCCGTCTGTCAAAGTGTCCTATCCATCCATCCATCCCGTCTGTCGAAGTGTCCTATCCATCCATCCATCCTGTCTGTCGAAGTGTCCTATCCATCCCGTTTGTCGAAGTGTCCTATCCATCCATCCATCCCGTCTGTCGAAGTGTCCTATCCATCCATCCATCCCGTCTGTCGAAGTGTCCTATCCATCCATCCATCCCGTTTGTCGAAGTGTCCTATCCATCCATCCATCCCGTCGGTCGAAGTGTCCTATCCATCCATCCACCCCGTCGGTCGAAGTGTCCTATCCATCCATCCATCCCGTCGGTCGAAGTGTCCTATCCATCAATCCTGTCTGTCGAAGTGTCCTGTCCATCCCATTTGTCGAAATGTCCTATCCATCCATCCATCCCGTCTGTCGAAGTGTCCTATCCATCCATCCATCCCGTCTGTCGAAATGTCCTATCCATCCATCCTGTCTGTCGAAGTGTCCTATCCATCCCGTTTGTCGAAGTGTCCTATCCATCCATCCATCCCGTCTGTCGAAGTGTCCTATCCATCCATCCATCCCGTCGGTCGAAGTGTCCTATCCATCCATCCACCCCGTCTGTCGAAGTGTCCTATCCATCCATCCACCCCGTCGGTCGAAGTGTCCTATCCATCCATCCACCCCGTCTGTCGAAGTGTCCTATCCATCCATCCACCCCGTCGGTCGAAGTGTCCTATCCATCAATCCATCCCGTCGGTCGAAGTGTCCTATCCATCCATCCATCCCGTCTGTCGAAGTGTCCTATCCATCCATCCTGTCTGTCGAAGTGTCCTATCCATCCCGTTTGTCGAAGTGTCCTATCCATCCATCCATCCCGTCTGTCGAAGTGTCCTATCCATCCATCCATCCCGTCGGTCGAAGTGTCCTATCCATCCATCCATCCCGTCGGTCGAAGTGTCCTATCCATCAATCCATCCCGTCGGTCGAAGTGTCCTATCCATCCATCCACCCCGTCTGTCGAAGTGTCCTATCCATCCATCCACCCCGTGGGTCGAAGTGTCCTATCCATCCATCCACCCCGTCTGCCGAAGTGTCCTATCCATCCATCCATCCCATCTGTCGAAGTGTCCTATCCATCCATCCTGTCTGTCGAAGTGTCCTATCCATCCATCCCGTCTGTCGAAGTGTCCTATCCATCCATCCATCCCGTCGGTCGAAGTGTCCTATCCATCCATCCCGTTGGTCGAAGTGTCCTATCCATCCATCCACCCCGTCTGTCGAAGTGTCCTATCCATCCATCCACCCCGTCTGTCGAAGTGTCCTATCCGTCCATCCATCCCGTCGGTCGAAGTGTCCTATCCATCCATCCACCCCGTCGGTCGAAGTGTCCTATCCATCAATCCATCCCGTCGGTCGAAGTGTCCTATCCATCCATCCATCCCGTCTGTCGAAGTGTCCTATCCATCCATCCACCCCGTCTGTCGAAATGTCCTATCCATCCATCCATCCCGTCTGTCGAAGTGTCCTATCCATCCATCCTGTCTGTCGAAGTGTCCTATCCATCCCGATTGTCGAAGTGTCCTATCCATCCATCCATCCCGTCTGTCGAAGTGTCCTATCCATCCATCCATCCCGTCGGTCGAAGTGTCCTATCCATCCATCCATCCCGTCTGTCGAAGTGTCCTATCCATCCATCCATCCCGTCGGTCGAAGTGTCCTATCCATCCATCCACCCCGTCGGTCGAAGTGTCCTATCCATCCATCCATCCCGTCGGTCGAAGTGTCCTATCCATCAATCCTGTCTGTCGAAGTGTCCTATCCATCCCGTTTGTCGAAGTGTCCTATCCATCCATCCATCCCGTCTGTCGAAGTGTCCTATCCATCCATCCATCCCGTCTGTCGAAGTGTCCTATCCATCCATCCTGTCTGTCGAAGTGTCCTATCCATCCCGTTTGTCGAAGTGTCCTATCCATCCATCCATCCCGTCTGTCGAAGTGTCCTATCCATCCATCCATCCCGTCGGTCGAAGTGTCCTATCCATCCATCCATCCCGTTTGTCGAAGTGTCCTATCCATCCATCCATCCCGTCGGTCGAAGTGTCCTATCCATCCATCCACCCCGTCGGTCGAAGTGTCCTATCCATCCATCCATCCCGTCGGTCGAAGTGTCCTATCCATCAATCCTGTCTGTCGAAGTGTCCTATCCATCCCGTTTGTCGAAGTGTCCTATCCATCCATCCATCCCGTCTGTCGAAGTGTCCTATCCATCCATCCATCCCGTCTGTCGAAGTGTCCTATCCATCCATCCTGTCTGTCGAAGTGACCTATCCATCCCGTTTGTCGAAGTGTCCTATCCATCCATCCATCCCGTCTGTCGAAGTGTCCTATCCATCCATCCATCCCGTCGGTCGAAGTGTCCTATCCATCCATCCATCCCGTTTGTCGAAGTGTCCTATCCATCCATCCATCCCGTCGGTCGAAGTGTCCTATCCATGCATCCACCCCGTCTGTCGAAGTGTCCTATCCATCCATCCATCCCGTCGGTCGAAATGTCCTATCCATCAATCCATCCCGTCGGTCGAAGTGTCCTATCCATCCATCCATCCCGTCTGTCGAAGTGTCCTATCCATCCATCCTGTCTGTCGAAGTGTCCTATCCATCCCGTTTGTCGAAGTGTCCTATCCATCCATCCATCCCGTCTGTCGAAGTGTCCTATCCATCCATCCATCCATCCCGTCGGTCGAAGTGTCCTATCCATCCATCCATCCCGTCGGTCGAAGTGTCCTATCCATCAATCCATCCCGTCGGTCGAAGTGTCCTATCCATCCATCCACCCCGTCTGTCGAAGTGTCCTATCCATCCATCCACCCCGTGGGTCGAAGTGTCCTATCCATCCATCCACCCCGTCTGCCGAAGTGTCCTATCCATCCATCCATCCCATCTGTCGAAGTGTCCTATCCATCCATCCTGTCTGTCGAAGTGTCCTATCCATCCATCCCGTCTGTCGAAGTGTCCTATCCATCCATCCATCCCGTCGGTCGAAATGTCCTATCCATCCATCCCGTCGGTCGAAGTGTCCTATCCATCCATCCACCCCGTCTGTCGAAGTGTCCTATCCATCCATCCACCCCGTCTGTCGAAGTGTCCTATCCATCCATCCATCCCGTCGGTCGAAGTGTCCTATCCATCAATCCATCCCGTCGGTCGAAGTGTCCTATCCATCCATCCATCCCGTCTGTCGAAGTGTCCTATCCATCCATCCACCCGATCTGTCGAAGTGTCCTATCCATCCATCCATCCCGTCTGTCGAAGTGTCCTATCCATCCATCCATCCTGTCTGTCGAAGTGTCCTATCCATCCCGTTTTTCGAAGTGTCCTATCCATCCATCCATCCCGTCTGTCGAAGTGTCCTATCCATCCATCCATCCCGTCGGTCGAAGTGTCCTATCCATCCATCCATCCCGTTTGTCGAAGTGTCCTATCCATCCATCCATCCCGTCGGTCGAAGTGTCCTATCCATCAATCCTGTCTGTCGAAGTGTCCTATCCATCCCGTTTGTCGAAGTGTCCTATCCATCCATCCATCCCGTCTGTCGAAGTGTCCTATCCATCCATCCATCCCGTCTGTCGAAGTGTCCTATCCATCCATCCTGTCTGTCGAAGTGTCCTATCCATCCCGTTTGTCGAAGTGTCCTATCCATCCATCCATCCCGTCTGTCGAAGTGTCCTATCCATCCATCCATCCCGTCGGTCGAAGTGTCCTATCCATCCATCCCGTCGGTCGAAGTGTCCTATCCATCCATCCATCCCGTCGGTCAAAGTGTCCTATCCATCAATCCTGTCTGTCGAAGTGTCCTATCCATCCCGTTTGTCGAAGTGTCCTATCCATCCATCCATCCCGTCTGTCGAAGTGTCCTATCCATCCATCCATCCCGTCTGTCGAAGTGTCCTATCCATCCATCCTGTCTGTCGAAGTGTCCTATCCATCCCGTTTGTCGAAGTGTCCTATCCATCCATCCATCCCGTCTGTCGAAGTGTCCTATCCATCCATCCATCCCGTCGGTCGAAGTGTCCTATCCATCCATCCATCCCGTTTGTCGAAGTGTCCTATCCATCCATCCATCCCGTCGGTCGAAGTGTCCTATCCATCCATCCACCCCGTCGGTCGAAGTGTCCTATCCATCCATCCATCCCGTCGGTCGAAGTGTCCTATCCATCAATCCTGTCTGTCGAAGTGTCCTATCCATCCCGTTTGTCGAAGTGTCCTATCCATCCATCCATCCCGTCTGTCGAAGTGTCCTATCCATCCATCCATCCCGTCTGTCGAAGTGTCCTATCCATCCATCCTGTCTGTCGAAGTGTCCTATCCATCCCGTTTGTCGAAGTGTCCTATCCATCCATCCATCCCGTCTGTCGAAGTGTCCTATCCATCCATCCATCCCGTCGGTCGAAGTGTCCTATCCATCCATCCATCCCGTTTGTCGAAGTGTCCTATCCATCCATCCATCCCGTCGGTCGAAGTGTCCTATCCATGCATCCACCCCGTCTGTCGAAGTGTCCTATCCATCCATCCATCCCGTCGGTCGAAATGTCCTATCCATCAATCCATCCCGTCGGTCGAAGTGTCCTATCCATCCATCCATCCCGTCTGTCGAAGTGTCCTATCCATCCATCCTGTCTGTCGAAGTGTCCTATCCATCCCGTTTGTCGAAGTGTCCTATCCATCCATCCATCCCGTCTGTCGAAGTGTCCTATCCATCCATCCATCCATCCCGTCGGTCGAAGTGTCCTATCCATCCATCCATCCCGTCGGTCGAAGTGTCCTATCCATCAATCCATCCCGTCGGTCGAAGTGTCTTATCCATCCATCCACCCCGTCGGTCGAAGTGTCCTATCCATCCATCCACCCCGTGGGTCGAAGTGTCCTATCCATCCATCCACCCCGTCTGCCGAAGTGTCCTATCCATCCATCCATCCCATCTGTCGAAGTGTCCTATCCATCCATCCTGTCTGTCGAAGTGTCCTATCCATCCATCCCGTCTGTCGAAGTGTCCTATCCATCCATCCATCCCGTCGGTCGAAATGTCTTATCCATCCATCCCGTCGGTCGAAGTTTCCTATCCATCCATCCACCCCGTCTGTCGAAGTGTCCTATCCATCCATCCACCCCGTCTGTCGAAGTGTCCTATCCATCCATCCATCCCGTCGGTCGAAGTGTCCTATCCATCAATCCATCCCTCCGTCGAAGTGTCCTATCCATCCATCCATCCCGTCTGTCGAAGTGTCCTATCCATCCATCCACCCGATCTGTCGAAGTGTCCTATCCATCCATCCATCCCGTCTGTCGAAGTGTCCTATCCATCCATCCATCCTGTCTGTCGAAGTGTCCTATCCATCCCGTTTGTCGAAGTGTCCTATCCATCCATCCATCCCGTCTGTCGAAGTGTCCTATCCATCCATCCATCCCGTCGGTCGAAGTGTCCTATCCATCCATCCATCCCGTTTGTCGAAGTGTCCTATCCATCCATCCATCCCGTCGGTCGAAGTGTCCTATCCATCCATCCACCCCGTCGGTCGGAGTGTCCTATCCATCCATCCATCCCGTCGGTCGAAGTGTCCTATCCATCAATCCTGTCTGTCGAAGTGTCCTATCCATCCCGTTTGTCGAAGTGTCCTATCCATCCATCCATCCCGTCTGTCGAAGTGTCCTATCCATCCATCCATCCCGTCTGTCGAAGTGTCCTATCCATCCATCCTGTCTGTCGAAGTGTCCTATCCATCCCGTTTGTCGAAGTGTCCTATCCATCCATCCATCCCGTCTGTCGAAGTGTCCTATCCATCCATCCATCCCGTCGGTCGAAGTGTCCTATCCATCCATCCACCCCGTCGGTTGAAGTGTCCTATCCATCCATCCATCCCGTCGGTCGAAGTGTCCTATCCATCCATCCATCCCGTCGGTCGAAGCGTCCTATCCATCCATCCATCCCGTCTGTCGAAGTGTCCTATCCATCCATCGTTGGTCGAAGTGTCCTATCCATCCATCCACCCCGTCGGTCGAAGTGTCCTATCCATCCATCCCGTCGGTCGAAGTGTCCTATCCATCCATCCATCTCGTCGGTCGAAGTGTCCTATCCATCCATCCCGTCGGTCGAAGTGTCCCATCCATCCATCCACCCCGTCTGTCGAAGTGTCCTATCCATCCATCCATCCCGTCTGTCGAAGTGTCCTATCCATCCATCCATCCCGTCGGTCGAAGTGTCCTATCCCTCCATCCCGTCGGTCGAAGTGTCCCATCCATCCATCCACCCCGTCGGTCGAAGTATCCTATCCATCCATCCGTGGAACGTGAGAACCATGTATGAGACATTACAAGTGGCAGCAATGATGAGGAACTACCAGTTGGTTCATGTAGAAAGTGAACTTTCCCAACACTGGCTACACTTGGTGTAATACATCAACATGGTGATCTTGATCTTGTTCTTCTTCGGGCAAGAAATTAAACTTTTAAATGAAAGATTAAATGAAAGATTATGACTATGGCATAAGTGGCATTCATCTTTATGGGTCAGTATTTATATTGTATTTGTTATTAGTGTCTTATGTCCTCTGAAACAATGTGGTTTATAGTGAGAACTTGTTTATATATACTTTTAAACTGAAGATGATGGTCAATGTTGATGATAATTTTGGGGAAATTACAATAGTATATTGTGTTGTTATCAACTATTAATTAATTTCCCAGTCCCCACTGCGCTGGAGGAGTGACACATGCTTAATTGATTTGACTAATTCATTATTGGAAGCAGTTGTATTCCAGAATATTTGGGGACGATCCTCCACTCTGTGTCAGGAAATGTATTCCTACTGCTGTAGATCTGCCATGCTGCATTATCATGCATATAGTACATAATTACCTCAGTTATCAAACTGCAAGATTTTTGATTGAAGAAAACATTTGAATTCAGATCATAGTTTTACTGCAAAACATGGTGTTATTCTGTGAAATGTTTTGAAAAGGAAATCCCACAGCCTTCAGGTCTATGTCAGCTTGTCAGCTTCTTGAAGTGCGCATGGTACTTTATTTCCCTGTGTTTAACTTAAGGCAGAATTGCAGTCTTATGTGGTTGCTGTGCATCTGCCTCCAGGCACCACTTTATGTCGGGGAGGGGGGGGCGAATTTGCACTAACAATTAAATGAAAAATAAATATGAACCATTTAACCGTTGGTATTATCTGGTTACAAATGTCTTAACAGTTACCGGTTAAACGGTTAACCATGAACATTTGGTTATTTTCTTTTGTTTTCATAGGCCTGTGGCCCCCGACCTCAATTCATTTAACAATTTTGGGCCCCTGTCTAATCTAGTTGAATGCCCCTGGCCTAGTATGTCGAGGCGATAATCTCTCATCGTCTTCAGCACCTGGTCCAATCTGGGTCAAGAAAGAAAGAAAAATGCTCATTAGATTGTTCATAAAATAATATGATCATAAGTACCACATTCTGATTTTGGATTGTATAGTTACCTTGCCATGATGTAACTCCAAATGTGGGCGAGCAATCAAAAATAGTTGTTCCATTGGGTAGAATTTTTTCATTCAAAATGTGCATCTCGTTGTTGATCAAGATCACCATATTGATGAAATACATCAACATGGTGATCTTGATCTTGTTCTTCTTCGGGCAAGAAATTAAACTTTTAAATGAAAAACGTAGATCGTCTTGATTAAAATGTAGCAGCGTCATGTGATTAGTGTGAACGGAACGAAATGACCAGGTCCAGGCCTGGATTTACAGAGGCTTATGTCTAAAAATATATTGAATGCAAATTCTCTCTCTCACACACACACACACACAAAATAACAGCCACAACACTACCAACATAGTCGTACTACAACCTGAAAGAAACGTGTTAGGGTTACACTACCAACATAGTCGTACTACACCCTGAAAAAAACTACCTTGTAGATTCAACCTGAAAACAATAAATACATATACAATTGTCGATTCCACAACCTGGAAAAAAAAGCAGCAGAGCAACATCTTTAACCACATCAGCACACATACGACTCAATCAGCATCCAACATGCATACGCCACAAGCACCATCCAACAGACTGCAGCATTAAGCAACTGCAGCATCCAGCAAAGGAAATGGAAACATTAGTTCCTAAAATTAGGTCCTACTATGAGGTGTCTTCAGAGGAAACCCCCGCCGGGCCGATGTCTTTGGCGGAGACCACCAGTGGAGACCACCGTATGGCGACAGAAATCTGATCGCTCAGCAATCGAGCCACAGTGGAGGTTCACCAAAGACCAGGGTCAACCGCACGGAGGAATCCCCCCCCAGGCAGACAAATCCATGGATAGAGAGATCTCCATCTCTAAAGGGCATCCTCGGGTTGAGCCTTCCAGGGGTGTCTCCCGCCATCTCCTTGAGAACCTCAGTCTTCTGGGCACTCTGAGAGAGAGAGAGAGAGAGAGAGAGAGAGAGAGAGAGAGAGAGAGAGAGAGAGAGAGAGAGAGAAAGAAAGAAAGAAGTTTGCTTTAAAAAATATTATATTCAAAGATTTTCACAAATATAAAAAAAATAGCAGATCTACAAGCTCATAGTGCGGCACTCGGTGCCGTGCTATGAGCTTGTATATCTGCTATTTTTGAATAGCCAAAGTATAAAAGGTTAAAGTGGTTACAAACAAAATTATTGTGATTCTATATTAACACATTTTGCTGGGGACCCCCTGGAACCCCCCGCACTTTGAGAACCACGCTCTACAGCCCTTTCCCAATCAACACCCTACCAGCTCTGCAGAGGAGAGACACGTGACCCACACATCATTTAACTTCCTCACAGGGTCAACAGCCTCATTAAACACATTTAAAACCCTTTTAGTCCTTGTGTGCCTTGTTGCTTTAAAAATGTCATTATGCACACAGAGGAAACATTGCAACACAATTGATCTGTCACTTCCAAACCAGCTGGTGATGTGTGTGTCTGTGTCTGTGTCTGTGTCTGTGTGTGTGTGTGTGTGTGTGTGTGTGTGTGTGTGTGTGTGTGTGTGTGTGTGTGTGTGTGTGTGTGTGTGTGGTGTTGGTATCAAAATGTACTTTAAAACCCTTTAAGACCTGATCTGTAACATTTTTAGATTTGAGCTAAAAAGCTTTATTTTATACTTTGGGCTATTCAAAAATAGCAGATCTACAAGCTCATAGCGCGGCACTGAGTGCCGCGCTATGAGCTTGTAGATCTGCTATTTTTGAAAAATCGTGAACATGTGTGCAAATCTTTGAATATATATTTTTTAAAAGCGAACATTTTTAACTCAAATCTTTGCTTCTGGGACCCCCTAGAACAAAATATTTTGAGATGGGGGTCCGTGGCCAAATACATATACCGGCCAAATACAGACCCTTATGGGTCTGTAACTCTGACAGTGCATGTACAAATGGAACCAAATGGACCCTTATGGGTCTGTAACTCTGAAAGTGTACAAATGTAACCAAATGGACCCTTATGGGTCTGTAACTGAGTGTACAAATGGAACCAAATGGACCCTTATGGGTCTGTAACTCTGAAAGTGTACAAATGGAACCAAATGGACCCTTATGGGTCTGTAACTCTGAGTTCCTCTTATAGCCCAGGCGTTTCGGGCCATATTTTGATGGAATCGTGCACTTTACGATAAAAGCATGAAATTTGGCACACAGTTAGATCATGCCATAAGGAACATTTTTGGCTATAGGGCCATCGCAGATTTTTCCTGATGTAACCATGGCAGCCATTTTCCAAAATGGCCACCACCTGCTGTTATTTTACCAATAACTCAGGTGCTAGACCACCTAGGATCTTGATTCTGGTGACTAATCCTACATTTTCAAGGATGAGGAATACAGTGGTACTATTTAGATTTGTCCTGTGGTAACCCTGGCAGCCATTTTCCAAAATGGCCGCCACCTGCTGTCATTTTACCAATAACTCACGTGCTAGACCACCTAGGATCTTGATTATGGTGACTAATCCTACATTTTCAAGGATGAGGAATACAGTGGTACTATTTACAACATGCTACTACCTAACTACATATATCTGGCATTCCGTTAATTAAATAATAGTAAACCCATCAAAATATGTAATGGTGTAGTACAGTACATGTTTTCAAACTGACACATGAGAGTCAAGAATGTTTCTTTTATTAGTAGTAGTATTGCATAATTATTTTCAATGGACTATAAGACACAACAAAGGCAGTGTACTCATGAGTCATAGCTTAATGGCATATAGACCAATTATTTGTTTACCAACATTGAGAATGGACGCACAGGTGATTGTTTCAATCACCTGTGCAATCAATTCTCAACCTGTTATTTTGGGGTGCGCTGGTTTGAGAACACCCCAACCCCCTCTTGTGTGTTGGCTAGTGAGACCTGATAGAATGGGTTACATTGCGCGCATACATACTGGTTCCGCGCTGACTGGTTCTTATCAGTGTGACGTCGTCTGTTAAGGGGTCTATTCAATAAAGCCAGATAATCTACACAATGTTAGTTGCACAGTCCACCACAGTGGCAAAGGGCAGTACACTGAAGTGCTGCCTTAACACATCTGCATTGTCCACTGCATCCCTTTTTGCAACCACAGCGGAGGAGTTCTCGACAGGCCAGGCTCGCTTCTGTGTGGTCCAGTGCACTTCCCATCCTCCTGTCAAAATTAGAATCATCTTTATTGTCAGATCACAGGTTTACAAGTGTAAAGAAGTGGATTCAATTATTTGTATTCACCTGTCTCCTTCCTCTTCCACCCCCATTCACCTGGGGATGGGAGTTCAGGGGCTGCAACCATCACCTGTCCCCAGCAGTGGCCAGCTTGGTAGGCTGCCCTCTTTGTATGTTGAATCATTGCATCTCGTGTTGGGGAGAGTCCATCAATTGTTCTACCCTTCTGGGTGAATAGCTGCTTCCGTGCCTGATTCACTGATGCCTGGCCGCTTGTGCGGTCATAGAGCAATACCACAAATCGCTCCAGAGGCTCCATCCAGTCATCTATTTTGTCTGGGGTAGCAGCTAAGGAACTTTTCCCAGTTCCAAAAGCAACCCACAGCTCAGTCAAGTGGAGGTGTTGGGCTGACGTTACTGCCAGGACCAGCACATCCGTGTCTACTGTGCGTATTGTCACCTTGCTATACCCTTCCTTCACAGCATCTTCTAGGTGTAATATGATGCGAGTATCAGCCTCCTCATGTACTGTAGTTAGTTAGGTAGTTACTAGCATGTTGTGAATAGTACCACTGTATTCTCATCCTTGAAAATGTAGGATTAGTCACCAGAATCTAGATCCTAGGTGGTCTAGCACCTGAGTTATTGGTAAAATAACAGCAGGTGGCGGCCATTTTGGAAAATGGCTGCCATGGTTACCACAGGACAAATCTGCGATGGCCCTATAGCCAAAAATGTTCCTTATGGCATGATCTAGCTGTGTGCCAAATTTCATGCTTTTATCGTAAAGTGCACGATTCCATCAAAATATGACCCGAAACGCCTGGACTATTAGTATCCAGGGTGTTAACAGTCACATTGGATCTTAACAGGCCATAGAGAATGCTAAAAAAAAAAAACTTGCAAAATCCATTGTCAGTGCTCTTTCAATTGGAGAGGTACCTATGTTAGTTGATAGTGTTGTGTGCGCCTGAGAATGAAATCCCTCACCTGTAAAAAATATGAAAAAATGGACCATATTTTTCTAGTATTTGATCAAACGACATGAGTATAGGACCCTCAGACACATTTCCTAATGTTGTTATACCACCATCTCTACAAGAATTAAACCCAGGGTCATTAAGGCCAGGAGGGAAGTCTGGGTTCCCCTGAATTGAGGTGAGAGGTGATGTTATTTTGGCTCGGCCCTCCAGGAGCCTCGTCACCCTCCACGCCCTAAGCGTGTTGGAAACAATTGGGGTTTTACAAAGTTTCTTCACTGTTTTAGGGTCTGTAAGAAACAAGAGATGCCGGAGAGGACAATCACACTGTGCAGTTTCAATATCTAGCCAAATTGAAGGCTGGTCACCCTTTAACCAGGCCGCTACAAACCGCAATAGGCTCTATGCACAGCAGCCATATTGGGAATGAATTGGGCCCCTTCCGTACTTCCTTCACATGGTGTTACCAATGATACTAATGAAGGCTCTGTTCCATTCTGGTCAGGGTGCTGATATTGTGCATGTTGGCTCACTAGAAACACTCCATTTTTGTTCCCAAATGGCCCCTTGTGTGTAACTCTGAGAGTGTAAAAATGTAACCAAATGGACCCGTAAGGGTCTTATTGGTTCCATTTGTACACTCTCAGAGTTATGGGGGTCCTTGAAAATAAGACAACTACTGTGCCACACTAAATGGAACAGAGCCTTAATTAGTATTATTGGCAACACCTGTGAAGGAAGTAAGGAAAGGGCCCAATTCATTCCCAATATGGCTGCTGTGCAGTGCTTAATTTGTGCCGGAGCAAGCCGGAGCTAGCTCCAGAACCTCTTTGATTGGTACCGGCACCTTTTTGTTTGGACCCGGCACCTCTTTGATTGGATCCAGCACCTTTCCTGTCAATGAAAATCTATAAATAAACTGTGTGTTTATCTCTGTTCTCTCTGTGTTTTATTTCTCTCTGAAGTGATGCCTTTTTGCTTATTTTTTATGCATTTTAATCAGAAAAAAATAAAACAGGGGAAAAAAGTGATTTACGGAGTCCTGTGTCACACCACACAATGCGTAATGAGTTGTTTTGATTCCGCACCGGCACTGTCCGCACTCAAGAGGTAAACAGGTGGTTTACGAGCGAGCGTTAGCCTACTGCTAAAATGTCAAAGAGACAAACAAAACGGTTAACTTTTTTCAAACCAGTAGTAGTAAAGTAAGAAGTAGGAATATGGAGGAAGCGGGCTCTATGGATGTTGTGTGGGCGGTTTTCAACAGATAAACTGAAAGGTAAGAATACGTTGTTTATTGCTATTTTCTGTTGTGCAGTGTTTTGATAAGGAACGATGTTTGTGCTGTGGAATTATGAGTGTTTGGCAAGTGAAAACGTGTGGAGTTGTATGGGCTGCAGTCGCTGCACTGTGGGCATAATAAGCGCATCATTGCTGTTAACCGTAGGCTATAGCACCATGGACAGTCAGCGAGCGGCGCTGTTTGTTGTGTGTGTAGCTGTGTGTGTGTGTGTGTGTGTAGCTGTGTGTGTGTGTGTGTGTGTGTGTGTGTGTGTGTGTGTGTGTGTGTGTGTGTGTGTGTGTGTGTGTGTGTGTGTGCGCGCGCGCGCGCGCATGTAGTTGCTGCGCGATTGACAACGCGTCACTCAGTTTAGGCTTTATTTTTAAAATAAAACTTTCAGTCCTAATTCAATTCCCCCTCCATTGAATGGAAACTACATGGAGTGAGGACAAGAGAGCCTGTGAGAGAGACAGGAGGGGAGACCTTTGTCTTGTGGTGACGTGACGTTACAATTTACATGAGAAGACAGTTGGTCAACACCTCTGTGAGAATAAGATTACTGTGTCTAAATGGGCAAGCATATGATTCATGGACAAAACACACAAGAACATGACAAATAAATACACCCATAAACAGGACAATTAATCAAACTGTATCTGCTGCCTGTCAAGTTTGGTTGGACATATTATTACTTACTATTTCTGTTAGCCACAGTGAGTTCTTATTACTGTACACAACTCATATTTCTGTTAGCCACAGTGAGTTTTCCTTATTACTGTACACAACTCATATTTCTGTGTGTTAGCCACAGTCAGTTTTGCTTAATAATGTACACAACTCATATTTTTCTCTTAACCACAGTGAGTTCTGCTGTGTGTGCTGTGCATTGTTCTTAGAGTAAAAAAAAATGGACCTGATAAATGAATGTTTCATCTTCTTTTTTTTTGATACACCACCTCTGATGTTGAATAATTCTAGTGATGTTTGATCATTTATGTTTTCAATTTTATCCTTGAAAATAGAGACATTTTTGGCTGCATTTTTCTTTACTTTATATTTTCATGTTTTTGTTCAATTTCTTGTAATTCTGATGTGGTGCTTTACCTGACACACAAAGACAAGCTACATGGTGTCATAGAATTCTGTTAACAATAAAAATATGATTTCTCAAATATGTCAGATATTCAGATTGATCATTCCAAATTGATACATTGACTACCAGTGTTCTGATGGGCCACAGTATGTGCCAATGTTACTGCTAATGTTATACTGGGTGAATAAATGTAGGTGAAAAAGATTATAAAAAATGCCTCACCAAGGTTAAGGCCTATCTCCCCCGACAACAACTAGAAATAGCCATTCATGCCTTCATTTCCTCACGACTCGATTATTGCAATTCCCTCTACACGCTTAGAGCAGGTGTAGAGGGAATTGCAATAATCGAGTTGTGAGTCAGGCGCCTACAGCTGGTCCAAAATGCCGCGGCTCGCCTTCTCACTGGCACAAAAAGACGTGAGCACATCAGTCCTGTCCTGGCCTCACTTCACTGTCTCCCTGTCAATTTTAGAATTCATTTCAAGGTCCTTTTATTTGCTTTTAAATCTCAAAATGGGCTTGCTCCACTATACCTCTCTGAGCTCATAGATCCATACACTCCAGCCAGGGCCCTAAGGTCTGCTGATCAGTCCCTACTGATCGTCCCAAAGACCAAGAAAAGGACCAGGGGTGGCCGCGCTTTTGCTGCTGCCGCCCCCACGCTTTGGAACGACCTCCCTCTCCCCATCCGTTCTGCCCAGTCCATTGGGGTTTTCAGATCCCTCCTAAAAACCCACCTATTGTCTTTGGCTTTTAATTGTCCTTGATCTGCTGCTATTGTGTTCTAATAATGCACTGTATTTGTCTGTGCGCCAATGGGCGCTTATTGATGCGTTGATGCTTTGTTTGTCTTAACCTTGTACAGCACTTTGGTCAGCTTCTGTTGTTTTAAATGTGCTTTATAAATAAAGTTTACCATAAGGGTCCATTTGGGCCTGCCGTCCCCCTGAGGGGCCTGGAACCACCAACCTCCGGCGCCACACAGCTTGTATGGAGGACAGAGAGACATGAAGACACACCATGGAGACAATGAGAGACTGATCAGTAATGTGGTGGACAGTAATGGATAAAAGTGTCTGCTAAATGACTGTAATGTAATGTAAATGTACTCGTGCGTGTGTGCGTGCGTGCCATAGATTCAACATCGGCGTTCCGATTCCACAACCTGAAAAAAAAGCTGCATAGCAACATCTTTGACCACATCAGCACACATACGACACAATCACACATACGCCACCAGCAGCGTCCAACAGCATACGCCACATCCAACAAACTACAGCATGAGCTGCAGCATCCAGCAAAGGAAATGGAAACATTAGTTCCTAAAATTAGGTCCTACTATGAGGTGTCTTCAGAGGAAACCCCCGCCGGGCCGATGTCTTTGGCGGAGACCACCAGTGGAGACCACCGTATGGCGACAGAAATCTGATCGCTCAGCAATCGAGCCACAGTGGAGGTTCACCAAAGACCAGGGTCAACCGCACGGAGGAATCCCCCCCCAGGCAGACAAATCCATGGATAGAGAGATCTCCATCTCTAAAGGGCATCCTCGGGTTGAGCCTTCCAGGGGTGTCTCCCGCCATCTCCTTGAGAACCTCAGTCTTCTGGGCACTCTGAGAGAGAGAGAGAGAGAAAGAGAGAGAGAGAGAGAGAGAGAGAGAGAGAGAGAGAGAGAGAGAAAGAAAGAAAGAAAGAAAGAAGTTTGCTTTAAAAAATATTATATTCAAAGATTTTCAAAAATATTCATGATTTTTCTAAAATAGCAGATCTACAAGCTCATAGTGCGGCACTCGGTGCCGTGCTATGAGCTTGTATATCTGCTATTTTTGAATAGCCAAAGTATAAAAGGTTAAAGTGGTTACAAACAAAATTATTGTGATTCTATATTAACACATTTTGCTGGGGACCCCCTGGAACCCCCCGCACTTTGAGAACCACGCTCTACAGCCCTTTCCCAATCAACACCCTACCAGCTCTGCAGAGGAGAGACACGTGACCCACACATCCTTTAACTTCCTCACAGGGTCAACAGCCTCATTAAACACATTTAAAACCCTTTTAGTCCTTGTGTGTTGCTTTAAAAATGTCATTATGCACACAGAGGAAACATTGCAACACAATTGATCTGTCACTTCCAAACCAGCTGGTGATGTGTGTGTGTGTGTGTGTGTGTGTGTGTGTGTGTGTGTGTGTGTGTGTGTGTGTGTGTGTGTGTGTGTGTCTGTGTCTGTGTCTGTGTCTGTGTGTGTGTGTGTGTGTGTGTGTGTGTGTGTGTGGTGTTGGTATCAAAATGTACTTTAAAACCCTTTAAGACCTGATCTGTAACATTTTTAGATTTGAGCTAAAAAGCTTTATTTTATACTTTGGGCTATTCAAAAATAGCAGATCTACAAGCTCATAGCGCGGCACTGAGTGCCGCGCTATGAGCTTGTAGATCTGCTATTTTTGAAAAATCGTGAACATGTGTGCAAATCTTTGAATATATATTTTTTAAAAGCGAACATTTTTAACTCAAATCTTTGCTTCTGGGACCCCCTAGAACAAAATATTTTGAGATGGGGGTCCGTGGCCAAATACATATACCGGCCAAATACAGACCCTTATGGGTCTGTAACTCTGACAGTGCATGTACAAATGGAACCAAATGGACCCTTATGGGTCTGTAACTCTGAAAGTGTACAAATGTAACCAAATGGACCCTTATGGGTCTGTAACTGAGTGTACAAATGGAACCAAATGGACCCTTATGGGTCTGTAACTCTGAAAGTGTACAAATGGAACCAAATGGACCCTTATGGGTCTGTAACTCTGAGTTCCTCTTAGTATCCAGGGTGTTAACAGTCACATTGGATCTTAACAGGCCATAGAGAATGCTAAAAAAAAAAACCTTGCAAAATCCATTGTCAGTGCTCTTTCAATTGGAGAGGTGCCTATGTTAGTTGATAGTGTTGTGTGCGCCTGAGAATGAAATCCCTCACCTGTAAAAAATATGAAAAAATGGACCATATTTTTCTAGTATTTGATCAAACGACATGAGTATAGGACCCTCAGACACATTTCCTAATGTTGTTATACCACCATCTCTACAAGAATTAAACCCAGGGTCATTAAGGCCAGGAGGGAAGTCTGGGTTCCCCTGAATTGAGGTGAGAGGTGATGTTATTTTGGCTCGGCCCTCCAGGAGCCTCGTCACCCTCCACGCCCTAAGCGTGTTGGAAACAATTGGGGTTTTACAAAGTTTCTTCACTGTTTTAGGGTCTGTAAGAAACAAGAGATGCCGGAGAGGACAATCACACTGTGCAGTTTCAATATCTAGCCAAATTGAAGGCTGGTCACCCTTTAACCAGGCCGCTACAAACCGCAATAGGCTCTATGCACAGCAGCCATATTGGGAATGAATTGGGCCCCTTCCGTACTTCCTTCACAGGTGTTACCAATGATACTAATGAAGGCTCTGTTCCATTCTGGTCAGGGTGCTGATATTGTGCATGTTGGCTCACTAGAAACACTCCATTTTTGTTCCCAAATGGCCCCTTGTGTGTAACTCTGAGAGTGTAAAAATGTAACCAAATGGACCCGTAAGGGTCTTATTGGTTCCATTTGTACACTCTCAGAGTTATGGGGGTCCTTGAAAATAAGACAACTACTGTGCCACACTAAATGGAACAGAGCCTTAATTAGTATTATTGGCAACACCTGTGAAGGAAGTAAGGAAAGGGCCCAATTCATTCCCAATATGGCTGCTGTGCAGTGCTTAATTTGTGCCGGAGCAAGCCGGAGCTAGCTCCAGAACCTCTTTGATTGGTACCGGCACCTTTTTGTTTGGACCCGGCACCTCTTTGATTGGATCCAGCACCTTTCCTGTCAATGAAAATCTATAAATAAACTGTGTGTTTATCTCTGTTCTCTCTGTGTTTTATTTCTCTCTGAAGTGATGCCTTTTTGCTTATTTTTTATGCATTTTAATCAGAAAAAAATAAAACAGGGGAAAAAAGTGATTTACGGAGTCCTGTGTCACACCACACAATGCGTAATGAGTTGTTTTGATTCCGCACCGGCACTGTCCGCACTCAAGAGGTAAACAGGTGGTTTACGAGCGAGCGTTAGCCTACTGCTAAAATGTCAAAGAGACAAACAAAACGGTTAACTTTTTTCAAACCAGTAGTAGTAAAGTAAGAAGTAGGAATATGGAGGAAGCGGGCTCTATGGATGTTGTGTGGGCGGTTTTCAACAGATAAACTGAAAGGTAAGAATACGTTGTTTATTGCTATTTTCTGTTGTGCAGTGTTTTGATAAGGAACGATGTTTGTGCTGTGGAATTATGAGTGTTTGGCAAGTGAAAACGTGTGGAGTTGTATGGGCTGCAGTCGCTGCACTGTGGGCATAATAAGCGCATCATTGCTGTTAACCGTAGGCTATAGCACCATGGACAGTCAGCGAGCGGCGCTGTTTGTTGTGTGTGTGTGTGTGTGTGTGTGTGTGTGTGTGTGTGTGTGTGTGTGTGTGTGTGTGTGTGTGTGTGTGTGTGTGTGTGTGTGTGTGTGTGTGTGTGTGTGTGTGTGCGCGCGCGCGCGCGCGCAGTTGCTGCGCGATTGACAACGCGTCACTCAGTTTAGGCTTTATTTTTAAAATAAAACTTTCAGTCCTAATTCAATTCCCCCTCCATTGAATGGAAACTACATGGAGTGAGGACAAGAGAGCCTGTGAGAGAGACAGGAGGGGAGACCTTTGTCTTGTGGTCACGTGACGTTACAATTTACATGAGAAGACAGTTGGTCAACACCTCTGTGAGAATAAGATTACTGTGTCTAAATGGGCAAGCATATGATTCATGGACAAAACACACAAGAACATGACAAATAAATACACCCATAAACAGGACAATTAATCAAACTGTATCTGCTGCCTGTCAAGTTTGGTTGGACATATTATTACTTACTATTTCTGTTAGCCACAGTGAGTTCTTATTACTGTACACAACTCATATTTCTGTTAGCCACAGTGAGTTTTCCTTATTACTGTACACAACTCATATTTCTGTGTGTTAGCCACAGTCAGTTTTGCTTAATAATGTACACAACTCATATTTTTCTCTTAACCACAGTGAGTTCTGCTGTGTGTGCTGTGCATTGTTCTTAGAGTAAAAAAAAATGGACCTGATAAATGAATGTTTCATCTTCTTTTTTTTGATACACCACCTCTGATGTTGAATAATTCTAGTGATGTTTGATCATTTATGTTTTCAATTTTATCCTTGAAAATAGAGACATTTTTGGCTGCATTTTTCTTTACTTTATATTTTCATGTTTTTGTTCGATTTCTTGTAATTCTGATGTGGTGCTTTACCTGACACACAAAGACAAGCTACATGGTGTCATAGAATTCTGTTAACAATAAAAATATGATTTCTCAAATATGTCAGATATTCAGATTGATCATTCCAAATTGATACATTGACTACCAGTGTTCTGATGGGCCACAGTATGTGCCAATGTTACTGCTAATGTTATACTGGGTGAATAAATGTAGGTGAAAAAGATTATAAAAAATGCCTCACCAAGGTTAAGGCCTATCTCCCCCGACAACAACTAGAAATAGCCATTCATGCCTTCATTTCCTCACGACTCGATTATTGCAATTCCCTCTACACGCTTAGAGCAGGTGTAGAGGGAATTGCAATAATCGAGTTGTGAGTCAGGCGCCTACAGCTGGTCCAAAATGCCGCGGCTCGCCTTCTCACTGGCACAAAAAGACGTGAGCACATCAGTCCTGTCCTGGCCTCACTTCACTGTCTCCCTGTCAATTTTAGAATTCATTTCAAGGTCCTTTTATTTGCTTTTAAATCTCAAAATGGGCTTGCTCCACTATACCTCTCTGAGCTCATAGATCCATACACTCCAGCCAGGGCCCTAAGGTCTGCTGATCAGTCCCTACTGATCGTCCCAAAGACCAAGAAAAGGACCAGGGGTGGCCACGCTTTTGCTGCTGCCGCCCCCACGCTTTGGAACGACCTCCCTCTCCCCATCCGTTCTGCCCAGTCCATTGGGGTTTTCAGATCCCTCCTAAAAACCCACCTATTGTCTTTGGCTTTTAATTGTCCTTGATCTGCTGCTATTGTGTTCTAATAATGCACTGTATTTGTCTGTGCGCCAATGGGCGCTTATTGATGCGTTGATGCTTTGTTTGTCTTAACCTTGTACAGCACTTTGGTCAGCTTCTGTTGTTTTAAATGTGCTTTATAAATAAAGTTTACCATAAGGGTCCATTTGGGCCTGCCGTCCCCCTGAGGGGCCTGGAACCACCAACCTCCGGCGCCACACAGCTTGTATGGAGGACAGAGAGACATGAAGACACACCATGGAGACAATGAGAGACTGATCAGTAATGTGGTGGACAGTAATGGATAAAAGTGTCTGCTAAATGACTGTAATGTAATGTAAATGTACTCGTGCGTGTGTGCGTGCGTGCCATAGATTCAACATCGGCGTTCCGATTCCACAACCTGAAAAAAAAGCTGCATAGCAACATCTTTGACCACATCAGCACACATACGACACAATCACACATACGCCACCAGCAGCGTCCAACAGCATACGCCACATCCAACAAACTACAGCATGAGCTGCAGCATCCAGCAAAGGAAATGGAAACATTAGTTCCTAAAATTAGGTCCTACTATGAGGTGTCTTCAGAGGAAACCCCCGCCGGGCCGATGTCTTTGGCGGAGACCACCAGTGGAGACCACCGTATGGCGACAGAAATCTGATCGCTCAGCAATCGAGCCACAGTGGAGGTTCACCAAAGACCAGGGTCAACCGCACGGAGGAATCCCCCCCCAGGCAGACAAATCCATGGATAGAGAGATCTCCATCTCTAAAGGGCATCCTCGGGTTGAGCCTTCCAGGGGTGTCTCCCGCCATCTCCTTGAGAACCTCAGTCTTCTGGGCACTCTGAGAGAGAGAGAGAGAGAAAGAGAGAGAGAGAGAGAGAGAGAGAAAGAAAGAAAGAAGTTTGCTTTAAAAAATATTATATTCAAAGATTTTCAAAAATATTCATGATTTTTCTAAAATAGCAGATCTGCAAGCTCATAGTGCAGCACTCGGTGCCGTGCTATGAGCTTGTATATCTGCTATTTTTGAATAGCCAAAGTATAAAAGGTTAAAGTGGTTACAAACAAAATTATTGTGATTCTATATTAACACATTTTGCTGGGGACCCCCTGGAACCCCCCGCACTTTGAGAACCACGCTCTACAGCCCTTTCCCAATCAACACCCTACCAGCTCTGCAGAGGAGAGACACGTGACCCACACATCCTTTAACTTCCTCACAGGGTCAACAGCCTCATTAAACACATTTAAAACCCTTTTAGTCCTTGTGTGTTGCTTTAAAAATGTCATTATGCACACAGAGGAAACATTGCAACACAATTGATCTGTCACTTCCAAACCAGCTGGTGATGTGTGTGTGTGTGTGTGTGTGTGTGTGTGTGTGTGTGTGTGTGTGTGTGTGTGTGTGTGTGTGTGTGTGTGTGTGTGTGTGTGTGTGTGTGTGTGTGTGTGTGTCTGTGTCTGTGTCTGTGTGTGTGTGTGTGTGTGTGTGTGTGTGTGTGTCTGTGTCTGTGTCTGTGTGTGTGTGTGGTGTTGGTATCAAAATGTACTTTAAAACCCTTTAAGACCTGATCTGTAACATTTTTAGATTTGAGCTAAAAAGCTTTATTTTACACTTTGGGCTATTCAAAAATAGCAGATCTACAAGCTCATAGCGCGGCACTGAGTGCCGCGCTATGAGCTTGTAGATCTGCTATTTTTGAAAAATCGTGAACATGTGTGCAAATCTTTGAATATATATTTTTTAAAAGCGAACATTTTTAACTCAAATCTTTGCTTCTGGGACCCCCTAGAACAAAATATTTTGAGATGGGGGTCCGTGGCCAAATACATATACCGGCCAAATACAGACCCTTATGGGTCTGTAACTCTGACAGTGCATGTACAAATGGAACCAAATGGACCCTTATGGGTCTGTAACTCTGAAAGTGTACAAATGTAACCAAATGGACCCTTATGGGTCTGTAACTGAGTGTACAAATGGAACCAAATGGACCCTTATGGGTCTGTAACTCTGAAAGTGTACAAATGGAACCAAATGGACCCTTATGGGTCTGTAACTCTGAGTTCCTCTTAGTATCCAGGGTGTTAACAGTCACATTGGATCTTAACAGGCCATAGAGAATGCTAAAAAAAAAAACCTTGAAAAATCCATTGTCAGTGCTCTTTCAATTGGAGAGGTACCTATGTTAGTTGATAGTGTTGTGTGCGCCTGAGAATGAAATCCCTCACCTGTAAAAAATATGAAAAAATGGACCATATTTTTCTAGTATTTGATCAAACGACATGAGTATAGGACCCTCAGACACATTTCCTAATGTTGTTATACCACCATCTCTACAAGAATTAAACCCAGGGTCATTAAGGCCAGGAGGGAAGTCTGGGTTCCCCTGAATTGAGGTGAGAGGTGATGTTATTTTGGCTCGGCCCTCCAGGAGCCTCGTCACCCTCCACGCCCTAAGCGTGTTGGAAACAATTGGGGTTTTACAAAGTTTCTTCACTGTTTTAGGGTCTGTAAGAAACAAGAGATGCCGGAGAGGACAATCACACTGTGCAGTTTCAATATCTAGCCAAATTGAAGGCTGGTCACCCTTTAACCAGGCCGCTACAAACCGCAATAGGCTCTATGCACAGCAGCCATATTGGGAATGAATTGGGCCCCTTCCGTACTTCCTTCACAGGTGTTACCAATGATACTAATGAAGGCTCTGTTCCATTCTGGTCAGGGTGCTGATATTGTGCATGTTGGGTCACTAGAAACACTCCATTTTTGTTCCCAAATGACCCCTTGTGTGTAACTCTTTGAGTGTAAAAATGTAACCAAATGGACCCGTAAGGGTCTTATTGGTTCCATTTGTACACTCTCAGAGTTATGGGGGTCCTTGAAAATAAGACAACTACTGTGCCACACTAAATGGAACAGAGCCTTAATTAGTATTATTGGCAACACCTGTGAAGGAAGTAAGGAAAGGGCCCAATTCATTCCCAATATGGCTGCTGTGCAGTGCTTAATTTGTGCCGGAGCAAGCCGGAGCTAGCTCCAGAACCTCTTTGATTGGTACCGGCATTTTTGTTTGGACCCGGCACCTCTTTGATTGGATCCAGCACCTTTCCTGTCAATGAAAATCTATAAATAAACTGTGTGTTTATCTCTGTTCTCTCTGTGTTTTATTTCTCTCTGAAGTGATGCCTTTTTGCTTATTTTTTATGCATTTTAATCAGAAAAAAATAAAACAGGGGAAAAAAGTGATTTACGGAGTCCTGTGTCACACCACACAATGCGTAATGAGTTGTTTTGATTCCGCACCGGCACTGTCCGCACTCAAGAGGTAAACAGGTGGTTTACGAGCGAGCGTTAGCCTACTGCTAAAATGTCAAAGAGACAAACAAAACGGTTAACTTTTTTCAAACCAGTAGTAGTAAAGTAAGAAGTAGGAATATGGAGGAAGCGGGCTCTATGGATGTTGTGTGGGCGGTTTTCAACAGATAAACTGAAAGGTAAGAATACGTTGTTTATTGCTATTTTCTGTTGTGCAGTGTTTTGATAAGGAACGATGTTTGTGCTGTGGAATTATGAGTGTTTGGCAAGTGAAAACGTGTGGAGTTGTATGGGCTGCAGTCGCTGCACTGTGGGCATAATAAGCGCATCATTGCTGTTAACCGTAGGCTATAGCACCATGGACAGTCAGCGAGCGGCGCTGTTTGTTGTGTGTGTAGCTGTGTGTGTGTGTGTGTGTGTGTGTGTGTGTGTGTGTGTGTGTGTGTGTGTGTGTGTGTGTGTGTGTGTGTGTGTGTGTGTGTGTGTGTGTGTGTGTGTGTGTGTGTGTGTGTGTGTGTGTGTGTGTGTGTGTGCGTGCGTGCGTGCGTGTGTGTGTGTGTGCGTGCGCGCGCGCGTGCGTGCGTGTGTGCGCGCGCGCATGTAGTTGCTGCGCGATTGACAACGCGTCACTCAGTTTAGGCTTTATTTTTAAAATAAAACTTTCAGTCCTAATTCAATTCCCCCTCCATTGAATGGAAACTACATGGAGTGAGGACAAGAGAGCCTGTGAGAGAGACAGGAGGGGAGACCTTTGTCTTGTGGTGACGTGACGTTACAATTTACATGAGAAGACAGTTAGTCAACACCTCTGTGAGAATAAGATTACTGTGTCTAAATGGGCAAGCATATGATTCATGGACAAAACACACAAGAACATGACAAATAAATACACCCATAAACAGGACAATTAATCAAACTGTATCTGCTGCCTGTCAAGTTTGGTTGGACATATTATTACTTACTATTTCTGTTAGCCACAGTGAGTTCTTATTACTGTACACAACTCATATTTATGTTAGCCACAGTGAGTTTTCCTTATTACTGTACACAACTCATATTTCTGTGTGTTAGCCACAGTCAGTTTTGCTTAATAATGTACACAACTCATATTTTTCTCTTAACCACAGTGAGTTCTGCTGTGTGTGCTGTGCATTGTTCTTAGAGTAAAAAAAAATGGACCTGATAAATGAATGTTTCATCTTCTTTTTTTTTGATACACCACCTCTGATGTTGAATAATTCTAGTGATGTTTGATCATTTATGTTTTCAATTTTATCCTTGAAAATAGAGACATTTTTGGCTGCATTTTTCTTTACTTTATATTTTCATGTTTTTGTTCAATTTCTTGTAATTCTGATGTGGTGCTTTACCTGACACACAAAGACAAGCTACATGGTGTCATAGGATTCTGTTAACAATAAAAATATGATTTCTCAAATATGTCAGATATTCAGATTGATCATTCCAAATTGATACATTGACTACCAGTGTTCTGATGGGCCACAGTATGTGCCAATGTTACTGCTAATGTTATACTGGGTGAATAAATGTAGGTGAAAAAGATTATAAAAAATGCCTCACCAAGGTTAAGGCCGACAACAACTAGAAATAGCCATTCATGCCTTCATTTCCTCACGACTCGATTATTGCAATTCCCTCTACACGCTTAGAGCAGGTGTAGAGGGAATTGCAATAATCGAGTTGTGAGTCAGGCGCCTACAGCTGGTCCAAAATGCCGCGGCTCGCCTTCTCACTGGCACAAAAAGACGTGAGCACATCAATCCTGTCCTGGCCTCACTTCACTGTCTCCCTGTCAATTTTAGAATTCATTTCAAGGTCCTTTTATTTGCTTTTAAATCTCAAGATGGGCTTGCTCCACTATACCTCTCTGAGCTCATAGATCCATACACTCCAGCCAGGGCCCTAAGGTCTGCTGATCAGTCCCTACTGATCGTCCCAAAGACCAAAAAAAGAACCAGGGGTGGCCACGCTTTTGCTGCTGCCGCCCCCACGCTTTGGAACGACCTCCCTCTCCCCATCCGTTCTGCCCAGTCCATTGGGGTTTTCAGATCCCTCCTAAAAACCCACCTATTGTCTTTGGCTTTTAATTGTCCTTGATCTGCTGCTATTGTGTTCTAATAATGCACTGTATTTGTCTGTGCGCCAATGGGCGCTTATTGATGCGTTGATGCTTTGTTTGTCTTAACCTTGTACAGCACTTTGGTCAGCTTCTGTTGTTTTAAATGTGCTTTATAAATAAAGTTTACCATAAGGGTCCATTTGGGCCTGCCGTCCCCCTGAGGGGCCTGGAACCACCAACCTCCGGCGCCACACAGCTTGTATGGAGGACAGAGAGACATGAAGACACACCATGGAGACAATGAGAGACTGATCAGTAATGTGGTGGACAGTAATGGATAAAAGCGTCTGCTAAATGACTGTAATGTAATGTAAATGTACTCGTGCGTGTGTGCGTGCGTGCCATAGATTCAACATCGGCGTTCCGATTCCACAACCTGAAAAAAAAGCTGCATAGCAACATCTTTGACCACATCAGCACACATACGACACAATCACACATACGCCACCAGCAGCGTCCAACAGCATACGCCACATCCAACAAACTGCAGCATGAGCTGCAGCATCCAGCAAAGATAAAGGATTTTTTTTTCCTACTTTGAGGTGTCTTCAGAGGAAACCCCCGGCGGACGGAGGTCTTTGGCGGAGACCACCAGTGGAGACCGCCGTGCGGTGACCAGAAATCTGATCACTCAGCGATCAACCACAGTGGAGGTCCACCGAAGACCAGGGTCAACAGCAGCGGAGGAATCCCCCCCATGCGGACGAATCCATGGATAGAGCGAGATCTCCATCTCTAAAGGGCATCCTCGGGTTGAGCCTTCCAGCGGCGTGAGAACCTCAGTCTTCTGGGCATTTAGGGTACAAGAACAATCTCAGCACATTCTGTGTCTCCACTCTGAGAAAAAAAGAAACAAAGAAACAAATATTAATTCAAGTGACCGAGAGCCAAATATACGTGTAGTGCAGTGGTTCTCAAACTTTTTCATGTCAAGGACCCCCAAATTGACACTTATTTAGCCTGCGAACCCCCATTTGAAAAGATATGTCAAGGACCCCCATAAGAGAAGATTTGTACAGCTCTAGCAGCGATTTTCAACCATTTCAAGGACCCCCAGTTTGATATGCATTAGGGCTACGTACGTACCCCATTTAATGGCATTTCTATCTCTGGGACCCCAATTTATATTGTAAAATCAATGTTAATATAACTCTGAGAGTGTACAAATGGAACCAAATGGACCTGTTAGGGTCCATTTGGTTCCATTTGTACACTCTCAGAGTTACAGACCCACCCATAAGGGTCACTTTGGTTCCTACCTATCATTTAGCTGGGGACCCCCTGGAACTCCCTCAAGGACCCCTGGGGGTCCCCGGACCCCACTTTGAGAACTAATGGTGTAGTGTATCCTGTCACAACATACACAGCCTAGCGTATCAAATCAAACTTTATTTATAGAGCACATTTAAGCTATTGTGCAGGGGAATTTAGATTCATCATAAAATATATTTTTTAAATATTCTTAAACATTTGTATTTCTGTACATTTTTCCATTGCATTACAAAATACAATGATAATGCATAGATTGAGCATTGAGTTATTGAGTAGTAGAACAATGGTTCCCAAACTGGGGGTCAGGACCCGCAGGGGGGGACCCCCCCAAATTATTTTATGGGGTCCCCAGATGATAAGCTTAATGTGCAACATTATGTTCTCACTCAACGGTAAACAAACCAACATACAGTATAAGTGTATACAGCAGGGGTCTTCAACGTTTTCAGCCCAAGGACCCCCTAGCTGAGAGAGAGATGAAGCAGGGACCCCCTAGCAAAGAAAGAGATGATGCTATTTTTGGCTAAAGTTCTCCTCAGAAAAGGGATGCTAAGGTTCAAGTGGATAAGGTAAAAAAAAAAAAACATCACACAAAGATTTGGCGGACCCCCTGCAGTAACTCCCCCCCTAGGGGTCCCGGACCCCCTGTTGAAGAGCCCTGGTATACAGGGTATCTGCACATTTATAAAGTAACAATTTAACGACTTTTAAGACCTTTTTAATACCTCTGAAATGACAAATAAAAATAAACTAATAATAATTACTGCGTCCAAAGTAACCAAATATACTATATTGTGATACATTCGCCAAATTGTCAAATATTACCTAATAAAGGCAAACATTTTGTAAATAGCCGATCTACAAGCTCACAACGCCTCGCACTGCGAGGCGTTGTGAGCTTGTAGATCGGCTACTTTCATAATATTTATCTGTGGAACCGAGTCAAACTGAACAAATGTCAAACTAAAAAGCAAAATTCAAATATGATTATGTTGGGGGGTCCCCAGTTCAAATATGATTGTTTTGGGGGGGTCCCCAGTTCAAATACTATTTTGGGGGTCCCCAGTTCAAATATTATTATTTGGGGGGGTTCCCAGCTCAAATATGATTTGGGTGGGTCCCCAGTTCAAATATGATTATTTGGGGGTGTCCCCAGTTCAAATGTGATTATTTGGGGGGTCTCCAGTTCAAATGTGATTATTTGGGGGGTCCCCAGTTCAAATATGATTATTTTGGGGGCGTCCCCAGTTCAAATATGATTATTTTGGGGGGGGTCCCAAATAACATAACATAATAACATTATATTATACTATTATCATAGGTATACCATTGTAAACTAATTGTGCGATTATTGGATTATTATTACATACTAGGTCATTATATATCATATATTATACATTATCTATAGCTTACAACATAACATGCACACGACACTTTTGTACACTTATGGCCCAACACAGAAGACCAAGCCCTGATAGACTGTAAACTGTCGGCTCAGACCTGTGTCCACAAAGTCAGTAACACACAACAGTGGGTTCATTTTAGTTACATTTCTTAATCCTTCCTTGAGTCCAAGTCCTGTACCCTTTTACAATGAGACTGTGGATGAGTGTGGGTAAGCGGTCCAACTAAGGTGGGACTCAGGGTGGTTGGACGTCACGCCCCTGCCATGCACAGCCCCCAGTGAACATGCCTCACAAAGTTCACTGGTAAGTTTATTCCATTATAGTTCATGATCACAATTTAGGAGGAGCCCCTCTGGTGGTCAAAATAAATCATTACACATCTCTCCAATTGGAACAGTTTTTGGGAAGTGATAGATAGGCCAGTGCACAAGAGCATTTAATTTGCCTTTTTAAACCTCTCCCATCAATAACAATACCTAACCCTAACCTCAGTAAAACTATGCCTAAACCTAACCTTATCCCTAACCATAACCTCAGTAAAACTATGACTACACCTAACCTTAACCCTAACCCTAACCTCAGTAAAACTATGACTAAACCTAACCAGAAGAAAGTATTTTCAGATGGGGTTCTGCGGCCAAATACATGCATAGCAAAATATGTTTTTTCAACAAACAAAAAGATATATGTATTCAAAGATTTGCACACATTTTCACGATTTTTCAAAAACATTGCAGATAGCGTGGCACTCTGTGCTGCGCTATGAGCTTGTAGACCTGCTATTTTGAATAGCCAAAGAAATGTAAAAATGACACAGGTGCGTTCCCGGTCTTAATGTGTTAACTGCAAAACACCCTGTGAGGGTACATTTTTACGCTCATGCATATCAAACTGGGGGTCCTTGAATTTAAAAAAAGGTTATAAACCCACTGGTCTATAGCATTGGTTCTCAAAGTGGGGTCCGGGGACCCCCAGGGGTCCTTGAGGGAGTTCCAGGGCGGTCCCCAGCTAAATGATGGATAGTTAGGAACCAAATGGACCCTTATGGGTCTATAACTCTCAGAGTTAAATCAACATTGATTTTACAATATAATTTGGGATCCCGGAGTGCTATACTTAAGTACAATTCTGAGGCGATGAGACGCGTTGTGAGCTTGTAGACCTGCTATTTTCAAACATTTTAGTTCTTTTACTTTTGGTACTTTAAGTACATTTTGATACCAATACTATACATTGTCTTCATTACAAGCTGCTAGAGCATGCTGTTGAGAATTTATCTGCATTTTTTTTTATCTGTTTCAGACTTTTCACCAATGGCCTGATGCGGAAATATAATATGTCCGGTGGTGGGCAGCAAAACAAGAGGGCGTTCATACATTAACAAAAGATATTTGTCACTGTCTTGCAGAAGCTGTTCGGGAGAATTTCGCAGAGGCAACAGAGGCCCAGGTCAGCGCATCAATGGCCGACCACTTCAAGCAGGCTCCAGCTCAAAGTGGTGGCCGGGGGGGGAGGGGGGGGGGGGGGTACAAGAGGCCAAGGACAAGGACCCGAAAATGACTTTATCAATTACTCACCCCATGGAAACTTGAAGTCATTGATTATTATTTTTGTCTCATTCATAAGCCAATAATTTGATGAGCATTCAATATACCAGAGCTGTTTCGCCAATACACAAGCAGCAAGTTTGACCATTATTAATATTATGTATCAGTCACTCTATCTACCTGATTTGTATGTAAATACACAGAGACAGAGCCTCACCTCGGCAGAAGGAGCCCACGTTGTCCACGCTCTGGCGACACACGCTGCACTGACGTTTCTTCTTGAACGTCTTCTCCTTGAAGACGTGAGGCTCCCCCTTCCCCGCCTGCAACGCACAAACACACACACAAATGTACACTGTTACACTACAGTACATGATGAGAAGTGCTGAATAAGTCTGTTGTGGCCAAGAATCCATGTTGGACCTGTTTCCAAGAGTTTGACTTGGCAAATGTACAATCTGTGCTGACATCACTCTCATGGTTTCTACACAGCATCTTAGTTTTTCTTTGACAAGGTGACAAAAAAACGCATGCTGTGGACTGACCTAATCTCCTCTCATCAAAAGAGGAATAGAACAAAAAGGGAAAGAAAGGCTGTACAGAAACATAAGGAGAAGTATGCTATTATTATTGTCCTGTGACAGCAGCTCTATGTCTGAGGTGGAACAAGGTGTGCGTGCGCGCTCTTTCTACCTGCCTGCTGTACCTCTGTTCTGGTTGTGTAACTGTCTTCTAGTACTAATCCTTGTGGTTCCCGTCCAGACCACCATAATCCTGCATATTTGTGTGTGTGTGTGTGTGTGTGTGTGTGTGTGTGTGTGTGTGTGTGTGTGTGTGTGTGTGTGTGTGTGTGTGTGTGTGTGTGTGTGTGTGTGTGTGTGTGTGTGTACTGTGTACGTGTGGCGTGTGTATAATAAACTGAGTGTGTGTGTGGGGAGGGATCAGAATGTGTATGATAGTCAAATATATATGTGTGTGTGCTTGTCTATAGCAAAGTGTACCCACAAGTATAGTAAAGTTCAACAAATTGTTATATCTTGGTTTGGTTCTTGACTCTTACCTGCACCTCTCCATTGTTTCACTCAATATGAGGTGAAAAATAAGTTAAGGAATAAAAAAAGTTCAATTTTGAATAATTGTTGAAACATGTATTGTGATTGAAATATAGTTGAGGGAGTTGAGGGATAGTTCTGTTCAAAGTAGATCAATTTTAACAAAAATACATTTATTTATATCCTGTTGTACAGTATAAATAATTATGACATTAGTGTTACACTCAAAGCTATTTAAAATATCCAGAAAGATAACAAACATAATGTAAATAAATTGTCAGAACATCCTGGGACTACATTACCACATTTATCAAGGTAAGCATAACAGGCTAAATTTGGTCCCTTTAGTATTTTTTTAAAATAGAGAAGCTGGATCTGCATTAAATATTGAGGCTGTTAAATGAATATATGTCTTGTAAAGGTAGTAAAGGTTTAAAAAAAAAGGTTATAAACCCACTGGTCTATAGCATTGGTTCTCAAAGTGGGGTCCGGGGACAGTTAGGAACCAAATGGACCCTTATGGTTCTATAACTCTGAGTGTACAAATGGAACCAAATGGACCCATAAGGGTCCATTTGGTTCCATTTGTACACTCTCAGAGTTAAATCAACATTGATTTTACAATATCATTTGGGATCCCGGAGATAGAAATGCTGTTAAATGGGGGTCCGTAGCCTATAATGCATGTCAAACTGGGGGGTCCTTGAAATTAAAATGGTTGAGAATCACTGCTAGAGCCCTAAAAATCTTCTCTTATGGGGGTCCCTGGCATATCTTTTCAAATGGGGGTCTGTGGGCCAATAAGTGTCAATTTGGGGGTCCTTGACATGAAAAGGTTTAAGAACCACTGGTTCATTTAGACACTTCAGCTCAGAAATAACCAGACTGTTAATGAACCATTTACCATTTATTAACCATTCCCATATTAACCATTATCATATATGCAATGATATTGCATTCAAGTTTGGCGGTGTGACTCTGCTCATGTGATATTAAAAGATTCCCTGTGCAAAATGTCACAGATCTTCAATCACTTAAATGAACCGCCAGAGTTGCACTGTGGGTATCAGGGCGTGAGTAAATTAGCTTGTAGCGAATGAGAATGACAAGAGGTTGAACGTACTGACTTAAAGGAGTACGACTGTATAACTTGTTAGCGAATGGGGGGGGGGGGGGGGGGGTCCGGGGAGTGTGAATGAAGTATATCAACATTCTGCCTTCTGTGTCTACATGAACTATCGTTACACTGAATTGTATAGAGTCAGACTATAGTGTTGGACATGGGACTGACCTCTGAGCGGCACAGGGACCAGGCTTCGTAGCGCCATCGGTAGCAGGGTTTGGCGGGACAGGGTTTCCACTGCTCCATCTGGGAGGGGCACGCACGGCCTGTCGTCCCCCCTGAGGGGCCTGGAGTGGACCACCAACCTCCGGCGCCAAAGCTTGCCTGGAGGACAGAAAGACATGAAGACACACCGTGGAGACAATGAGAGACTGATCAGTGCTACTGTGGTGGACAGTAACGGATAAAAGCGTCTGCTAAATGACTGTAATGTAATGTAAATGTACTTGAGTGTGTGTGTGTGTGTGTGTGTGTGTGTGTGTGTGTGTGTGTGTGTGTGTGTGTGTGTGTGTGTGTGTGTGTGTGTGTGTGTGTGTGTGTGTGTGTGTGTGTGTGTGTGTGGGACACCACAAGGTATTGGCATCAAAATGTACTTTAAGTACCAAAAGTAGATAGTACTCATTATGCAGAACGTCCTGTTTCACAAGTTTTCAAATGTATAAAAATCTTTTGAAAATAGCCGATCTACAAGCTCACAATGCGACGCATTGTGAGCTTGTCAGATCTGCTATTTTCAAATGGCCGAAATGTATATAGGGCTGAAGTGTTTAATATATGGTTAGTAATAATCAAAATCTACAAAGTAACAAGTAACTTAAGTTTTCAAATACTTGTAGTGGAGTAAAAGTACAATATGTGTCTCTGCGTAGCAAATTGGAAAATGGAAATACTCCAGTTAAGTAAAACATGTACTCAAAGTACAGTACTGGAGTACATGTACTCGGTTACTTTACAGCACTGAATAGGCCTGTGTGTCACAAACACACAGCTCAATAAAACATATATATATATATATATATATATTTATTCACTTCATACATTGTTGCTTTTTACAAGTAACATAAAAGTGAAATGACTCGCAATTCCATCAATTATTTTAATTCTAAGCACTTTAATTAGGCAAACTCACCTTTTTAACACTCTTTTAACTTAGTTTTAACAACAAACACTCGGTCATGTCTTCTGTTTGCTGCTGCTGTGTGTGTGTGTGTGTGTGTGTGTGTGTGTGTGTGTGTGTGTGTGTGTGTGTGTGTGTGTGTGTGTGTGTGTGTGTGTGTGTTCTGTGTTGTGTGTGTGGGGCAGCCGCTTCATTGCCGCCTTCTGTCCCTTTGATGTCACCGACAAGCGGGCTTCGCGATGACGTCATATGAAGAGCGGGAATGAAATAACCAATCTACAAGCTACAAGCTTCTATAAATATACAAAGTAACTATAATTACAAATAATTGTAGTGGAGTAAAAGTACAATATTTGTCTCTGAGGTGTAGTGGAGTAGGAGTAAAAGTACTGAAAATTGGAAACACTCCAGTTAAGTAAAAGGAAAAAAAAGAAAAAAAAAAGTACACAACACTTGACTTGAGCACTCGGTTACTTTACAGTACTGACTATAGGCCTCAATAAAACACATATATTCACTTCACATCAAACAATGCTTCATACTGAATAGTTGTTGCTTTTAACCAAGTAACATAAAAGTGAAAATTACATGCAAGGTCATCAATTCATTTAATGTATAGGCCTACGCACTTATTAGCCAAACTAACAACACCTGTGGAAAACTCACCTTTTAGGAGACAATTCTCTTGTTTTGGGGGGTTTTCGTAGCTTGCTTCACCTCCCTAATACACACTGATAACTAACTCATAACCGTGTGCACTAATATTACAGTATGAGTTGTTATAGTTCACTATAATAGTCTTTTTACAAACTTTAACAAACATTTGATCGTGTGGCTTTGACGCCCTGAGCCGCTCGCGCTGTTCCCCCTGCTGGTCACTCCTGCGAAGAGCGTAGAAGAGAGTGACGTCACGCTTTGATCTTAAGCGCGGTCCGCTGTGGGCGTTTCTACCCCGGGTCACTGTAGCGGGGGTGCGGGGGGCTTTAACCCTTGCATTGTGAAAACTGCATCCACTTGTGGTGTTAGCGGGTCAAATTTGACCCGTGATTTAAATCAGCCCAAAATACTCAAAAAATAATTATTTTCATTATTTTTTTTCTCCCACCTCATAGCTGACTTGTAATGCATTCATATCCATGTAAACACTTTTTACATTATTATGTTGGGTTAGGGCTAGGGTTTCATCTTTCAATATATCTCGTTTTCTATTATAAAAATGTTAAAATTCACCCATTAAATTTCCTATAATGAAGGCAATGGATAATGATGTTATCTAGCTATAATAGAATAATTAAGAATAATAAATAAAACACACTTCCAAAAAAATGTATAAAACAAATACTTGTTTTCGTTTTTTAACTTTAAAAAGTGTCAATATTATTTAAAATAGTGACACTAGTGGTGTTAGGGTCCGAAATGACCCGTATACCATAGAAGGTAAGGAAGGAAGGGTTAAAAAAAAACATGCATGTTTTTTTTACCTTACTTATTTATTCTTTTACTTTTTTAACATTTAGTGTTTAGTCAAAAAACTTTAGTGAGACATTCGGCCGAATTTCTCTCTCTGCCTCTTCCTCTGACTCGCTCCCTCTAAATCCAGGTACAAATCTACCTAATCTAATCATTTATTAATGACGACATATCAATTATTCATCACTAGTGGTTCATTTGATGATAATGCACTACTAAATGCAGCAGGTGCTGAAATCAAAATCCAACCAAACGAAACCCCCCTACTTCTATGCTAGTCTTGGTTTATTCTATAACGTCAAACTAGTGTTGCCATGTCGGCTTAATATAAGCGAATTTGGGCTTATTTTTCTGTAAAGTAGTTTGTAAATATTGGTGGTTGTAGTTTTTTGGGCTTATAGTTGTTTCTAATGTGTAGCTGCTTATTTTGGCCTGTTTCCTAATTGATTAAACAACCAGTAGTCCTTAAACATTTTCAAGTCAAGGACCCGCAAATGAATATGTATTTGTCTGCACTCTGCGGACCCCCATCTGAACATATTTTATGTCAGGGACGGACCCCCCATACAAGATTTGTGTTGTTAATATGTTTTTAATATGAAATGCTCCTTTAAGACGAAGCGGCGCGGTGATTGGTTGGAGGTAAAGTGTTGCAGGAAGTAGAACTGGAGAAACTTGTGTAGAATGGATGGAGCCAGCAGTCAGCCGCTGAAGAAGAACACTTTATAAGTGAACGTTAACTAAATAGATTTTCTTCAGCGCGATACAAGGTACAAATGCGTTGCCATTATAGTACTGATGCAGATACTACATTAAACTCACCACCATTAGGCTAGCTAGTTAGCTAAAACGAAGCGCCCATGTGAAAGAAAAGCTAATATTCGGACAAGATAACCTCAGCTCTTTCACTTTAGCCTTTTTATCTTGCAGCATATTTTACGTTTAAAACATATATATTTTAAGCATTGTAGAGGATAGGCAAAGATAAACATTGCGTTTCAGCCTATTCACTTTTTCGGTCATTGAATTTGGATTTTGTGTGTGACTTGGTTGGATATGTATACATTTGTGATGATGATTCTTTGTTGTTGTAAGTCCACACAAGTGTGTTTTGATTTGTTGGAAACAAAGACCGAAAATAAACCATTTATTCATTCATTCATTCATTCATATTTAAATCAGCTATAGGCCTATAGGCAAGGTTACATCCTTTCCAAGAGTCATTGGAATTGAATGTAGACTATAGCAACTTGCATACCATTACTACTGACGTAGTACAATTGACACACAACTGACAGGTGTCATTAATTACCACAGAGTGTCAATTAGTGCCCAATCCATACTGTATGTTGCTCACTGGAGAAGATGTGGTCTGTGTGAAACTGGTAAAATGGAGATATTAAATATCTGTGTTTGGTAAAACTTTTACCAAACACACGTTTTCTGCCAGAACCTACACATGCCATGGATATGAAAGTAGATGACAATAGCTATTATATCTGACCCCAAATTGCAGCAATTAATTATTGGGTGAGAACATAATTATGCATGCAGAGCTACAACTTATGAAATGTATGTAATGTCACAGCTAGCTGTGGCTACTGGTACTAACGACACTACTGTAGTTGTACTACCTACAGTATGTGCATAATAAATCTTTGTTTCTGGATTCACTTTTTATTTCGTCCCAACAGATGAACAGAAGACCAAGAACCAAAGTAGTAGAGTATACAGAGGTGGAAACAGACCTGGAAACAGACCTGTGAGTGTCTATTTTGTTCTGTTCTGTTCTTTTATGTTCTATAAAACATATAGACTATAATAATAGAATATAGATCAGTCCTGATTTGTCATAGTATACTATAGATTACAGACACAAAATTGTCATTGGAATTTCTATGTGTGGCACATGGGGGTAATTAATCTGTTCAACAGGTCCTTCTCCCAGACACTGAGTAGTGAGGAGGAGGAAACTGAGGAATGGAAACCACCAGAGGCCAAGGTCCCCAGGACGACCACTGCTGCAGGGGAGAAAAAGGCAGTCGTAAAAAGACCTGCTAAACCCAAGGAACCCAAAGTGCCCAAAATTCCTAAGGAACCAAAGCCCAGAGCTCCGCGCAAACCCGCAGTTCCTAAAGAACCGAAGCCCAGAGCTCCGCGCAAACCCGCAGTTCCTAAAGAACCGAAGCCCAGAGCTCCGCGCAAACCCGCAGTTCCTAAAGAAACGAAGCCCAGAGCACCGCGCCAACCACGTGCCACCAAGGTCCCCAAGGAGCCCGCGGCTGCCACCGTCACTGGGGAAAAGAGGAAGAGGACAGATGAAGAGGTCCAAGGAGATAAGGAAGATGAGGGAGGGGAACAGACAGGCGGCCCCCCAGAAGGAGACAGAGTAGGAGAGGAGCAGCACAGTAATAATAGATTGAAGGAGGAGGTAAAAAAGCCTTTTAACTTGTCTTAAACCCTTTGATACTTCAGTCGATCGGGGTCCACTCCCCCAGGGGTCTTTAGTTGGCCCCCCTCCTTTTTTACTCTACACCAAATCTTCACCAAAAAATATGTCCCAAAATGCAACACATTGTGAGCTTGTAGATCTGTTATTTTTTCAGAATTTTACCTTTTATGACAAGCCCAGAATAGGCACATGTGGTTCAATAAGCCTTCATGTCACTACGGTATTCCCTGCTGATCGAATTCATTACTATAGATTTCAAACATTAAACACACTTTAATAATATTGATACTCTACACATTAAATCTGGCCCTATTATTAATCTGGCATTTTCATTTACAGATAATCAGATAGATAAGTTAAACAGTTTGTTAGATAAGTTAAACAGTTTGTTAAGATAACCTAGATCATTTAGCTCCAGGTGAATCACACGTTAGCGGTTAGATGGCAATACCCATGCTGTTCTTAACACATAAATGTTCTAAATACTGTACCGATAAATCACACATTCTTTGTTGCTGTTATGTCACTTATGGAATGTTTTGTTTAATCCTTTTCTTAATGTAACTTTACTGTTCTAACCTGGATTTGAACCCGGATCTCTGCTCTGGGGAGAAATTGAAGTTCAAAATTTGTGTCAAACCAGAAACAGGCGGGGGCACGGTGGCGCAGTCGGTAGCGCTGTCGCCTCACAGCAAGAAGGTCCTGGGTTCGATTCCCGCTGGGGACGCTGTGGGCGCTGGGGGCGTGTCTCCTCCTCCGCGTCATCAGCGCCCATACCCTAGGTGGGGTTGGCGAAAGGGCCTACTCTGTGTGGAGTTTGCATGTTCTCCCCGTGTCTCCCAGGGTAGTTAGTACCCTCACAAAAACATGTAGTAATCCTGGTCACTATACCGCCTCCCCCATGACAGCCGGGGCGCCTGATGGAGGGGAAGGGAACTGGTTGGAATAACGTGTTCCTTCCACGCGCTACGTCCTACCAGGGAAACTCCCCCCTGTCAGGTGACAAGAAGGTCAGTTGGCGCTCATGCACTGAAGGAAGCATGAGCTCGGCCCTGGCCTCCCCAGGCTGTGGGGGACTGGTGTAGCGCTGGTGTAGGGCTGGTGTAGCGCCCAGGATCACTTAGGAAATTGGCACCGGGTGAAAAAATGGGTTACAAAAATCGCGGGATAAAAAAAACAAAAACAGAAACAGGATTGTGTCAAAGTTCGTGTCCAAAATAGACACAGAATCTAAATATCTCAATAGAAGAGCAGGGATACCAAATACAACCACCGCAATTGTATGAGTTATTTTGTATTAACATACTGTACTCTATCGTACAGATTGGACAAAATAACATTCACAATTTATTTTTGCATAATAGCGCTTTAAGTACTTCCCCCCAAAAATGTATTAATTAATTTACTCACCCCGTGATGGCCTGATTACAAGAATTGACGCATGTATAACATTCCTTTACAGTGAATGAAGAATCCCAAAATAAAGAGAATAGAGTTGAAAAAGAACAGAATTGGAAAAAATAGAGGTCCATGATTAAAAACTGTAAAACCTCTTCAAAAGTCTGTTTATAAACTCCAAAACAAGTGTTATGTATCCAGATTTAAAAATCATAACTTTTTCATTGAAAATGTATTGTTTTAATACTTGGGGCTAAATCGTCTAATGCTCGAACGTTGCATGCGTGTGAACTGAGCTCCTGTGGAACCCCACAGGCATGTCCACCGGTGCGTTACTCGCTCGTGCATTAGACAGTTTACAATGGAAGTAGTTTAAAAAGTAGTTTTTGAAAGAACAGTATACAAAAACTTAATTTAGGGGGTGAAGGTCTCGTAACTGGTTTTGCTCTGTTTAGGGCATACCAGTATCATTTACTTATCAGCGATGTACTGAACTACACACACCATGGATTGATTTAGATGGCTTGGCTTCACAAAAAAGTTAGAATAAGTTATTGTTTTCTGAAGTCCACGTTTGTCCTTTGTTTCAAAGCAGACATTAAAGATATTGATGGTCTGTGACGTCTATTGCAGGTGTAGGCTGCCTCATGGCAATAAAATGACACATCCTTGCTCTCTGGTTCCCTCTTTTTCTTTGCTTATACCTCTCTTTCTATCTGACTCTGTCTCTGTCTCTCTCTGTTTGTCTGTCTGTATTTCTTCCTCTCATCATCAACCTTTATTCAAATACCCATCTATCCTTCCATCCCCCTCCACTGTTTCTTCACTCCGTCTCTGTGTTGGTCTCTCTGTCTCATAGAGGGTATCATTTAGGCTGTCACAGGGACCTCGGCAAGGTTGCTATGCAGGCGAGGGCTCGTCTGGATTGGCGCTGAAGGCCACGAAGAAAGAGGAGCCATCCGAGGAGGAGGACTTCACATTTGACATGCCCTCCCCTAAAAAACAGAAGTGTCCTGGCACCCCCAAGGGGCAATCCTCTGCACTGCCATCTTCCACTGCAGCAGGCCTAAAAAATGAACTCAACATGAACTGGGACCTCATAGAGGTATTTCACATTGTAATGTGTCCAATGTCAAAACGTATAACAATATTACTTGTTTCAATAATACAAAATATTAAAAATAAAAATTGCAGTAGTAATATAATATTACAATTACTGATTGGAGAAACGGGTCATTACCGCAAGAGAGCAATGTATTATTATTTTTTTGAGAGAGAAAGGATACAGTATGGGTTTGTAATAGAAAGTACTAAAATGTGTAGCGTAATAAGTGATTGCTCTGCTCTCATAAGTAATGTTGATGCTTTTGAAATGAGTATTTTCAGAGTATTTTCAGAAATATATATATATATATAAACATGAATTTCATGGAATAAATAATGAGTTTAAAAAAAGAAAGACAAGTAATTCATATTTTCGGAGTAACACACCCAGCAGTTGATGTGTTGCATGCAGAACCTGTATAAACCTCCAGTATGACTTATTCACTTTTTCATAGTTTAACTTATTGAGATATTCATTGTCACGGCAGCCTTGCACAGCCAGAAACAATTTTAGTCTGCAAGCATCCACTGAAAATCGATTGAGCATGGCAGCCAGAAGTCTAATTAGTGAACTATTGGAAGTGTTTTAGATGATGACAACAAGCAGCTCTGTACTGTAAATGACAACAATGGATACACTTGAAGATGTTACAGTGTTGATGGGTCAATAGAATTTGTTTTATTTTTAATTGATTGATGGCCTTTGTCGAGAGAGAAGATATTTGCGCTCTTCTCCTGACTGGGTTCAGCATGAGCTTTTATCAATACAGTAGGTTCCACTGGTTCATGGAGGCTCTGACTGTAAAAACTGATCAATTTCCCTGCTTTTTTTGCATTGACAGACGCCTGCAGCCAAATCAAAATGCTTATGACTTGCTTGACCAAAATTAGAGAAAACAAATTTATGATCGGGCTTTGCCAGGCTAGAGTTATGGCACACATTTTTCACTGGCACCACTGAGAAAAGTTAATTTCTTTTATGTCGTTAAAAATATTGGAGAAGTCAGGGTGTTGACCACATGATTAAAATGTCCCTGGTTTGATTCTGGCTGTAGACCTGTTAATGTCCTTCCCTCTACTCTAGCACACTACTGCATATACTTTATGGATCTGTGTGTGTGTGTCTTCCTCCTCTAGGTCCTTTCCACTCTAACGGTTGTGCAACGCTGGGTTTGTGTGAACATCGTGAAGCTGTTGAGGGAGGAGAACACTGTGCCGTTCATGGTGCGTTACCGCAAAGAAATGATCAACCACATGGATGCGGATGCCGTCCGGGATGTCCAGCTGGTGATGGAGGAGTTGTGGTAGGACTCTCTGGATTCTGATGCTGTGATTACAGTAGGGCTAGACAGTTGATTGCAAATGTATGTTTCATAATTATGTAATCTCTACACATCTCAGTCTCTCTCTCTCACATTTGTGAACAGAGCTATATCACATTGCAACTTAGAAAAAACAGCTACCAAAGCTGTTGTTAGAAATAGTAATACAATGCCCGGACCGCTGGCCTAGTGCTCTGGGAACTTATGTAGCCTGACAGCGCATTGCGGGTTCGAGTCCCGTTCCCGACGATCTTTGCCGTATTTCTCTCCCCGTCTCTCTCTCCCTGTTTCCTGTCCATCTCCACTTATACTATCAATATAGCCCCCCCCCCCACCCCCCCCAAAAAAAAATAAAGAAATAGTAATACACATGTAGGCAAGGGTAGACTGGTACAAAGCCTTTGAAACTAATAGCAGTCAGTAATCTTTCAGGATTTTGGTGTCACTTGATATAAAGCTTTTTGGGGAAAATGGCAGCAAGTATTTAAAATAGTACACAAATAGCAGCAGTTTTTGAAATGTATTTAACCCATTAAGACCGGGAGCGCATCCGTGTCATTTTAAGATTTCTTTGGGCTATTCAAAAATAGCAGATATACTGTACAAGCTCGTAGCAAATGCAAATCTCATGCAAATTTGCTCATGCAAATCTTATATATATTTTTTAAAGCATTTGGTTTTACTCAAATATTTGCTTCTGGGGATTCCACAAAATGTCTTCTAAACAGTTTTTTGAAAAAAACGTATGTTGCTAAATCAGTGGTTCTAACTCTTTTCATGTCAAGGACTCCCAAAATGATATGTATTTGGCCGGCAAAATATTTCACCCCCCAGAACTTAGTAAATACATGTATTAAAAAAAAAAATAGCAGATCTAAAAGCTGAGCTTGTAGATCTGCTATTTTTGAATAGCCAAAGAAATCTAAAATGACAGAGATGCGTTCCCGGATTGAATGGGTTAAAGGTAGTTGCTCTGTTCATAATAAGTAGTTCTATGTCTGGGATCAACTCGGTACAGATACTGCAGGAATACACATACTGTATGATTAGTAGTCCTTAAGGTGGTTGTATCCAATTGGACATCCGTCTCCTGTCACAACATCTCACAAATCTTGCTGTTGCCTTTATATACATAACTATTTGCAAGTTAACTGATATTGACATCAGTTATAAAGGATCAGCAGGTAATAATTGAACATCGAATGATGTACTTTTTCAGAGCAATGTCTACTGCCTCGCCATTACAAAATGATTAATAACCAGAACACTATACTCAGACATCAGTCACAGAATTCATTACATACCATTTGACCAAAGTCAAATGGAGGAGAAACATGCCTCATGAGTCATGAGTAGGCTGTATAGTCTGAAGATCAATTTCCCCAACTCTAAGGGATAAATGGTTCAACACAACAGTAGTCTCAAATTACTAGACCACAATTTTATGAAACAGCTGTGTAGGCATCTTATCTTTTTTCAAAATTGGACAAAGAAGTGGAGTATTTTGCAACCAATCCCTGGAGGAAAAAAACAAAACACCGCTTACTGGCAGACATGTCTCCACACTACTTTTTAGTGCTGAGTACAGAGATTGAGAGAGGAGTCACACAGTGCCAGATAAAACTAAATTGGTGCAGAAGAAGAAATATTTAGCATAATTTCCTGAGTTTAGTACTGATAGCATTCTCACCTCAAAGGAACCACACCACAGTCTTGGAAGCGGACAGACATACAGTAAACAGTGGTGAGAATGTGAGATCGAGGTGTTTTGGTTCAACATTAAGATTAGAGATGTCCCAATTTATTTAATTTCCCCTTTTGTTTTGTTTGGCCATGATCAGAGTAAAGTATCTGCCAATACCTAGTCATGATCCAATCTTTATAATATCCTACAGTACATAAACTAGCTGCAGAGTGCACACAAAGTTAGTAAAACAAATACAATGTAGACATCACTTGTTTTTCATAATGGAGTACAAGAACGTCGGTACTATAAACTGAAACATTAGATTCGATTTTAAAAAATGAGGTCCGGGTCGACTTGGCTGGAATTCCCTTATAAGATTATATTTTCACTGCACACATTAGCTCCTGCTAAACGGTAAACAGGCACTCGCTGCCACAAGTTGTTGGTAATGTCTGTTTATATGACAGCTGAGCTGACATACATGTAGACTGAGCACAGTGGGATAGAATGTACAAAACCTAATATGACCATTCCTTTTTTTTTATAATTAAGTTTTATTCCATAATTTTGCAATGATACATCACATGACTATATATGTGAATACATAGTTCATGACTTTGCATAGTTACATTTACCGGTAGATTTACCAGTGGTTTCAAGGTCAGTGCTTTCTTGTGGGTTTTCTATTTTTTTAAAACATCCCCTTCGGCTATCCTCCTACTTCCTAGTACCCCTTCCCTACCTCCCCACCCACCTGTCCACCCCCAAAACTAAAAGAAGAGGGAAGGGAAAACTAGAAGAAAGAGCATTGAGAACAGAAGAAAGGGAAAGAGAGAAAAAGAAGAAAAAGAGAAAGAGAGAAATAAATAAAAGAAAAGAGTGAAAACAGCATATTGACTCATCCTCAAATGGTGCATGCGCCTCATGTGTTGCAAGTACCTCACAATCCACACCCCCCAGATTCCTATCCAGTGGCAAGTCTATTGCTGGCCACTAGATGGTGATAGAAGTCAAGCTATAATCCCGGGGAGAAAGTCTATGTGAACAGTATTTGATTTTTATACTTGAATGCCATGCTGTTGATGTATATTGTTTTAATTACCGATCTGGTCTGTGTGTGTGTGTGTGTGTGTGTGTGTGTGTGTGTGTGTGTGTGTGTGTGTGTGTGTGTGTGTGTGTGTGTGTGTGTGTGTGTGTGTGTGTGTGTGTGTGTGTCTGTGTGTGTGTGTGTGTGTGTGTGTGTGTGTAGTGCCCTAGCGAAGAAGACCCAGTCTGTGATTCAGACCCTGAAGAAAGACGGTATTCTGACATCTGAGCTAGAACACAACCTGAGGAGCTGCAGATCTGCTGATGAACTAGACCATGTGGTTGGTTGGACACACACACACACACACACACACACACACACACACTCAAGTAAGTAAACACAATTAACAAGCTTATTTTGTGATCACAGTTACAGTACAGTCTCAAAGGCCTTTAAAGGCCCACATTTAATAAAAGGGCACCACAATGAACTGCTGAGAAAAAAAAGAAAAGTGGTAAAGAAAAGGAGGAAAGCTCAGGAAGGATGAAAAAAGGGGAGCCCCCTTTCAGAGCAGACTGGCATGCAGGCTCACCGAGTAGGCAATATTCAAAAGCAAAATAGTAACAAAGATTGTATCTATACTACTAAAGACATATTATTAATAGTAACAAATTATACCAAACTAGAGTTTCGGGGGGCTACGCCCCCCTCAACCCCAGCCGCGCACGGGGCCCAGTGGGCCGCGTGTATATTGGGGTACTGAAATTGCTGGAGTCAAACTGTGGAAAAGTAAAAAAAAAAAAAGAAAAATGTGAAAAAAATATATTTTTGATGTTTGAGGGGGACCCCCGCGGACCCCCTGCTGGTCTACGGACCCCCTGTGGAGTGTTGGGACGCGCGGGGACCCCCCTGGAACATGGCGGTTAAATTGCTGGAGTAAAACTGTGGAAAAGTTAAAAAAAAAAAAAAAAAAAATTGAAAAAAATATATTTTTGATGTTTGAGGGGGACCCCTGCGGACCCCCTGCTGGTCTACGGACCCCCTGTGGAGTGTTGGGACGCGCGGGGACCCCCCTGGAACATGGCGGAGCCCTTTGGTGTTTTTTTTTTTTTCATGAAGGTGGTTGCTTGTTTCTGGCGCTTGTTTTTAGAGGACCTGGCAACCTGAACTTGGCAACCCGAGTTGTTTGTTTTTGTGTTTGGGATGAACATGGCACGTGAAGGACGGACATAGTGTGATCGAGACATGAGTGAAGTGAAAGTAACGGCCTGGGTGGAACAAAGGAGGTACGTAAGAAGGGGGGGGGGGTTGAAGCAAAGGAGCTGCGTGTGTGTTGGTGTGGAGGAGATGGGCAGAGTGCAATGGCAGCGCAAGCCAGCGCATGCTGGCGGTGGCGTTACACCAGAAATGGTGCCTGGAGAAAATGGTGACCAAAAATTTTTTTGGGAAAAAAAGGAAAAAGCCCCCGCACCGGCTGCCTGCTGTTGTGGTGATGAGGTCGTGCGCACGGTAAACGGTACGAAGCTGCCTCCCCTTCCGTTTTGTCCGACATTTGGTGAGTAGAATTAATTATGTTGCGCGGTGGAAAAGGTGTAGTGATCAGTGAGATGTCCCCTACGCGAGGCGTAAATTCAGTGCGGGCGCCGTGGCGAGTCAGTTGGCGACATGTGGTCTGGCGGTGCGTTGTTTATTCGATAACAGAGCTGTGGGGTGTCGCACCCAGGGTGCGGAAGTTGCTCGCCATTTATATAGTTAGATAGTTTTAAGTAGTAATTTAAAATGACAAAAAAATGAGGCAATGAGGCATACCAAAGTGTCTGTGAAGTTCACAACGCAGTAGTTGCCATAAACTATGGTGCTGTCTTATGCAAATGAGTTGAGGTCATACAGAGGTCCTGTGGAAGGCCATGAGTGGAGTTTTGATGTCTAGGGATGTCACTAATGAATAGTTTAATTGATCATTTAGCTGATATGATTATTTGGTTAATTAACGGTTATTAAAGCAAGTTACAACACATTGCATTAATGGTGTAGCCTCGGCGATACACGCTGAGTTTGAAGTCGATTGGTCATGTGGTTATCGAGATAACCACACAACAGATACACACAGACGGATACATAAGGACAGATACAGACGCACACACGATCAATCAGAGATTTGCATAATTTATAGAAGAATAATCTAAAATCTAAAATGTCAATGACCTGATCTAAGAAATGTAAAATAATGTAATCAATGAATTAACTTTGCCCCATCAATCCTACAGGCTTTGTTTCCCTGTGGGACATTTCCTGATCCTATATCGGTGGTTCTCAAAGTGGGGTCCGGGGACCCCCAGGGGGCCTTGGGAGGGTACCAGGGGGTCCCCAGCAAAAAGTAGTTAATATAGCGTCACAATCATTTTAACCACTTTATCCATATTTTATACTTTGGCTATTCAAAAATAGCAGATATACAAGCTCATAGCTATGAGCTTGTAGATCTGCTATTTTTTTTAAATCTTGAACATTTGTGCAAATCTTTGAATATATATTTCAAATATTTGCTTCTGGGGGTCCCTGGAACAAAATATTTTGAGATGGGGTTCTGCGGCCAAATACATATCATTTTGGGGGTCCTTGACATGAAAAGGTTTGAGAACCTATATCAAAAGTAGTCATGTCAGTGTGTGACTGTGTGTGTGTGTCTCTGCCTCTCTCTCTGTGCAGTACTCTCCCTATAAGAAAGGCAGTAAACTAAGTAAGGCACGCAGGGCCAGGGAGCTGGGTCTGGAGGATGCTACCCTATTGCTGCTGAACGAACCACACACACTGGACCTGCGTGCTTGGGTTAAACTAGATACTGAAGGTAAGACATGCAAACTTATACAAACAGTGGACACGTGCACAGTAGAATCCTCAGTGATGGTTGCTTGGGTGGCCCAGGGGTAACATTCCTGTCCACTACCTCGGAGACTATGGTTTTGAAGCCTCTGTGGTGCCACAGGCTTGCCGGGCATCTATATGAGTACAATTGGCCATGTTCAAGGACGACTGGACGGACGGGGTGGGCAATCTTTGTTTGCGTTTACTTAACATAAATAGCTATACTTGAAGGTTGATTCTGTCATTTGCACATGGTTGCCTTTTGCAGTGCACATTATTCTTTGCCTTGTAAATGATGTTACTGTCTTGTGTCTTGTGGCATCTTAATCAAAACCAATTCCTGTATGTTCTAATCTAGATACTTGCAATAAAGTGCAAGTGAGTGAGTTTGAGTACACATGTGCACTGTGATTAAATATATGCATCTGTTTATTTGATTGCCAGAAGATGGCAGCAACAGTCCACACACAGCAATGCTAATAGTTTCATACCGTGTGTGTGTGTGTGTGTGTGTGTGTGTGTGTGTGTGTGTGTGTGTGTGTGTGTGTGTGTGTGTGTGTGTGTGTGTGTGTGTGTGTGTGTGTGTGTGTGTGTGTGTGTGTGTGTGTGTGTGTGTGTGTGTGTGTGTGTGTGTCTGTGTCAGGTCTGTCATCCGTGGAGGAGGTGTCCACAGGTGTGGAGCAGATTCTGGCTGACATGATAGCCAAGGACCCAGAGACCCTCACCTACGTGCGGACATTGTAAGCACTCACACACATTACTTAATTTCCCCTCTTTTCTTGTCAACTTATGTTTTATTTTAAATGTCATTTAGAAATTTGATTAGGAAATGAATAGCTGTTGTGCACTGCCTGCCTCTATCACCCTCTGTCATTTATGTACAGTACATCGTACTTGCCTTACCTGATACCTGTCTAGTTTTGCATATGCCTTCCTTTACTCTCTCTCTCTCTCTCTCCACCTCCCTCCCTCTCTCTCTCAGGTGTGAGAACAGTTATGTGACCATGCAGACGTCCGTGTCCAGATCAGCAGTGAAGGAGCAGAGTCAGAAACAGGCTCAGGGCCAGGCAGGGCCGGCTGGACGGCATAATAAGAACACGGCAACCACAGACTTTGACAAGTTCCACCTGTACCATGACTTCACGATCAGCATCCAGCGCATTCAGCCTCATCAGGTAGCACGGCCAGCCCTATTCCTTACTGAACCGTTCTGTCTGTCTGTGTTATGTACCGTCTTAAAGTTTGTATTGTTATTATTAATATTTAAAATCGATGATTCGACGGACAAACTTTGTCTGTCCATAAAAAGTTTTGAGTGTGCTGACATCTCACCAATACCCAGAACCTCACCGATGTACTGTATGTGCGTGTCCACTTTCCCTCATTTGTTTAGGCTTTGTAAATCCAATAAATTGAAATAAATATATAGAATGGACATTTCCATTCATAAAAATGCTGTGCTTCCTTGTCAAACACAGCATTTGTTATATGAAAATATACATTGGATATATGGTACTCAAACTTGTATAAGTGTCATTGGGTTCCCTGGAAAAGTAGGTTGCTGTGAACACGGAAGTAGGGTGCTTATAACCCATCTATACTTTAATATCTATGCTGAAAACCGAAGCTCCCTCAGCGCTTCACAATGAAATAGATGAAGCAGCATATTCACAGGCCACGTCGTCTATCGAGCCACATCATATGAGCTTTTTGTTTTATGAGCCCAGGCTCAAAAAGACAGACGCACGCACGCACGCACAAGCACACACACAGACAGACAGACAGACAGACAGACAGACAGACAGACAGACAGACAGACAGACAGACAGACAGACAGACAGACAGACAGACAGACAGACAGACAGACAGACAGACAGACAGACAGACAGACAGACAGACAGACCTCCAAAGTTCTACAGCTGTTTTCTTTAGACTTCAGACTTTGGGTTGACTGGGTTCCAAATGGCCTATTTTGCTCTTACCCCAGTCAAATGTTCTGTCTTTTTTTTGTGAGTTCAGGTTTTCTTTGCTTATATACATTACAGTATGATAGTAGAGAGACAGGAAATTGAGGGCAGAAAGAGGGGCAAAGACATGCAGCACTGGTCTCCAGCTGGAATTGCACCGGGAACATTGCAATTGCACTGGAGACATTGCAATTAAAGTATGTCAGTAACACACTATCCAGTCACCTACTGGGCCCAGCACTCTCTGCAAAATGTTCTAACATGCAGGAGCAATAATTTGCAAATAGTTTCATTTTTTTTAAATGTATATTGTAATGCGCTTTCTCTCACTCCCTCTCTGGCACACAAACACACCTCACAGCATGCCGCTTCTCTCTCTCTCTCTCTCTCTCTCTCTCTCTCTCTCTCTCTCTCTCTCTCTCTCTCTCTCTCTCTCTCTCTCTCTCTCTCTCTCTCTCTCTCTCTCTCTCTCTCTCTCTCTCTCCCCTCCTTTCTCTCCCTCCCTCCTCCCTCCTCTCTCCCTGCAGTGACTGGTGCTTTACTCAGAGTTCATGTGTCACCACTGCTCCCATCAGCAGCTGGCTGCCTCTCTGCTGCCACCACCACTGTGCACACCCACACTCTGACAGCCCTGCCACTGTGCCCCACAGACACACAGACACACACATGCACACCCTCCAATTCCCTCTTTTAACATATGTGACATGTCCCCTGTCGACATGCCATTGGATTAGGAGGTTTTGATTGACAGGTGCCCTCCTGCCTTGACAGCTACCGCTGCCAGGCCTCAATGTGGCGGGCCCTCAGAGGGAGTGAGAGAAAGAAAGAAAGAAAGAGAGAGAACACTGATGAGTGATGCAGGGGTACCTCTTGGTCCATCTCTCTCTCTCTCTCTCTCTCTCTCTCTCTCTCTCTCTCTCTCTCTCTCTCTCTCTCTTGTGAACCTTTAGCCCCCTCCCTGCCTGTCCTCTCTCCACCTCTCTCCACTCCTCCTTCCTCCACTGACTCCTTCTCCCCCTCCTCTCCTCCTTTCTGCTGCACTGCGTGTGTGAGGCTGTTAATTCGATGACGCGCCCGTTGTCATGCAGCATTAATCGAGCGCCGTCCGTTTTGCCCCAGCTTAGCTGCGGGACTGCGGCTAAAACAAACCTTTTCCAAGCTCAACTTGAGTTGTCAGGCGAGCGGGTGGGGTGGCAGGTGGGGGATGTGTTTTGACAGGAGGCATGTGTGTGTGTGAGCATACACTCGCTCCTGCTCGTTTAAATGCTTTTTCTTTTTTATCAAGGGCCCCCGCACACCCTAGTCGACGGTTTGTTAAAGGCTATATGGATGGAGGGATAAGAAAGGGTGTTAGAGCGGGGGTGAATGAATGAACAGCTAAACTCTGCGGCAGCAGATGTTAAAAGCTGTGGCCTTTGGTGCCAAGCGTCAGTTTGCCCAGTGCCTTGTGGACTGTCAGGCATTTGAAGAAGAAGCACATGTTGAATTGCTTTGGTTGGCAAAGTGTGATATAGGACTTTATACAGTACAATGCCACGTGATACAATAAAACAATGTTTGTTTAGCACATAGATTTCTTTCATAGGAAGGTAGAAGTGAGAATTCATTGGATGATTTAGATATTCAGTGGTCAGTGACAGCTTATTTAAAAATGCATTATTTGAAAATATTTTTGTTTTCCTAGTATAGCGTGGAAATGTAGGCTACACAACACTTCAAACATACAGTAGAAATCATAAGAATCCTGAGACATTTAAGTGAAATGACGTTTGACTTAAAAAAAATGTTTTTCCATACTGTGCAGTCATTTTGCTCAGAAAATCCTATATATATGTCTGTCTATCCATCTATACGTATGTACAGCATGTACTGTTTATATATATACATTGGCACATGTAGTGGAGATGTCAGGCGCAGACATGATTCCATCACATTTGATTTGAGGCCCAGGGCCAGTTGTTAGCAGGGTACAGGTTTACCTCGTAGCTATACAGGGCCGGTGTGCTGCTGGAGCACGACACGACAATGTGGATTTGTTTGACTCCACAGAGGGAGGTTTATTAATGTGATTTGCGTGATCAAAGTGCTGCAGTTGGAGGCAAGCCCTGAGCGGAGGCAGGATAAATGGAACTGTTTCATCAATTAAACACTCCTTTTGATGAGCAGGTGGGGAAACACAAGTACAATCACTGCTGTTTTTATGGTTACATTTTAATGTAAACATAAGGTTCATGTAAGGTGTAATGTAAGGTTCAATTTTTTTTCATTTGTAAACTCACCTTTTGCTCACAGATTCCGATTTTGTCATGCAAAAAAGACAGCAAAATTGCTGTCTGGAGAGTGTCTGTGACGTTAAATACTGAATGACCCATAAATACACCTCGGACTCTTTTACTGTGTGCAATTATGTTTCATAAATAAATACAATAATGCAGATAACCCTATGATTACTACACATATACATATCATTTCTGGTTATGCATACTGGTTTATTTTTCAGTCAGTTACCTGTATGTATACAAACAGCTATGGGCAGCTGCCTGAATTTTACAAGTTGTTTTACAGCACTAATTAGCTCTAATATGAGAAGAATGTCTTATGTATTATTAAACAATGCTATTCTTTTCAATATTCAATTTCCCCCCCCCCCCCCCCCCAGAATGAAAACTGTTCTATTCTCACAGAATATGTATGACTGACAACTGACCAAGTCAGTCCTATCTCAGTTTGGAGATAAGACTTTTAAGTTATCTCAGTACGAGGTGCTTTTCTTTAAAACAAGCAGATCAGGTTTATTATTTCTGCATACGGCCGTTGGGGTATCTCTGCCCCCATGTTGTGCGTGTTTGTTTTTAAAGAGCGATGGGAGAGACCGGGAGGAGAGGGAGAGAGAGAGAGAAATAAAATGATCTCGCTTTCTTTGAGTGCCACAAGTGTTTTCGTAGAGAGGGGTTTATCGTGGCGGACCTTAATCCCTTGCAGCGAGCGCTTCTCATCGATATTTAGAAAGTCAATATTGACCTGGACTCACTCTGAGCGAAGAATAACACTCAGTAAATGTAGCTTACATTCCTCATGTTTTTTCAATTATCCCAACTGTTTATAAAGAGCGTAATATATTTAATATTTCTCTTCTATTTTCTTACGGCTCCTCTTGTTAATAACGGCAAGCCTTAAATTTGATCACCATTTCATCACTCTGTCTAAATTAAATGATCTGATATGCAGCTGACACCGTTTGGCTGCCAAATACCAGTGAAATGTCCATATCAGTGCGTCTTTATCTATGAGCTTAATTTAATAAATGAAACCGGAGTGTACTATTTCTTGGCTTTGCATAAACAAGTCTTGTCGGCTGTACACTTGTCATCAACACGAGAGCCTGGATTGAGTATTCAAAAGGTCACAGTGACTAATATAGAAATATTGCAGTCCTTCACATACTGGGTCTAGCACTTTGCCATTCTACAATGCTTAGGAGACCACTGTCTGCTGGCTACTGAGAGAGGTTTGATTGTCAAAGTAGATGGAAATGGCACAACCTCTCTCTCTCTCTGAAACTTTCATATCTCCAATTAGTTTCACTGTTTGTTGTAAATGTTACTAATTGATATCTAACATTTTGCAAAAAAATATACTGTGAAGCAGTGTGAACCGAGGACCAAGCATAACATATTTTATGTTGAATGCCAAAAATAAAACTTTTGTTAGTGGTAAAAAGCAACACACATGCAAATTGACATGTACTTATATCCATGAGGAATCGTCCTGCCAACAAAATGCTATAATTGTGCTGGGATCAACAGTATACTGTATTTTCCAAAGTGCTCATAAAAAGAAAAAGAAAACTAATGTTCTCAGCTAATGTACCCATTTGCTTTGAAAAGAACAAACATGTCTCTGATGCACATTGTCTGCCATGGTTCTTGGTGATATGTTTAAGTACGAGATGAGATAAGTTACATTGGAGAGGAGAGGTGTGTAGGTGGAGGTAGTGGTGTGATCGTCACCCAATGCAATCCATCATGTTAGATTACAAAAGCACACAAATACAAAAACTGTATTAAGAATAGCTTTATACATTTTAATACATTGACGCCTCAAAAATGTCTTGATCTAACGATATTCTATTTTTATCAATGTTTTATGGCATTCCTCCATCATACATCTTGTCTGTATTTTCTGTGAGCTTGTGAGATGCATTGAAGTTTGGCTAGATTAAGTTCTTAAGTGATTCTCCGCTGCTTTGAATCCATGTGCTGCCGTTACATCTCTCTGACGTGTACCACTTCCGTTCAAGTCAAATTACACATTGGGCAGACCAGAATGATGCATTGCTTAAGTGCTCTAGCACATGTGCTAATTTTAAGCACCTGTGTGCTTGTGTGTCTAATGTCTATATCTTCCATGCCTGCACGTGCATGCCTGATATGTCAGATGGATAGATGTGTCAATGACAGGATCTCTTTAAAGAAAGCGAGAGAGAGGGAAAGAGACGGACAGAGGGAGGCCTGCTGCCCTCACTTGGGGGCAGATGGCGGGACGCTGGGCTGGAAGGACAGACAGACTTGTCTGCTCTCGTCAGGCTTTGGCCAGGGCTAAACCACCTGTCACTCCTGTGACCCATCTAAGCGTACACACACACACACACACACACACACACACACACACACACACACACACACACACACACACGCACCCTTCTACCTCCCTCCCTCTCGGTCCCTCTTCCTTTCAGATCATCCTCTGTCCCTCAACACTGGCCCAAGCGGGCAGAAAGTGAGAGACATACAGACACACTTGGCATTGATTTTACACAGTATGCCGTGAAGGACAGTGGCTGGCCACAAAGGAACACAAAATGAAAAGCTGTTGGTTAAGGCAAACACATTGCTGAGTATTTTTGCTTGGTGATGGGTATAGCTTTGCCTGCAGCAGGGATGAGGTTTGGCAACCCACCAATAGAGGGTTTAAATTACAGCGGGATTTAAGAAAGCAAAACATATATTGAATGTGTTGCGCTGGGTTGCGCAGTCATGTTAGCAGAAAGGACCATCTGTGCTGCCTGGGAATGTGTGACATAGAGCCAACAGAAGTGGGTAATTCTGCTTGTAGATGGGGATGGGGGTTAATGAATGGGACAAAATCATTATGGATGAAATGGCACGTTTAACCACGTTAACCCTGGCGTCCATAATTTAGGCATGTCATTGTTTTTCAACAATATTTCAACATAAAAATATCAAAATGATGTAATCGCAGAAGTATAAAATAGGGCGTAAGTGGTTAAGAGTTTTTTCCTGGTTGTTTATAAAATTGCCTCATCTACATTCTATCAAAGTGTTTCCCGTGCCCCTCGGCCTCTAAACTTCTTGTAAATACAAAATGAAGTTCTTTCATTGACTGTCCTTGAGTGTGACTTTCAGTGTCACAATAGACCTGCGGTTTGAAGAGTTGAACTGTCTCTTCTTTTTAACATTCTAGAAAAGCCACAGTCTGTTTGACAGATTACCTCATATGAAGATGTTAAAAAAAAAAGCTCTTAAGATATTTTGCTGGACAAAGTGCAAAAACTATTTCCAATCCTCAAGGACATTGAAATCAGTGACAACTGGACAGGTCATTGGCATGACCGCTACAAGGGGCTCCGCGAGGCCCCAAAATGTGTAGATAATGACTGACAAACAACCCATTTCTGCAGTAACTTTTTGAACATCTATTATTATTATGAGTGAAAACCCATTTTTGCTCTAGGGGATATGATACATAAAGATACTGCTCAGTGCTCAGACACTACTGCTAGAATTTGTCCCCTGAAAAATTGATGTTAATGGAAAGGAAAACATGAAACGGCTTCACTACTTACAGTATACAAAGAACAGAAAAGGCTTGCACACTGACACAGACGTTAAAGCTCTTTGGATGCAAAAATATATTGGTAAGCTTTGAGTCTAGAGCGCAAACCTTCCTACTTTATCTACTTGCAGTATAACCATAACCACTTAAGCCCTATTTTCAATAATGGCTGGTCTACAAGCTTACAATGCTTAATGTCTCAATTTAATCTAAATTCTAAAATCTAAATTATGACATGCCCAAAATAGGGATGCCAGACTGAAAGTGGCTAGTGATTAATGAGCACCAAACTAACTGCTTGCAGGTTAGTTCCATCAGCCATTCCTGTATAAATATTAGGCTACGTTGTGCATTCACATCCATTCAACAACCTACATCCCTTATCCATATCCTACTGCGTTCTACCTCTCCACCATACATAAAAGAATTGTTCATTATTTTTCTCCACTTTTCCTGTAGGCCTTCTCCATACATTACATTCAGCAAATGGAAATTCACTCCTTTCATTTGACAGAAATCTTTTCCTCCTCCCTCCAACGGTACGGGAGTAAAAGAGACTTCAGCTCCTTTTGATGAAGATCATAGGAGAAATCTCCTCTCCATCAAATGTGGCCGCCCGAGGCGGGGACATGCCGAGAGAAGAGAAATCAAAATTTCAGCTGAAATTCTGAGCTGCATTAATGCTTACCCCTGCGATGCCATTAGCCTTGCTTTCATTGAGTGAATAGGGTGTGTGTGTTGTACACGCATATGGTTGCAGCGCATTGATGCTGGTAGTTGATGAGTGGTAGTGGTTGTGGCATGATGTGTATGTGCGTGCTGGGGAGGGGCAGGCCTTGCGGTGGCGGTGGCACGGTGGTGGCATTTGTCAGCTCTGTTCTTCCGCTTGGGCTCCAGATTGACGTCTTGTTTCTTGACCCTGTTCTGTGGCGGGCTAAAGGTTCCCCACTGAAAAGGTCAGACACTTAGTACTGTTTTTCTGAACAGCAAGCAGCAGCTCCTCTAAGGGGGACAGGCGCATCACAACAGCAGGCCTGGCCACGGGATATAGGCCTCGGCAAAATTACTTAAGTGTGTGTGTAGAGATGGGATTCTGTGTTTGTCTGTGGAGGCAGTTGTGCGTACAGTGTTTGAATGGAGATATATGTATGTACAGTATGTACTAGTATGTACACAGTATGAAGCTGTTCAGAATCAGATGCAGTGTACTGTATAGTGTTAAAAAGTTACAATGACGGTAATATGATATAGGCTGGTCAGCAAACACTGAATCATGGGTTATTTGATGACACCAACATAATCACTATGAAAGATATGCAGCTTAACGTAATACTTGTGCAGAAAGAGTTTATGCATTTACAGGAGTGGGGGTAAGTGTATATTGCATTAACCACTTTCAACCTGCTGGCAGCCCTATTTTGGGCACGTCATAGGCAAAACCTTTAAAACAAATTCACAAATGTAAAAAGGAAGTGAAAAGAATAGCTTGTAGATCAGCTATCTTCGCTATTCATTTGTGTGACGAAGTACAGATGAGTAAATAGGACTTGTGTGTGTGTGTGTGTGTGTGTGTGTGTGTGTGTGTGTGTGTGTGTGTGTGTGTGTGTGTGTGTGTGTGTGTGTGTGTGTGTGTGTGTGTGTGTGTGTGCAGACCCTGGCTATTAACCGAGGTGAGAGTCTAAAGATCCTGACAGTCAAGGTGAACATTCCAGACAGGGTGAGGACTGACTTCATCAGGTGGTGCATCAGCAACAGGTCAGAGACACACACACACACACACACACACACACACACACACACACACACACACACACACACACACACACACACACACACACACACACACTATTGTATGTTCATCTGATTAGAGGTAGAAACGGAATCATATACAATCACAAAGGTTGAATAATCTGTTGAATGTGTGTTGTTCGATCGTTAGTAGTGCAATCTATTTCCATGGAATTTGCTGTGCACCTTCATGCTCCCTGGATAATTAACTGTACTGAATGTGGTGACTCAATGCCATAGTTACAACGTGACATAACAGCTGTGGTTTCATAAATCATATCACTGGTCCTTTTGTGGCAGTGTGGTTATACAAATGCTATAGTTTTTATTCTATTCTATTGTAGGTGGAGAACAAAGACCTTTGCCAGAGAGGAACAGAATAAAATGATTGAAAATGCAGTGGAGGACTCTTACAAAAGACTGATTCTACCTCTACTCACCAGGAGCTACAGGTGTGTGTGTGTGTGTGTGTGTGTGTGTGTGTGTGTGTGTGTGTGTGTGTGTGTGTGTGTGTGTGTGTGTGTGTGTGTGTGTGTGTGTGTGTGTGTGTGTGTGTGTGTGCTGGTTTACATATAATTGCTGTTTAGTGAATTATTAGTTTGCACACATAATGCACACACCTCGGAGCACAGGTCTCTGCCAGGTCAGGTTGGTTATTGTGGGCCAGCAATGTTGATGGAATATGAAGAATCGGACAGATCAATCTTGATCACATGACTATAGAGATAACATGCACCGTTTTGTGTGAAGTTTGGACAAAATCTGTAGGAGTAATATCAAGAAATGTGTTTTGTAAAAATCTGCATCCTGGTGGAGCTATAATAGGGCAATGTCAAAAGAGTAGCATTTGTTCCTCAACGTAGTGCGAATGTGCGTGCAAAGTTTTACCGCGATCGGACGCTGCGTTCATGATTTGAGGCATTTTGTTCAAAACGGGCCACTCCTGCAAACTTTAGATGTCAATCTTAGCCAATCAGGATGGAATAAGAAAAATCAAACAAATCCGTCTTGATCACATGACTATAGAGATCATTTGTACCGATTTGGATAAAATCTGAAGGAGCAATATCAGAGATACTGTGTACCGATTTGCGTGATGTTTTTATTACATCTGTAGGAGTACTTTCAAAAACTGTGTTTTGCAAAGATCGGCCTCCTGGTGGCCCATGTGAAAAATTCAGGGCAGAGGTTCTGCTCTGGCATCCAGGGAGTGTGTGCACAGTTTCGCTGCAATCGGGCCAACAGTGCCGGGGATTAGCTGTTCACAGACAGACACACGGACGGACGGACGGACGGACGGATGGACGGGCAGGGTGCAAAACATAGGCTTGGTCATGCCTTTTGGCCTGGCGGAGACAATGAAAACACCAAAACTGTTAATGAAACGATAAAAAACAAAACAAAGCATGTGTGAATGTCACCTTCAATTACAGTCTGTAAATATTAATTTTCTCTCTCTCTCTCTCTCTCTCTCTCTCTCTCTCTCTCTCTCTTTCTCTTTCTCTTTCTCTTTCTCTCTCTCTCTCTCTCTCTCTCTCTCTCTCCCCTCCCTCCCAGGTCTAAGCTGACGGCAGCAGCAGAGAAGGAGTCCATAGCGATGTTTGTGAGGAATCTCCGTCAGAGGTTACTGGTGTGTCCAGTGCGTGGCTGTGTCATCATGGGGGTGGACCCGGGCTTCAGACATGGCTGCAAGCTGGCCATACTCTCCCCCACTAGTGAGGACACACACACACACACACACACACACACACACACACACACACACACACACACACACACACACACACACACACACACACACACACACACACACACACACACACACACACACTATTATTTGATACTTACACTTGAAGCTGTGTGCTCACCAGAACCCGATCCAGTGATCACATCACACCAGTCCTCCATGACCTTCACTGTATCCCAGTCAAACAAAGAATAGATTTCAAGATACTGATCACTACCTACAAGGCCCTCAACAACCAGGCTCCTTGCTACCTCTCTGACCTCCTCCAACGCCACGCCCCCTCCCACTCCCTCAGGTCTGGTGATGCCAACCTCCTGGACATCCCCAAGACAAAGAAACATACCTGGGGTGACAGGGCTTTCTCAGTTGCCGCCCCCTCCCTATGGAACCCACTCCCAGCTCACATCAAAGCTGCCCCCATCCTCGCCACGTTATAACCACACTCAAAACCCACCTTTTCAGACTCGCATTCCCTACCTAATTCAAATCCCCCATTATTGTTTTGCTTAGTTTTATACCCTTTTTTTACTAGTTTTTTTCCCTTCTAATTAAGTTGTTTTTATTTGTTTTGTTTTCTGAAGCAACTTTGAGTATTTAGATAAGTGCTATATACATTTTATGTATTATTATGTAGTATGCACATCCATATTCCAGGCAACATTGAGTGGGGAGGGTAGACACTCTTAGCTTGAATGTGAAATTCACTATTGGAATTGATTACATATTAGTCAGATCCTGCGCTACAGGAGGGGGGGCATCAGTGATTCAGGAGTGGAATCTTGGAATCAATGCATTCTCACACCCAGTTTTTATATATGATGATGAGTTGGGCAACAACTGACTAAGTGTCAGATGTTTGACGTGACGCATGTCGCATGTTGACGTGGTCGGCAGACGCGGACATCGCATCGCTCGGCACATACACTCGCTTGGCCAGTGCCTCGCTCAGACATGGCCCCCCCCACGGGAGTCAAGACCGCTTCTGATGGTGCGCCTGCCTTGTTTTAAATGTTTTTTACCACCACGTTAGTTGGATCTTAGTAAACAAAGGTTCCTGGTTTGATCCATGGCTCCTCATGCCTTCGTGTTGAAGGGTTTTTGGGCAAGACACTGAACTGTTCCCGATGATCAGGTTGGTGCCTTGCATGGTTTCCTCTGTCAGCGGTGTGTGTGAATGTATGTGTGTGTGTGTGTGTGTGTGTGTGTGTGTGTGTGTGTGTGTGTGTGAATGGGTGGATGTAATGCACATTGAAAAACGCTTAGGAGAAAGGCGCTATATAAATGCACCATTTACCATTTACTACACTACTAATGATACCAACACATTTCAGTAGTGCAATATGTATCATTTAGTTGCGATAAGCCTGAAATTTAAGTGTATAGGTACAGTATACAGTATGTGCTGTGTGCATTCATGCATGCCCATATATGTGTGTGTGTGTGTGTGTGTGTGTGTGTGTGTGTGTGTGTGTGTGTGTGTGTGTGTGTGTGTGTGTGTGTGTGTGTGTGTGTGTGTGTGTGTGTGTGTGTGTGTGTGTGTGTGTGTGTGTGTGTGTGTGTGTGTGTGTGTGTGTATACATACTGAATCGCCAAAGGCTGTAGAGACAGGATGCCAGTTGACACGGCCTCAGCGGGTGGCCTCTGCGTGTGTGTGCATGTGTGTGTTGTGTGTGTGTGCATGCTCTCAGTGGGTGTGGTTACCCACAGCGTAGGGGTTGGTCCCTCCCTCTGGGCAGCTGATTGTCTGGCCCCCCCGTGTACACACACCATACCAGGCCCAGCTTGTCGGTAACAGGTCTGATGGTGCCCGGTCACATGACGTCCTGTCAGAGCTGTCCAGTCACATCTCTGGGTAGGACAGGAAGTCAGGGTCTGTTTTTACTGTGGCGGGTGTCAAAGCAGGAGAGATGAAATGGTATCTCATAATGTCTCTTCTCTCTTAAGACCTTGGTGCTTTTTTTATTTAGAGATACACAATGAGCTGATTAAAACAAGCTGAGAACACACTATTATCATTATTTCATTGTTTTCTTTCTCTCTGTGTCAGCATTAAGTGACCTTTGTATTGTTCCTTATTGTCTCCGCCAGACAGAGATGTTTTGCACCCTGTCTGTCCGTCTGTGTGTGTCCGTCCGATCGTTGCGAAACTGTGCACACACACTCCCTGGATGCCAGAGCAGAACCTCTGCCCCGATTTTTTCATTTATTGTTTGTGTCCAAGTAGCTCAGTCGATAGAGCTCTAGCCTTTGGACCACAGGGTCATGGGTTCGATCCCGGACACCGCCAACTCAGCGTATGAATAGCATGGCTTGGGTGTGGCAAGTCGTGCGGTAAGTACTGGGAGCTGATGGTAGGTGTGGCGCTCCACCTCAGCAATCCATTTCCCAGGGGTCTAGCGCATTGTAACAGGGATAGACTCCCGCATTATCGGCTGATACCAACAATAAGCCTCTCGACCTACTTACTGTTATAGCGCCACCAGGAGGCCGATTTTTGCAAAGAAAATGTTTTGTCCAAACATCACGCAAATCACTACACATTATCTCTCTAGTCATGTGATCAAAACGGATCTGTCATATTCCATCCTGGTGAATTTTGAACATGACAGAGACCTGTGCTCCGAGGAGCACTTTTTCTAGTCATTGTATTATTATTTCTAGATATAACAAAAGGGTATTTTCTGTTTTTAAACGGCTACAAAAACAACATTGATTAAAACATTTTAACATTAAAATAAGTTCTGGATTGCAGCTTTAAAAACAACAGTCAAGAGGTTGCAGGGCAGGGTAAAGCCCCTGAAACTCACACAAGACTGTGCTGTTTTATTCTTTGAATTGTATTTAATTATTATTTTCAAATCTTGAAATACTGTGAAACCCCTTGCCTCTAATGATGGTTAATCAGTTGCCTTTTAAAAAAAGCTAAGGATGCATAAATCACAATTTTGTATTAGTTATTTATAGTTGCCTTCCTGGGCACACACAGGCTGATTAGACCCACCGAAAGAGGTTCATTATCAAGTACTAGGGTACGATGCAAGTCTGGGGATGCATGTCCCATCCATATATGTAATAACCGTTGTGCTTACGGTACGTACTGTCAGAGTACTCATAGTATCTGTCTGTCTGTGTCCCTTTTATGCCCTTATATTCTCCCTTATATTCTCTTTTCTCTACATGTAAAGTGTCTTGAGACAACTTGTTGTGATTTGACACTTTAATAAAATTGAATTGAATTGAAAATATGGAGATCACTGTATATGGCGTCATAGTACGGATCTATAGATCCATATATGGACATATCGGTCGGAAGTTTGAAGTTGATCCGTCGGACGGTTCTCAAGATACGCGGGTGACAGATGCAGAGAACTTGTGAATTTATGGAAGGATGCTTCATAAACACTGATTGAATGGGCTTCAACGCTGGAACTATACAGTAGTGTTTGTAACTATCGGTCGCCCGATGGCAACCATTAACTTCCACATATTGTTGCTGTCGGGTGGAAACCCCATACGTATAAAACTGTTACTTTTCAGGATTCAGATTTAAGTAGCAAAAATAGCAGATCTATAAGCACAAAACGCGTTTTGAGCTTTTAGATCTGCTATTTTCACTACTTTTGTGTGTAATTCTTGAATGGTGAAGTAAGGCATTAATTTATGAAAAAACATAAAAAAGTTGTGAAGATACAAGGTTTCTGCCTGACAGCGACAATATTATTATTCTCTGAGCACGCCAAAACATATTCTATATCCAAACCAATTATTGAATATTATATATTATTTGTTAACAGAAGTCTAGGCGAGTGTCTCTCTCTCAATGAATCACACTATCAGTTTTATTCTACCCCTCCCCACTTTACTCTGGCCTTGTTTGTGCTGCTCACCAGCCTCCTTTCCCCCCTCCTTTTTTCTTCTTTTGGGGGACCTTCTTGTTTCGGGAAGCCCCTGAGGAGGCTGTAGGTTTTTGCTGGCGGGGAGAGACCCCAGTACTGGTTGGAGCAGAGCCGGACGCAGAGCCTGGTCTTGGAGACGTTGGGGGGCTGCTAGCCGTCTTACTGACATCCAGCTTGTCACACTCTGCTGCCGATGCTCCCTGCGTTCCTCGGCCCACCGCCTCCTCCAGCTTCTTGCCCTTCTTCTTGCCCCGGTAGTAGGAGCGCTCCCTCAGGGGCAGCCATCTCTCTGGGTCAGGGCTCAATGTGGGGTCAAAGTTCTTGGGCAACTTGCCTTTCTTTTTCTTCTTCCTCGTCTTTTTGATAGTGCCTTGGCCTTGCTGCTCTTGCGAAGTTTCTCCCGTGACTTTAGCGGTCTTCTTCCTGACGTAGTTTGCACCGCCGTGCGACTTCTCCAGCTCGTCCACGTCCACGTTGAAAGCCATGGCGTCCGGGGATGGGAGGTGCTCGCTCAGGGACTTGGCTTTTTCTGTGTCCACCAAGGAATAGGCCAGGATGAGCTGGGCCAACGTGTGCACGTCGCTGGTGTTTTGTTTCCAAAGCAGCTCCAAATCACAGATAGCCTCTTTCTTCCGTCCGTACTTCAGCTTGAAATTGGCGGCTTCCCGTACTATTGCCAGGTGTGATGGGGATCCGGGCTGCTCGGCTTGGTAGTACTGAAGAGCTTGGCTGAAGACATCTACGGCGCTGTCAATGTCTTCTTCGTGGGCGTACAACGTCACCAGGGCTGAAACCATTCCTGCTTTGTGCTTGAAATCTTCAATTGACCGCAGGACGTCACATGCTTTCGAAACATGACCTTGGATCAAGTAGAGCTGTGCCATTGTCAGTTTAATGCTGGCTGCAGTGTCTGGATGTTGATGGGAGAATTGCTGTAGCAGCTCCATGGCCTCGCTGTGCTGTTTCTGCCTACACAGTTGGGCCGCCTGGATCAGCACCGGTCGGGGGTGACCTGGGTTCTGCGTCTGGAGGCTAGATGCCAGCTTCCTGCACTGTTCATCCTGGTTGCTGTACATGGCCAGGAGAGCTTTGTTGAAGTCTATAGCCTGCAGCTGCTTCCTGGTCAGCTTGTACTCCACACCGTCAGCGTTTGTCAGCTTCACCTTCTTCTTCGAATCAAACACGTTTTGGTCCTTGTTTATTGTAACAATGTTGTTGGCAGTCACGGCAAGCAGCCCCACGTCCAACGGCTTGAGCTTGATGACCTGGTTGTAGAGCTGCAGAGCCGCCTCTGGCCGGCCTTGTAGCTGCATGATGTAGGCCATCTGTGAGTGGATGACAGCCAGCTTGGACTCCATGTTCGCCTCAGTCACATCGGAATCTTCACTCAAGGAAGCTCTACGAAGCTCTTCTGCTTGCCGGAGTTTATTGAGGGCCTCTGTAAGCTGACCTTGACCAATAAGGGTGCAGGCAGCGTTGTAGCAAAGCTCATATGTTGTTTCAGGCATGCCAAGATCGTCCAGCGAGGCTTCTTTCTCCTCCCACTGACTCAGAGCAGCGACTACAGCAGCCAGGTTGGTCTTCCTCTTTTCCTCGTATTTATCCAGGGAGTTCCTGATCAGGTCCGTGTACACAGCCTTGCATTCCTCATAGCGCTCCAGTCTGTAAAGAACTTGGCCATAGAGCTCCTTCAACTTGTCAGTCTGCTCAGAAGCACCTTCAATGGTCTTCAGGGCACTGTCCACTCTGTTCAGCCGGTACTCACAGTAACTTTTCTCGAAAACAACGGCGTCACTGGCAAAGACCTCCGAATGGGAGTTTATGACATCCATTGCCTCTCTGAAGTTTCCATTTTGGATAAGACACACAGTCTTACAATGAAGGGCTGTCACATCATCCTGGACCTCGTCCAGAATCGTGTTGATATAGTTTATGGCCCGGGTGTAGTCTCCCGTCAGTCCACAGCGGTTCACTTCGGTCCACAGTGGAGCCACAGAGCTTCCTGCATTAGTCATGTTTCACTGTTTCACTGTGTGTTTTTACAACACTGAGTCGAGTCGAGTCGAACTGATTAATCTGTAATGAGACCGGAATGGGAATGACATCACAATTATGTCAGACTGTGTCAGCCAGCTCCATATATGGAGGTCAGACTTAGATTTGTCAGCCAGCTCCATATATGGAGGTCGCACTTAGATTTGTCAGCCAGCTCCATATATGGAGGTCGCACTTACATGTGTCAGCCAGCTCCATATAAGGAGGTCAGACTTTCATGTGTCAGCCAGCTCCATATATGGAGGTCGCACTTACAGTAGATTTGTCAGCCAGCTCCATATATGGAGGTCGCACTTAGATGTGTCAGCCAGCTATACGCTCCATATCTGGAGTTCAGTAATGCCCAAATATGGACACACTTTGACACACTCAATTACATTTTGAGTAGCCATGGAAACCTTCAAACCTGGATGTCGGGAAAGCCTTTTTAACTGTTAGATTGAATATGTACACACACCATTCATCAGAGGCTATTTGTTTTCCTTTGTTTCCATGCAAACAAAAACAGGCTGTGTGCGAGTGGGCTTGCTTGCTACTTGCTGGCATATACTGATCACATCAGGGATCTCCATATATGGGCATAAAAGGGACAGAGATATATCTGTATCACATGACTATTGAGATAATGTCTATCGATTTGCGTGATGTTTGGACAAAGTCCGTAGGAGTAATAGCCAAAAATGTGTTTTGCTAAAATCTGCCTGCTGGTGGCGCTATAACAGGCCAATGTGACCTGGCTTCCAGGGAGTGTGCGTGTACAGTCCACGCCGATCGGTCCAACGGTGCCGGAGATTAGTTGTTCACTGACAGAAGGACAGACTTTTTCAAATCAGCCTCCTGGTGATGCTTTTTACCTACAGTATAACTGGACCGGTTGACATGAAACTTTTCACGCACGCTCCCTAGAGGCCAAGGAAAAACTGAGTGGCTCGTTTTGAACAAAATGCCTCAAATCATGAACGCAGCGTTGATTGCCGTGAAACTTTGCACGCATATTCCCACTAGGTGCCCTTTTCTCATTGTCCTGTTATAGCGCTACCAGGAGGACGATTTTTGCTAAACACATTACTCCTACAGATTTTGTCCAAACATCACGCAAATCCATACACATCATCTCTATAGTCATGTGATCAAGACGGATCTGTCTGATCTGTCTGATTCATATTCCATCCTGATTGTCTAAGATCTAAAGTTTGCAATAACTTCATCAACATTAATCCCTCAGCTTTTACAGATTCCACTCACCTCTATAATGACTGAATTCCAAACATTGCTGCCCCACAATAACCTACCTGACCTGATGGAGACCTGTGCACCGAGTAGCACTTTTTCTCGTTAGCTCTCTCTCATTATCGCTCCGTCTTTCTCTCTTTCATTGTCGTTCTTTCTTTTTTTACCTATATGTCCTCTCATTGTCCTCCACTCTCTTTCTCATTATTTCCATGTCTTTCTGTCCCTGTCTTTCCCTGTCTCTCAGGTCAGATTCTTGAAACAGATGTAGTCTACCTGAACTCAATGCACAGACCAGGCGAGCAAAGTGTGGCAGACAAACTGCGCCACCTCATGATCAAATACAGGTACTGCAATTCATGGGTGAGGCGTATTATTCATACTTTATGCATTTGCAGTATATTTACTGACCATTTTGAATGCGATGCATGAGAAATCAGGTACACAAAAAAATCCATAGTGTTAATTCAACTCTGAGACTGTACAACAATAAATGCAACCAAAAGGACTCGTTCCATTTGTACACTTTTGGAGTTAAATTAACACAGAGAATGTGCAGTTGACATTCTATTGTTGACTTTTTCAATCTCATCAGGGTCCCTACCCCCTACTTCATTGATATACTGTATAGGAGCTAAATGCTCTCTACTACAGACACAAGGGGAAAAACCCCATAAACAAGGGGGAAACCCCACTCGCACGGGGAAAACCCCACTCAGTGGCACTTTCTGCCTCTGTCTTCCTGTGTGTCACTTCATCCTCTCCCCCAGAGGTCATCGCCATGCTGGCTTGTGGTGGACATTTTTGTCAAAATTATATTTTTGCCATGGACATACAAATGAGCAGACAATAATATTACCAGAAACACATAAAAGCTATAGCCTTAAATGACCTTTACAGGTCTCTTGAGAATTTGGGGGTCCTTGAAAATAAACAGTTAGAGAACCATTGTCCTCGTTGACTCCTAATGTGCCATAGTATCATAGTAAATCTGTGTCACACATATTCTGAAGAAAACCTGGAGACTGACATTCAGTAATTAGGTCTTATGATCAAAATAAGAACATTATAATGTGTATAATGTACGGACACATTGATGACCCCTGCTCTCCTCCCATCTCCAGCTGTAGCAAGGTGGTCATTGGCAACGGGACGGCATGCCGCGAGACGGAGTCTTTATTCGCTGACCTCATCAGCAAGCGCCACTTCCACCCCTTGGACGTTTCGTACTGGTAAGACACAATGGGATAGGGCTTAAGTGTTTAAGCTGCTGTATACAGTATATTTACAGAGATGTGTTTCCCATTCCATTTTAACATGATAATGTACAAAACATATCTTCAGTTGACATATTTATCAGCATTTATCTATTCCATTTACCTGTTTAGGAACCGAAAGGTTTCCGGTTTGATCCCTATCTTGCTCAAGTGCCCTTGAGCAAGATACTGAACATCCATGGTTGCCTCTGCCGTGTGGCGTGTGAATGTCTGTGTGAATGGGTGAATATAACAACACATTATTGTTAAATGCTTTGGATAAAAGGTGCTACATAAAAGGAAACAAACTACCTTTGTGAGTGAAATGGTAATGCCGCTGGGATTCCCGGGTGCGGAAGGGAGTTGTCTAAAAACATGGCAGGTGCTGCTGGCGTTGCCATAATGCAGCGATACTGGTTTCTACTCTTGTGTTTTCTCTCGCTCCTTTTCGGTTTTGATATATTTTTGGTTAATTGCCCATAGTAGATCGGTAGAACAGAGGAGAGAATAAGTAAAGATAGGGTTCAAAGAGAGCAAGAGAGAGAAATGAAGAAGGAGACTGAGAGAGAAAGAGAGAGAGAGAGAGAGAGACATGGCTGCGAACAGGAATGTGTCCCTCCAGCGAGTTGCATCTATAAAAGCCATCTGGATCTTGTGGGTGCAGAGCACACAGCACAACACGACACAAAGCAGCACAACACAATGCAACACAAGACAATGACAGACCAGAATCTGGGTCCAAGCATAATAATAACAAGGTTCTCCCTGTGTCTCTACTCACTTCCATGTGTGTTTGTTGACTTGAGGTTTAGTTTGGGACCACAGCCCAGAGCCATTCTGACGTGTGTGTATGTGTATAAGTGTAATATGTGAGATCCACTGAAGTCTGATAGCGTCGCTCCACTTCACTTTTACCAGATCCAGTTGTATCAAAGCCAACAGACATCTATTTCAGCTGCTGAGTGAATGGATTTATTACAAACACCACATTCACCGCAATGCACCAACTCACACATGCAGTCACCACATACATACACAGTCACCATTCACATGCACTCGCACACTTTAAACACATGCACAGACATGCTCACTCACAGCAGCACCACCACCAACACACACACACACACACACACACACACACACACACACACACACACACACACACACACACACACACACACACACACACACACACACACACACACACACACACACACACACACAAAATGGTAAATGTACTGAATTTATATACAGTAGCACTTTTCTCCAAAGTGCTTTACAATGTATTTCACATTCACCCTTTCACACACACATTCACACACCGATGGCAGAGGAAACCATGCAAGGCACCAACCTGCTCATCAGGAGCAGTTAGGGGTTCAATATCTTGCTCAAGGACACTTCGACGCTATAGCCAGGAGGGGCCAAGGGTTGAACCTGGAACCTTCGGATTCCAAGATGGCCCCTCTACCTCCTGAGACAGACAGAGAGACACACACACACACACACACACACACACACACACACACACACACACACACACACACACACACACACACACACACACACACACACACACACACACACACACACACACACACACACACACACACACACACACACACACACCACACATAGACACAGCAATGCCTAAGAGGTCACTGCTTTTGTGCAATAGCCCAGGTCCCCCCTTCAACACTCTGTCTCTGTTTCCAAGAACAGAAGCAGTCAAAGCGAGGACTCTCAGGCGTTTATTAAGTTAACTTCCACTTGATTATTTTGACGACAGACCCCCTGCTTCCCTCTAAGCAGACTCCAGCACTTAAGCTAGTGCCAGAATTCCACATCTTGATGCAATGTCTGCCTTGGCTTTCATTCCTGCGGCGAGGCTAATGGCTTTGCTTTTAGTAATGTGACTAGTAAGAATGTTTGGCCTCGTATTTGATGTGGCGCTGCATAGTCGACTGTCCTGCGTCAACCATTAATGGCGACCGTATTCACCAAGCCCTTTTTCTTTTTTAAATCAACGGCTTATTTTTATAATTTTTAAAAAAAATTTTTTTCGTTTAGTCATTGCCAATTGCCACTATTTTTTGTATAGTGCCTGTCACTGCTAACCCCTACTATTTGGTCTGGGAAGGGTGCAGACAACCGCACATCTCCTCTGGTACACATTGAGTGTCATTGAGTGCCAGCTGCTTCTTTTCATCTGACAGTGAGCACTTTCACTAGGAGGTTGTAACGAGTGTGGAGGAACATGCTATCCCTCCCAGTTCCAGAAGTCACTAGTGCAGCGACAGAGAATGTTCTCCCCTGTCGGCTTCCCACCCGTGAACGCGGCCAATTGTGTTCGTCTGAGGCGCGCTCGGCCAAGCTAGAAGCACCGCAGAGAAGTTGTGCCACCACCAAGGGCAGGAACTGTGCCCCTTCACCTACTGTACTCTTTCATAACAAGAATGACCTGTGCGGGCTTCCTCTTCTTCCATAGGGATGGAAGAGGCCATGGACATTTTATTATAAGAAAAACAAATTGTCAGAACTCGCTTGATTGTCTTGATTCTAGCTGTTGTATGGTTGCTGGATTTAGACTCACACATGTCTGTACAGTATGTACTGTCTGCGTGTTTGTGTGATGAAGAGCTCATGGTAAAACTGTCACATTGTGGTAATACATTAATCGATATGGGAGCATTTTCTAGTGTGTGGTCTTCTATCTGTCCAGCACGTATAATGTTGACGTGTGCTTTACTGCTTCCACAATTTTTGTTTTTGTGTACCTTTGTGAGTATTGCATGCGTTTGGCATTGACATAATACGATATAACACAGCCTAACAAGTGTATTATTTCCTTTTATAACATGGCTGCCAGCGTGAAAAAAAAAAAATTCTGTCCCTGTGTAGCTGTGGGCTATCCTCATTATCCATTAGAGAACTTCAATGCATCAATTTGGAGTTCCAGTTGTCCATGTTAGGAAGTCTATATATCTTCTTTCCTTCCCTCCTTTCCTCCCGCTGCACTTCCCATTCTTCCTCATGTGTCCCCTCAGACACACTGTATGCTAGTGTTGTGCTCACTTTGCTGAAATGCAGACCAGTTGCAAAAAGGTATGGAACTGATAAAGGTTCTATAGCCCGCTTCATGTTTAAAGTGAACTATAGAACTATAGATTGTCCATAAAACCACCTCGTGTGACACTTCAGAAAGAGCACATCTTTGTTAAAGGTGTAGGCTCTCTTTATCTCTTTATGGCTTTCCCATTTCCTTTACTGTGATGTCTGGGTTTCACACCCTTTACTCCTAAAGAGTCTGTGATGTGGAATCACTCTACACATCAGGCTCAGATATGTGTGTGTAGATATGTGTCCTAGATATGTGTCATCTGGGCTGTGTTAACTAAAAGCTTCTTCCTGGCATGCTGTTTTATTACGTATTCCCTAACACTCTGCTAACCATTAGCCACTTGTAGCATACTTTTTTCCAGACTAGTAAGTATTGCATCAGTTACTATAGTTTTTTTAAAATATTAGTTCTAATTTAAAAGGTGCTAGTCACTGATTTGGTTTTGACAAGTCTCAGTCACTTCAAAAAGAAAGGAAAAATGACAAACAAAATGATTTTTTATTTATAAATATATTATTTTAAGATGTTTTGAATGAACATTGGCAATTCATGTTCTAACGTTAACCAAGCTTCACACTGTGATCAAATGGTACAAATGGCCTGGGGAGTTGTTGACTCCTGCTGCTGACTATGACCCCATGAGGTCCTGCTCCCCTGCCGACTGACCTGCGGCTGACCCCGACCCGCTCCCGCCAGGAAGTCCTCGTCACCACCGCCATGAGGGCAATAATGACAATGAGGCAGGGGTCTTCACTCTTTATGTGTCTAATGTCATAGATTGACCTAATTGCTGAAGCGCTGTATTAGCTGGCCCACTTTACACCTGCCATTAGCATGCTCCTTGTATGTGGGTGGGTGGTGTGTTAAGGAAATGATCTATCTTCACTTTACACTTTCTTTACATTGTATTTGTTTGTCTGTATTGTGTGTCTGTATTTCTTTGTTTCTTGGGGGTTTTAAAGGATTGATACGAAACATTTACTTATTCTATGGCTATTTTTCGTTCAAAATACCACTGTGGAATCCCAATCAAATTCTTGTTAGCTCATTAATGGCAGCCATGTGGCAGAGGGTTTTTCTCTCTATTAGTGTGTGTGTGTGTGTGTGTGTGTGTGTGTGTGTGTGTGTGTGTGTGTGTGTGTGTGTGTGTGTGTGTGTGTGTGTGTGTGTGTGTGTGTGTGTGTGTGTGTGTGTGTGTGTGTGTGTGTGTGTGTGTGTGTGTGTACAGTACATAGTACAATTCTTAGTATTAATTTAGTCCAGTTGGTTACATTGTACTCTCTGGGTTTGTTTAGACCAAAACATTCACACATTTTGACTATGGTTTGTAAGTTACATGCATGCTGTCTATGTGCATGCCTTTACACAGATGCATGCACGGCTGTAAAGGCTGAAGAATACTTCTTGTGGAAACAAGGTGAAGTTGTAAGAACAAAATACACAATATGTGATTGTGGAGAAAACGCATTCCCCGAAATTCGTCTTCCAGCTTCGAGATTTTCCAACTAGCTGAAATTACCACACATGACAGCAACGTGAACAGTGTTAGAACTCTTCCCTCCCCTTAGTTTTCTTCTCTTCTCTCCTTCGACAGTGTTGTACTTCATTAAAGACTTCGGCCTCATTTGCACCGTCTGCTTTCTGTCTCCCCCTGAGCCCTCATCATGTCACACACACACACACACACACACACACACACACACACACACACACACACACACACACACACACACACACACACACACACACACACACACTCACACACACGTCCTACCACATTAATGCCTCTAACACACCCCTCCTCTCCTTTTTTCTGTCTCCCTCTCTTCTTCTGCCTGGATGCTCAGCTAGAATGACAGCCAGGCATGGCAGCCTGCGGGACATCCTTAACTCTGACTCTGTGTGTGCACGTGTGTGCGTGCGTGTGTGTGTGTGTATGTGTGTGTGAGCGAGCATGTGGTCTCTGTAGCCCTCTTTTGAGTTGACTCATTCACTGAGTCACCCCTCTTGCTTTGTAGGGAGTGTGACCTCTCCTACAGGGAGATATCCTTTTGAGTGTGCATGTATGCACGCGCACTCTGTTTACCTGGAGGTAGAGGCGCCAGAGCAGAGTGGCAAGGTGTGTTCAGGCGGCATTCCAAAAGAACCTAAACCTTGTTGTGAGACACATACTGTACGTACTGTACACAGGGACAAAAAGCACATCAGAACGCATTGGCACCATACACACAATGCATGGTGGAAAAAATGTTAGGCCAGTATGATTCTCTACTTTTGTACAGTGGCAGGTAAAATAAGTTCAAATGGGTTTCCACTTTTTCTGCAGGTTAAATAAGGGTTTCCCCCTTTTTGGTAATCTGTGTTGAATGAAATATCAGTGATGCATGTTGAAATGTGTCATAATTTGACCATGGTTAAGCTCCAGCTTTCTAGCGTCCCATTGGATGTTATACAGCATGTGTGTTATACAGCATGTGTGTGTGTGTGTGTGTGTGTGTGTGTGTGTGTGTGTGTGTGTGTGTGTGTGTGAATTCTACAGTGAAGCCAAGCATGTTTAGTCTATGTAATGATGAACATTACAGCTAACACCCCTGATATTGTTGTCAATAAAAAGCATAGGGAGGTGTTCATTCGCGAGGTCGGCTATACTTTGGATTGCAGCTTAGAGAAAGCCTTCCTAACCAAAGTGCTAAAATATCAACAGCTGGAGCAGACCATCTCACAGCTAGGCTATGAATGTTAACTTTTAGTTTTTATATTTGGTAGTCGGGGGCATGTGCACAAGTTGGTTGTGAGGGGCTTTCAAATGGCCGGCCTCTCCAAAAGGAGGATCAAGCAGTTAGCGAGTTACTGCTCAGTATCAGCTATTATAAGAAGCCGCTCAAATTGGAGGAGTTGTTTTCTTTATCCATGAATAATGTCTGCTGTGTCTGACATTAATTAGCTGTATGTCATGTCATACTGTATGTAACAATGATCTGTCATCTAGGCACTTTGTAACTGGCTGGTTTCTTATTGTCTGACTGCACTGGCAGTGTTTGTGTCCTTTGTAAAAGGTGCTCTTTTACTTCTATTCATGTGGACATAAATACATATTTCAAGTGTGTGTATATATGTTTGTGCGTGTGAGCATGTATGTAGGCTGAAACGATGGCACTTTTTTTAAAGGTGATACATTACATGTTAACAATTTCACGAACAGTATGCTCCATCAAATGTCTACAGAGACAACTCTGTTGTGATATGCATATCACGCCATGGTGTCCCCTGCGTCACACACACACACACACACACACACACACACACACACACACACACACACACACACACACACACTCACTTTGTCTTACTAATGTCATACACAGCTACCACTTTACATGTTCAAGATAAACGGTGGCTTAAATATGTTAATTTTCACTCAATTGGGCTTGGAATCTGTGTTTGTGTGTGTGTGTGTGTGCGTACTGCTGCCTGTTTGGCAGTGCATTGCTGACCTTGTGTGTCAGTGTGCCTTAGCACTGACTGGCAGAGCATGGAGGCTTTGTCAAAGCACATATGACAGCCCTTACTGTCCCCACCACTGGTCAGAGAGACAGTGTGTGTGTATAGGTACACATCATGTATTACTATACTTGTGACGGCCAAATGTCCCCATAAGTATAGTAGAGTTTGAAAAGACGTTTTGATTTTTTTTTGTTTTTTTACTGTGGTCAGTACCACCCTCATCTGGTGTGTCTTCTCATGACGCCAGGCTGTTTGCATCGAAGCACAACCTTTTTTCTATCATCGCCTACATCGTGTTGCATGGCAAATATTAGGTTACTATTACTATATATACATTGCAATTAATTTATAACTTCTAAATTCAAGAAGAAATAGCCAAGTTTGAGGTAATATCAGAAGATGCGGCTTTGGGGGGCACGGTCTTTGAGCTATGTTCATGATGACGCACACACACACACACACACACACACACACACACCGTGGATTGCGTTTGTGAAGAAGATGCATGCAGAAAGTCAATCCTGTGTGTGTGTGTGTGTGTGTGTGTGTGTGTGTGCGTGGCCTGCATACGTTCATACGGTACATGTGTGTTTGTGTGTGAGTGTGTGTGCGCGCCTGATTGCATACCATGCACACGTGTGTGTGTGTGTGTGTGTGTGTGTGTGTGTGTGTGTGTGTGTGTGTGTGTGTGTGTGTGTGTGTGTGTGTGTGTGTGTGTGTGTGTGTGTGTGTGTGTGTGTGTGTGTGTGTGTGTGTGTGTGTGTGTGTGTGTGTGTGTGTGTGCGTGTGTGCGTGCGTGCAGGCTGAATGACAGCACACAGCTGGTAGAGATGTTCGACAGACAGCTCTGCCAATTAGATTCTCTAAGTATCTCTGGCATGAAGACATCCATCCATCTACAGTCTCTCTCTCTCTCTCCTCTTTTGATGCCTTTGTTTCTGTCGTTATTTAATTCGCCTGCAGCAACTCCTCTCTTTTCATCTTTCATTCTTAACGCCTGCTGAAATTTCATTTCCATCCCATTTGCTTCTACTTCTTCTGTGGTGTGACCTCGCTGTGGTGAATCAATCTCCTCTGAGAGGGAGTCAGTCATGAGTGAGTGATGACTGAAAGGGGGTGTGGTTAAGGCGGAGAAGGGAGCGTTTTATGATGCAGGGGGGTGGGGTTTAGGGAACAGAGGGTGGGTTTTTAGAGAGAAGAGGTGAGGGGGTTAGGGTAGAGAGGGGTGGGTTTTAGGGAGCTGAGGGGAGGGGTTAGGGTGCACAGGGGGAGCAAGGAGAAAATAGATACAAAATATAAATCAACAAAAGATATCTATATATGTACACATAGCATATCCATCTGGTACAGAATGTACTCGAGGTTACGTTTTTGCTTGTTCATGTGTCTCGCCCCAGCTGTAGTAAGCTGCAGTACCAAAATCGGCCACCATTACTAAGGCGCTTCACTTTTCCCACTCTGTTCTGGGGGCTTGGCAATAACGACCGCGAAGCTGTTGAAAACAAACATGGCAGCGCCCTGTGCAAAAAATTACAGAGAGCATTTCACCCCGCAAAGTCATAAAGAAAGGAATTACCAGCGATATCTGTAAGATGGACTTTGCTTAGCATGGGAGTACCGTAAGTCCACAATGCAGGAGCATTTGAAGAGCAGGCACGTTGCATTATGCAGTAGATCGCCTTGTTAGCTTGTTAGCTTGCTAGCCGTGGACATTCAAAACGGAAGCGGATACAGTAGGCGGGCTGTGCCCTGAGCATTAGACTACAGTATATCTGTACAGGGTCTGCAAACTACTATGTGAGGATTTGACTGTGCAGTCTGTGCAGCGCTGAGGCCAACTGTGTTGTCACTGCTGTTGTATCCTATACTGGCTCACCTGCCAATGAGGAGCCCCCACCGGGAGGACGTAGGGCCTTCGTCCTACTCCTCCAGCCCAACAGTCCCCGCTGACAAGGTGCCGCCCCAGCCTGTAGGAGCATGTGTAATGACCAATAAAAAAAATCACTCTCCCCCGAACACGGGCCAATTGTGTTCGCATAGACGCCCGACAAAGCCGGAAACAACACGGTGGATTCGAACCCACAACCTCTGTGGTGGGACTTTACCACTTTACCGAGCGCCACCTCAGGGATCTCTAGTGGTTTTTGGGGATGGCTGAGGTGCTATATACAGCAGCACCTTTTAAAGTTAGGTAGATAGCACCAAAATGTCTCTCCTGTGATTACGAGCCAACAAACCGCTTTTAGTTTAGTTCTTAGTAGAGTGAGAGGAGAGGAGACAGGCCTGACCTAAATGTCCGCTCTGGAAGGACATTGTGGACATTACCCATATGTTTTCACCAGCCTCTGTGTGTGTGTGTGTGGGTGTGTGGTTTGCTCAGTGAAGGATCACTAAGTGAAATGTCCATAACACCAATCACCCTGATCTCCAGTTTGGACACACACATAGTGTCCTTGACTGGGGCTCACTTCTCTCCCTGTAACATGCTCCTGGTTGGGATGAGATCATATTATAATTACAGGCTGGCTGATGGGGAAGATTCTGTGTGTGTATCCTTGTCATGTCCTGTGTCCAGGCGTGGTCCTGGGGCCAGGCTGAGATGAACATCTAGTGGTAGGGCAACAGATGACAGTGTATCAGGGAGCAGGAGAACTGGCCTCACCGAAGGCTGTAAGGATGGATAGAAGGCACCGAAGGATGGGAGGGGTGGATTGATGGACAGATAGATGGCTAGATGGATGTAGAGGCATGGAAACGCCTGTGTGTGAGCTGTGTCTTAATTCCGGTGGAGGACAATGAGGCTCAAGGCAAGGTTATCCCTGTCACTGACATTATGGACTAATTAAAGCATTAAATCTCATCTGGTTTCTCAACTTTGTATTGATCAGTAAATCAGTTGGTCACAGTGTGTAAATAATAATTTAATACATTTTACAGTTATTTGTCCATCATGGTTTCTTGTGACCCACTTTTGCTTAATGTTTTATACAGTTCAGATACCACTGCATTGGAGAAATTAAAATCTCTGTAAATCCACCAGAATTTCCAAAGAAAAGACCTTCCCAATCTGATCCATGGCCATACAGTAATAACATACAGTACAGTATACATATGTGTACATATATACATATGTATGTACATGTGTGTGTGTATATATATATATATATATATATATATATATATATATATATATATATATATATATATATACAGTATATACAGTATATATACTGTATAGTATAAACTAAAACACTTGCTTTGTATGTTGCATCAGACAAACAAGGAAACTGGCCGTATTCTACGCCAGGCTCTATGTGACTTCTATCTTAATTACAGACCAGTGGGATTGCATGGCTTGACAGATGGGTGGAGAAAGTGCAGGTCAGCCGGAGAGACTGCATGTCTATATACAGTTAGTGCCTATACTGCAGAGCAACCTCGCTGGATCGCAGGCTAATGTTAACATGTTTGACTCACAGAGGGAGGAGAGATGAATAGGACCTGCCTTGAGCTACCTTGTTTTTTTCATATACAGTTTTCGTAATTACAGAGGATCAGATAAACAACATTGCTATGTACTATAGGTCCACAATAAAAGTAAGCCAATGGTGGGCACGGTGGCGCAGTCGGTAGTGATGTCGCCTCACAGCTAGAAGGTTCTGGGTTCGATTCCCGCCGTGGGCGCTGGGGGCGTGTCTTCTCCTCCGCGTCACCAGCACCCATACCCTAGGTGGGGTTGGCGAAAGGGCCTACTCTGTGTGGAGTTTGCATGTTCTCCCCGTGTCTCCCAGGGTAGTTAATACCCTCACAAGGTCACTGTACTGCCTCCCCCTGGTCAGCCAGGGCGCCTGATGGAGGGGAAGGGAACTTGTTGGAATAACGTGTTCCTTCCAGGCGCTACGTCCAACCGGGGAAACTCCCCCCTGCCAGGTGACAAGAAGCTCAGTTGGGTCTCATGCACTGAAGGAGGCATGAGCTCGGCCCTGGGCTCCCTAGGCTGGTGGGGGGAATGTAGTGCCCAGGACCATTTAGAAAATTGGCACCGGGTGAAAAAAGGGTTACAAAATCGAGGGATAAAAATTATAATAACTAGACCATACCCGGTCGACGCATCCGTGGGGGGATATGCGCACATGATCTGGCAACCCGGGAGGCGACATTGTTTGACACATAAACGCTAATAAGAAGCTGAGATTTGATGAAATTGAAAAACGGGCTTCACAGTTAAGTTCAGATGGTAATGGTCAATGGCTGTGTGCAAAATCAGAGCAATTGGTCCAGCCACTGAGGAGAACCGGGTAGCTTCACCTACCACTACAGAGGTTACTAGAATTATAGTAGGATAAAAAAATAAAAAAAAGTAAGCCAATGTAACTGATGGCTGGTAAAGCTTAGGAATTTATAAGAAAAAGTCTGGGAAAGTACTTGAGAACAAAGTGATTCTACTGTTGCGCCTCAGCCTTAAACGGCCAGTCCGGTGCGTCACAAGGGTAGGGACAATAGATGCAAGAAGAGATGAACGCTGGAGCAACACGGACAATTTAAGCCTTTTATTTTTCAAGTGCAAGTAATGGTTGACTGACGTTTCGGTCTTTCGACCTTCCTCAGAGTCATGACATGACTACTAAGTACTGTAGTAGTGTTCAGGTGCACATATTCATTCTACCCAGTGTCATCTTCATTTTCATGTTGTGAGGAATAATCTGGTCAACATCACTTAAAAATAGCATTGTATATTTGTCGACCAGATGTTGATATTCATGTGTATCCCTAACATCACGTTTTCTTTGAACTTCCTTAATCACTTAATCCCTGTGTACGACGACAAAGAGCGCAAATAGCCGACCTACAAGCTCATAACGTGTCACATTGCGCTGTGTTGTGGAGCTTGTATATTGTCGCTTTTGCTATTTTTTTTCCTCATTTATTTAAAAACATATGCTCACAATAAGGATGCCTGGTTAAATGTGGTTAATGACACGATTCAACAACATGCCTTCATGTTTTTTCTATCTCAGAAATCAGATGTCTGAATAACACACGTTAATGGGGGAAGCAAAAGAGAAGTAGAAAGGAATTGATTAGGTGAATTATTTTCCTTCAAGCTTGAAATTCAACAAGCCCATTAGTCGGCTGAAGCGAGCATTGGGTGGTAGACTGCTTGATTTGTGCAAACTTACAAAGGTTTGAAGCCTGTTAAAAAACGAAAAAAAGAAAATGAATCGGCCCTTGGCCATTGCCTGTGGTCGGTCAAGTTCGAGCCCATCAGTGTAAGGTCGAATAGGATGAAGAGCATGGTGTGGCGCAGTGGTAAAGTACATGCCCACAACCGCAGAGTCTGGGGGTTCGAATCTACCACGATGCATCCGGCCGTGTATAAAGCAGATATACAGTACGAGGCCCGTGTTCGGGGGGAGGGAAGCCGGTCAGAGTGTTGACCACCCAAGATGTAATTTTTCACACCTTCATTGCTACAGAACACAATACATTGCTTAGTCTTCAGCAATACACTGGTATAGTGTGTGTGTCCAGCCAGTATAAAGCCACCATCATGTTTGGGTAGCTGTGTGGGTGCATGTTTAGGAGGGCTAGAACCTTAGGCACTGGCAGGTGGCGGTCCCCCACCCACAATCCCCCCACTGGTGGTCACTCTCTGTCACTCCTTCGTCGCTCCCTCTCTGTCATCCTCCCCTCAGGGTGCAACTGTTGGGGTGCACGGCCTTGCATGTGACCAACATGTGTGATGAGTGTGTGTGACATGCATGTATTTTTGTGTGTGTGCGTGTGCGTGTGTGTGTGTGTGTGTGTGTGTGTGTGTGTGTGTGTGTGTGTGTGTGTGTGTGTGTGTGTGTGTGTGTGTGTGTGTGTGTGTGTGTGTGTGTGTGTGTGTGTGTGTGTGTGTGTGTGTGTGTGTGTGTGTGTGTGTGTGTGTGTGACATCTGCCCAGCCCTCCTCCCAGATTGACGTGAGTGTCTGTGAGGCTTTGCTCTTTTCAGACGTGCCTCGCGCTGGCAGTTGAGTGTGTGTGTGTCTATGTGTGTGCTTGCCTGCCTGCCTCCTAGCGCCCCGCTAGAGACTGACGGCCTCTGACACCTGCCATTTGGACGCTCTCTCTGTGAAAAATGTCATCATTTTCAGACACGACGTGTATCTGCGTGTGTTTGCGTGTGTGCGTTTGTGTTCGTAAGGGACCCTCCCTCCCTCAATTAGTTTCCCTGAGGACAGGCTTTGCAGCTGACTGAACAATGGACCCAAGCTGTTTGAGCTGCTGGGACAGGGACTGGGTTGTTGGTGCATGTATGTTTGTTATAGTTTGGAATTCCCTCTATGACGGTGAAGTTCAAGATAATAAAAATAAGAGTTAACTCAAAATATGACCTATTTCATTCATGTTTTGATTCATGTATAAAAATGTGTAGCTTTGTGTCATCTTATCGTCATATCGTCATCGGTTTATAGTGTTTTATTATTTTTAGTAAATTAAGCAAGATTTATCTACCACAAACGGAAAACATGGCATGAAGCACTGCACAATCAGCTTGACCTGCGGGTTATTGCACTGACGACGTTGATCAGAGTGTCGAGGTTGTGGTACCCAGCATTGGCCAGGTTATTGCGTGGGTCAAATAGGTTCTCTCCCTCGCTCTCCTTCCCTCTGACCTCCTCTCACCTCTCTCTATTCCTTTACCTCCCTCCCTCCCCTGCTCCGTCTCCCTCTCTTCCTCCCTCTCTCCCTCTTCCTATCCCTCTCCCTCTCTGTTTCTCTGTCATAGGGCATCTCCATATATGGGCATGTGTTATCATTCACAATAGAAACCGAATATTCCGATTTGTGCTGACGGCAGAGATCTACCGTACATGTATGGGCATAATCTGGGCACACCTGTGGGTATCTCCATTCATGGGCATTTACCGATTTGCACTGATGTCAGACATGTCCATATTTGGGCTGGTAACGCAGCGTAAAGCCCCACGTTGCCCCATGCCTTGCCTGTCGTTAGTGGAATTACATTGACAACATGTCACAAATGTCCAACCCATATGGGCATAATGTGTGCGCCTGGCGCAGACGTGCAACATGTGTGCACCCGCCACAGACGCGGAACTTCAACTTTATATAGTCGATGATTGAACTTGTGATTGCATTTATAGAATATAAAACTGCTCCTTTTGTCTCTGAACCCGGTTTGTCTTCACTTTTCCATTCAGACATTCAGATGAGGTGCAATTTTAAAGCAAAAAGTTATTAACTTTCTGTGAAAATCCCTCTTACATGCGCGGCTCTATGTCCACAAAGTAGTGCTGTACAGTATCCATATTAACCCATTCAATCCGGGAACGCATCTGTGTCATTTTAGATTTCTTTGGCTATTAAAAAATAGAAGATATACAAGCTCATTAAAAAAAAATCGTGAACATTTTTGAAAATCTTTAAGCAAACATTTGTCAAAATCAAACAAAAACAAATCTAACAAAAGTCAAATCTTTGCTTCTGGGGGTCCCTGGAACACTTGAGATGGGGGTCTGTGGCCAAATACATATCATTTTGGGTGGTCCTTGACTTGAAAATGTTTGAGAACCACTGAAATTATAGCAACATAGGATTTTTTTTAATTTAGAAGACATTTGTAGAATCGGCCTCAGGTCTTAACGGGTTAAAAGACAGCACAGAAGTCAGTCTTTATGACACCGGCAATATCTTAATGAAATTCTATAGGTCAAATGTTTCTCAGTTCTGAGACTCATGCCAAGTTCTGGGCTTGAAGACGGCTCTACTGCCACTCCACGGATTCTGTTGGCCATGTGTTCAGGTTGGCTTGAGTTAGCACAACCTCTTCAAAGCTTTGAAAATTCAATTTACCGTACTCGGGGTGCATAGAATAAAATTCATGTCTGTTCAAAAATGTTTCTGTATTTGCCTAGAAAGTGGAGAAGGTGACTGAAGAGTGGAAACAGCAAAGAGGGCTTTGGTAGAATTAGACCTTACATTAGGCCACATTTGGCCTTGTGTGTGGGGTATTGATGGATGCAATGATCAAGAAATATGCAAAAGGAGAATGTGTGTTTAATTTGAGGTTCAAGCTAAGAAAGATGGATAGTAAATTTTATTTAATATCCCTATGCCGTTTCTTCTTTTTCTTTGGCTTAAATTTAGTAGCACACATGCTTGGTGGAGCAATATGCATACAGGTATTGCAGGTTTCCAATGACTGCGTTTTTAGTGTTTATGTTTCAAAGTCTTTAGTTTTCTTTTAAAGATGATTGAAGAGTCCTACCATCCTATCCCAAAACAACGTTCCTGCTTTCATTCAACTCTCTCTCTCTCTCTCTCTCTCTCTCTCTCTCTCTCTCCCCCCTGCCTTTTTTGTCCTCTGTATCAAGTTACTGTGGTGATGATATCATCCCTTCTCCTCTCTGGAAGATATGATGAGCTGTTTTAATTAAGATTTAGTGTGTGTGTGTGTGTGTGTGTGTGTGTGTGTGTGTGTGTGTGTGTGTGTGTGTGTGTGTGTGTGTGTGTGTGTGTGTGTGTGCGTGTGCGTGCGTGTGCGTGTCTATGTGTGTGTGGGCACACACGGACGGGTGTGTGTGTGACTGTCAGTGGGCTATAATGAAGTATCACTGTGTATCCATCTCTTCCAATGTCAGTGGTCTTGAGGGGTTAGAGAGGGCCTGCATGTGTGAGTGTGTGTCAGGCCCAAGGGTGTGTCTTAGAGAGGTACAGTAGCTGGACAGACAGGGCATCCTGCCCATGACTTTGCCCCAGGATGGGACAGGGCTGAAGGCAGGCCTTTGTGTTGTCTCCGCCAGTGAGTAGTGTGTACGTGTCTTCCTTCGTTGGCATTGCTGGTGTACATTCAACCACTTAGGCCAGAGAGCAAGGGCACAGACAACCTTCTGCTGGATGGCAGTGATCCAAGCTGTCGCTACACAGCATCCAGGGCTCTGAGCTGTATCCATGACAGTTCTTTTACCCAGCAGCCCCGGTGGCAGGCCTAATTAGTTCAGACATGGCAGTGGCCACTGGTGGCCTCTGAACCTACAGTGTACGCTGGTGAAAGATGTGAGAGGGAGCCTCTGTGTGCGAGCATGTTAAAAAAAAATGGGGGGGGGGGGGGGGCAAAGTAATGCTTTTGCATTTTTGTATTCGTTTTCAAAGTGGGTTTGATTGGTTTTGTAAATACACAAAACTGTTACAGTTAGTTATCGTTTTTTCATTTTTTGTAAAGACTAGTTTTACATTTTTATTCCATTTAAATGTTTTCTTTCAATTCTAGTTCTAATGTGTGTGTAGTGTGTGTGATAGTGTCCTTTGGTGTATGTGTGCGCACACATGTCTATTTGTGTGTCAGGGTTTCCGTTAGGTTAGTTTGTGTGTGCGTGCATGTGCATGTGCACATACATGTATACAGTATGTGTTGTGTGGGGTGGGAGGATGCGGGGGGTTAATGACCAGTTCAGCGTTGACCTCTGTGAAGGTCATCTGCCAGTGCTCGTTAGAGGCGTAACCATGGTGAAATGTCAGCCATGAGGAGCACAGAGGAGGTGATGGGGGAGCCAGAGAGGACAAGCTGATTGAAATGTAATTCTCATCAGAAGATCTGTGCCACTTCTTGTTAACAACACACCCATTGAGCCCCTGGGATTGTGTTTGGGTATTAGACAATATGGAATTCTCCAAATGGGTCAAAACATATATATGTGATTGATTCTTGAGATATACACTATATTTTCTTTTCATTGTATAAGCATATATTTTATGCTCCAACTGCTGTTCAGCACTTTGCAACTCATGTTTTGAATAGTGCTGTATAAATAAAGCTATTATTATTGCATTTTTCAACAATGTAAAGGAAATAATTATTCATGCAAATTATTCCCCTTAAACCTCTGTAAAACTTGTAAATAAACACATGGAGGTATACTGTTGAAACCCTCTGTGTGTTTAAACAAAACATGACAATGTCATAATAATAAGACACTGTATGGTGCAATCTTTTCCATACATTTTATATCACTTTTAATTCATATCACTCAGCTCTTCAATTCAATTTCAATTTTATTATAGTGCCAAATCACAACACATTGTCTCAAGACACATTACACATACTGTATATATTGAGGGTTAATTTATGTATGTGTGCGTTAGTATGTTTGCGTGATGGACGTGACTGTCACAAAGATTTCATCACACAAATTGTGTTTGTGTGTGTGTGTGTGTGTGTGTGGTTCATGTTAACTCGGGCAGGCGGTGACCCTCACCAGATCTGTCAGCCTTGAAGAAATTGACCCCCACTCTGCCGTCTCCTTCACATCCCTTCCTCCCTCTCTCTCTCTCTCTCTAGCCATCCATCTGAGAGATGTGGGCCACAACAATAGGCTAATATGACAGGATCGGTGCCGTTAGTGACCACTGACACGGGATATCAGTAACATTGTTGTGCCTTAGTCCTGTCTGGATGGCCATGAAGGTTAAGCGGCCTACTGTAAAACTGAATACATTAACATAAGGAGTTGTATCCATGCCAATGTGTGCATTCATGTCCAATTAGGTCACATTCATGTCATAAAATGCAATGCTTAGATATCAGATATTTGGGAGGGGGATGGGGGCATAGGAATGAACTCTTCAAACTGACAGCGATTTAATTTGGGTTAAAAAAATGTATCATATAACACACACACTGTAATATGATTAATGGTTCAGTTGTTGAGGCATGTTATTATATTGTGTATTGTAATTTGTATTTTCAAAAAAGCTATATATACAGCTAGGTCACATCCTCCTAGGCGGGGTAGCCGAAAAGCTTCCGTTTGTCAGAGACTGCTGTTGCGGTAAATACAAAATTACCTCGTGAGTGCACACTGTTTCTATTGACTGTTTGCTGAGATTCTGCACCCGTCTGTCCTTCTCTTAATCCACTGACAGTAGAGCACGATGAGCTCGGGACTTCTGTCCCATAGTATTTGTTTCTTCAGTTCCCCACACTTTTTTCAATTCCCTGAGGTTGTAAGTACCAACGCTGCCATCAGTTTCTCACACTGATGCTGATGTAATTGCTTGGTAACAACTTTTAGAAACTGCGTGCAGTGGCTGACAGTACACTTTCATCATCATCCTTTCTTTCTGCCAGAATCAATTACCCTATCTGCTGTCCCTTCCGTCATACATGTAGCAGTACACTCAACATGCCACTAGATGGCAGTTGCGTCACACGGATTGTATGGGTGATGCACGGCTCTGCTGGGCGAATAGCCTGTGTTTTATAAAAGACAAACATGATGTTGTTAGATTGTCCACGGTTCAGCTGTAAGTGGTTTGAATGAAAAAAGCTTAGTAATACATGAGGCAGTTTTTTTGTGGCAATGTAAATGGGCATGCTTCCCAAAATAAGCCGGCAATGTAAACCACAGTGTGGAAAAAACAACAACTTTTGTAATGTTTCTTGGCTGCAGGAGGCTTCTATGTTATAGTGTTAGTTTTATTAGGCGACTCTGCGACAGTGCCCAACATGTGGCCGCATGTATGTTTGCGCGCTTTGAGTGAAATTTCTCACCCTGGATCATTGCTTCCACACAGCTTTGCATTCCAGCTGAAGGGAACCACAGTCACCAGCAGTGGACCCCCTTCCTATCACACTTGTTATTGAATTATATCATCAAATCTATTACCCATGACATCTTGGAGGGCACCTTGTCAGCCCAGGGCCCATGGAATCTTACCAACATTTCAGCTGTGTTGAAATGTCTTCAGTCCCAGTCGTCACCCTATATTAAAATTGCCTTAAGGGTCGACATTGGGTGGACGGTGGGCGTCACAAACATAATATTCCCATATATGGAGACTACTCTGGCACATAGATACGGTAATTATAAACTCTGCTGGTGTCACTGATGATGTCATGCTCTGACATCGCTTTGATATCACAAGCTCACAGAACGACTTCAAACTTCAGACAGACACAGAGATCTCCATATATGGGCATAAAATGGATGCAGACAGACATACGGGTACAACGGGTTTGCATAACCAAGTGGGGCATGCATTCCCAACTTGCATTGTTCCTGACTTGCGTGGTCCCCGAATATTTATACTATTTTTAGGAACAATAGAAGTCGGGTACAATACAAATTGAGAATGCATGCTAAATTTAAATATTGAGAAATCCAAAATATTCCTATTTTTCATTGATGTGAGGGCATAATAATTAACGTAAATCATCTCTCTGTCTATATATTTTTTCTCTTTTCACCCGAGTTATTTTGAATGTCTTGAATGTCAGTAAAGAAAAACATAAAAGTGAGGAGGTAGTTTGTAGATGAATTATATTAAAATCCTGAAGCTCCACTCCTTATTCTTGTCGCCTTTCTCTTTCTCTCTCCACCAGTATAACCAACGAGGCAGGAGCGTCAATCTACAGTGTGAGTCCTGAGGCCGTGAAGGAGATGCCAGACCTGGACCCTAACCTGAGGAGCGCAGGTCAGACAAACGCCCACTTCGCCGATTTGATTGGTTGTGCATGCTATTCAAAAAGTAAAAGTTAAGTATGTGAATCGCATTAGTTTCCATTGAAAAGATAAAAAATAAGTCTTAAGTCCCTGCTAGCAGCCTCTAGAGGCTATGCTGCTTTGTACACCTAACCAGATCAAAGTGAGCTGACTGACATTGCCATCATTAGAGCCCAGCAGTCTTACTTCTGAGGCTTAAAAAGATAAGAAGGAATGTCTAAATGATTAGTGGCAGAGTTACATGGTGGCATGTATTTTTGCGAACGCAGCGGAAGGAGGCGCGCCTCCGCGCAAGTGAAGCCTACTATGAAACCGTGCTGTCTGTGTGTCTCTGTGTGTGTGCAGCTGCGCCCCCATGTGACTCACGCTCTCATTGGCTGCCCCCATGTGACTCACGCTCTCATTGCCTGCATGCACTACAGTGTGGCTGAAATTCGCCTGTGCCCCTGGGTGACTAATTACACTCCTCTGAGAAAAATATAGCAGCGACAGTCAAAAATAACACATCTACAAGCATCTACACCAGTTCATCTATTGGGATATCTAAGAATTCCATGTCATTTGTGCATATTTCAGGCCGGATGGCAAGTTGAAAACACCTTGTACCACCCACTTCTCTACAATTGCTCATTCCTTTCTATTCTTCTTATTGTTATTTTCCAGCTGCGTTCGCTTCCCGCGTTCGCGCGTCTTACTTGTATACTGTATGGTGGCGCCGCTAGAGGAATGGCCATGTGGCCACCAAAATCAGTAGGGTTCATCCTGCAATGTGCCTATTAGATTATGGGATATGAGATTGTGTGCAAAGTTAACATTTTGGCCTGAGGGTGGTGCTAGAAGAAAGGTCAGGGGGGTCACTAAATCAGGTGCATCTCCCAGGGAGGATGAATATGCTCGGCAAGTTTCATGACAATCTGCCCATTAGATATTGAATTATCTTGTATACAAGTCGAAATTGGACCGATGGTAGTGCTAGCCACAGTGGACAAAATATGGGGTCACCAAAATGTGTAGGGCTCATCCTCTGCAAGAAATGTTTGAGACCAAAGTGGTTTATGGATTGAATGAGTGAAGGTCTGAGTCCATCATAGAGCACCGAAGTCCTGACGTCACTGCCAGTAGAGGGCTCTTTCCGCAGGTTCATGGCTTTACTTTTTAACTTAGGAATCTAACAGGTAAAGTTGCTACATCATCAATTATTCCATCACTGTTTATGCCACTGACGCCTACACTGACAAAAGACTTTCCCACCTCAAGCTGTGTGTGATAGCTGTTTTGCTATATTGAGGAATTATTTATGTATTCATGTATTTGTATCCCCTTTTATAATGTCACACATAATCATTATGTGGAAACGTAATAGCTGCTGTCTCTGATGGGGGGAAAAGAGTGTGAGGAATGAGAGAGGAGAGGAAAGTGATCAAAGAAGGTGGAAGTGGCCATGAGGGGCAATTTAAGTAAAAAAAGATGCTTTAACAGTGCTCGGGTGGTGCAGGGGTAAACGTTCCTGCCCACCACCAAAGGGACAGTACAGTGCATCCAGCTTGGCCAGATTATCATTAGGTGTTACTTTATTCTAATGAACACAATTGCCTATGTTCGAGGGTGAGAAGCTGGGCAGGGAGGGCGATCCCTGTCAATGCACTAGGTCCGTCAGGAAGCCTGTGTTATCCTCCCGGTGAAACCCCTCACTGTCAGGTGGCATTGACATCAACATGTATCGGAGAAGACACGTGATTGTCTGTGCTTACCCTAGGACCAGCTGTAGTATGTATGAATGTGACCTGCATTTAACCAGGAAAGTCACTTTGAGGTTCAAGACCTAATTTACAAGTGAGACCTGGCCAAGACAAGGAAAGTTGTAGTTAGCAGTGACAACTTCTGACAAGTGACTAGAATACACAATTAATCGGGAATTAGCATAATGACTAAATTGGGAGAAAAAGGGAAAATGTATTGTAAAAAAACAAACAAAAACTATTTAATAAAATACAGAGATGGAAGTAATTATAACAGCACTTAACATTCACAGTTACTCTGAACTCCTTTCTTTGTATACCTTCCCTCCTGCCGTCTCTCACGCTTCCTTCCTCCTTGACTCCACAGTCTACACTGTACACACCAACCAAACCCAGCAGAAACCCCAGAATCCTGAAAGAAATGGGACTGTGTTAAAAAGAATCAAACAGAAGTTTTTGGAGAATGAATGTTTCCAGCAGACTTCCTCTATAAAAAGCCATAACTCAGACGACGGTGGATTATCCCTCACTAGTTTCCTGTGGTCACCCAGAGCTGAGGGCCATATTTTTAAAACTCCTAATGAAAGCCATGAGAAAGCTTACAGCCATGATTTTGGACAGGCGTAAAATGAGTTGGGTGCACTGCAGCTTTAGATGCTGTGGTCATATACTGTAGGCAAGGAGGCAAGGAGGCTACAGTGTGTGTGTGTGTGTGTGTGTGTGTGTGTGTGTGTGTGTGTGTGTGTGTGTGTGTGTGTGTGTGTGTGTGTGTGTGTGTGTGTGTGTGTGTGTGTGTGTGTGTGTGTGTGTGTGTGTGTGTGTGTGTGTGTGTGTGTGTGTGGATGCATGCGCGCACACTGTATGTAGTATTGTCCACTCAAGACTGATTTTGTGACACCTACTGTAGTGATAATATGATCTGATTTTAATTTGATTAACTGTATTAACCATGTGTGCCCTATATACATCACCATATGACGAATAGCAAAAATAACTGATCTAAGTCTCACAACATGTCACATCGCAACACGTTTTGAGATCTGCTATTTTAGTTATTTTTTGAAAATGTTTTGGTTTAGTTTTTTTTTTTTTTTTTTTTATCTTTTTGCTATAATTATATGCCCAAGATAGGGTCACCAGGTTGAAAGTGGTTAATCCTTCGAAAGGGAAAATAAATTAGCTACCGTCACATCAACACTTAGAAAACTTAGAAAAACTTACAAACATTAGTAATAGTGACAGTAGTCACAGCATAACACACACACATGAATCACAAACAAGTCATTGTATTCAGTACTACCTAATACAACCAGAGAACAACACTGGTCATTTACATCTTGTTAGAAAATGGAATCATGTTCTGTAGATCTTGGGATCCACAAGGGGAAAAGTGTGGCTCCAATGTGGATCTTGGACTTGATGTGGCCAGCCTGTGACGTCAGTAATCTTTGACATATCTACTGTATGACATATGACTAAAATGTTTTTCTCAATTATAAAATAATATATATATTTGTGTGAGCACTGATCGACGGTCCAGTGGTTTGTGAGATTAGATCTGGACACATAGATAGACACACACACACACACACACACACACACACATATAACACACACACACACACACACACACACACACACACACACACACACACACACACACACACACACACACTCACAGACTAGACATCCTAGACATCTCAAAATGACAAAATACTTTTTTAAACGTTAGGTGGAACACCGACTGTAGGAACAGCCAATGCCTAATTTATACTTTGTCGTACGAACGTGCTTCTTGACGAAAATAGACGATCTAAACATGTTGAGAGGTTGTTGATCTGATATTTTTGGTGATTGACACCATCGTGAGACGAAATATAAAGTAAATACACCATGGGCAGGGTGGCTGCCATATTGAAATAAAGCCCCTATCTTGTTGTTGGTTCTCAATTTTATGATGCCCTCTAACAAATCTAGGGTCAAGACAATTCAGTTGTCAGTTGAGTTTGTTAATTCGACTGTGATGCTTTTACTGCAGCAAATTGCGACATAAAACCAGACACAAGCCAGAACGCTCTGATAGAACACATTGTAGGAGTATCCTACTAACATCAAAGGATCTGGGTTTCTTGAGAGAGAACAACCTGGACTGAGTCAACATTTTTATTGCTTCTTCAACCATGAGATGTGAAACTGGTGATGAAACAAAAAAAATTGACATATCCCTTCCTTGCCCTTTAATATTTATCATTGCATTTTATTCTGTTCTGTTCAACAGAATTGTTCTGCTTGGCTCTCTTCTCTCTATAATATGCTCGTCTCCCAGTCCTCCTCTCATTTTCTCCCTCTCTGCTCCTCGGCCTTCTAGAACTTTATTTGGCTCGTAAAAGTTCAATAACTGCTGGGGAATTGCACAGGGCTCCATTTACAAATCAGATCCATATTAAGGCGGCGTGCGCAAGACCGGATAGTAAACGGAAAGGAGGAAGATTAAAAAGGAGAGAGAGAGAGGAGAGAAGAGCAGAGTTTTGGTGGTGCAGTGAGCAAGGCCAGGGCTGAAACTCCATCCCTGTCTAAATATTATCTCAGGCTGCAGCCTCCCACCACAGCCAAAGAGTGGAGGACAAGCCTCGATTCAATACATACTCCCTCTGTCCTGACCATAGAAATGAATGTATAGAACGTACATCTCCAAGCAATGCTGTGTGACCGTGTCAAACACGGAAAAGTAACTATAATCAATCCATGGGGGCCTCTTCCATTTGTTTTATATGAAGATTTGTTTGGTTTTGATATCAGTACCAAAAAGGTCTCCCGGCAAATCTAGTGGCTGGGAACACTGAAGTAGGATCATATATATATATATATCGTTCTATAAATGTATATCTATGGTACCAACCCATCTCTCTCAAAATAACACACTTCTCATGAAAAAGTATTGTGTCATATTGTGTGAGTTATCAAGAAAGAGCTCTGTGCCTTGCTCAAGGACACTCTGACAATAGCCCCTCCATATGACGAAAAAAACATGGGATGGATTGATTGATAGATGGATAGAAGCAATTAATAGATAGCTATAATGTGCACCATGTCTGTGTTTGATTTCAAGTTGGTTTTGAGTCCCATTATCCTCTGGGCTTGTGGGTTCAAGTCCAATAACTAATACAGCAATTCCTTGCTAGAGTTTTGACAGTTTTAATATTGTGTGGTTTCAAGTCCCATAATGATGTGGGTTAGAGTCCTGTTTATTGTACAACCAGTTGGATGGGATTTGAGTCCCCCTGACGGTGTCAGTTTGATTGTTATTTCACTTTAACCACTTAATCATCTTGGCATCCCTATTTTGGGCATAATCATTATAGAAAATAAAATAAATACAACGAAAATAGCACTAATACTATATCCGCAAACAAAACGCAACAAAATATATAGGTGCCTAAAGGACGACTTCATCCATTTTCATCCTATCTTCATATAATTGCTCCTCACTAATGCTCATGGTACCATTTTATTTTACTCTGTGTCTCTGTGTACACTTCAGAAACCTGTCTACCAGTGACATCATCATCAGGCAGTTTTTCTTTTCCCAAACAAATTTTATCAATGCGAGAAAAATGGCTTCCGTTATAGCATGCTAACTTTCCAGGAATAAGAAGCCTGCGGCAGCGGTGGCCTAGTGGTTAGAGGGGCGGCCTTGATACCGGAAGGTCCCTAGTTCGATTCCCCAATTCATCACATCAATCATGAATCACCGCTGAATAGCCCTTGAGCAAGGCTTCCATGCAGGGTCCGGCTGGAAACAAGCTTCGTGCTTAGTCCGACACCCTGGGTAAACAACAAACTTTGCTTTGCTTTGCTTTGCGGTTTCTTATTAGCTTGGACTCCCCATCGATGATGTCACTGGTAGGCGGGTTTCTGAAATGTCCACAGCCCTCCTCTGAACCTGTCTTTTATGAAGACAGGTTGAAAATGGGCGAAGTCGCCCTTTAAGTGGTTAAATGCCTTTTTTACGCTGATGTACTGTGAGGCAATTTGAGCGTGTGTGTGGTGGTGATGTCATATATTTTTCTGTGCGTGAACGAACATGTGTACAGTGTGTTTATCATTTTTCTCCTTGTCACCGGTCCCTGGCAGCAGATTTCATGGAAAAGACATTTGGCTCCATTTCACAGCACAATGAGACCTTACGGATTCAGTCATTAAAGGACCATACCAGTCTAATTTGGATTAGCATTAGCAGAGATTGACCCTGTCTGCAACAATTTGGTGTACTAGTCTAGTGCAAGGGTTCCCAAACTTTTCAGGCAACAACCCCCACAAAATAATCATATTTGATCTGGGGACCCCCCCACCCTGACAAGCACTTACAGAATAGTAGACATTATATTTATTTTGGCTAGTCCCACAGATAAATATTGTGATTTTTTTTGGTGAAATTGCTCACAACGCCTCGCAGTGCTAGGCGTTGTGAGCTTGTTTGCCTCTTTCTTACATAATATTTGACAATTTGGCCAATTTGGTATTAAAACATTGTAACTTTAGAAATGTGCAGATGCTAGAGTAGGCATACGTAATTCTCCTTATTGAAAATCTCTGTGCTGTTTATTCCATTGGTTCTCAAAGTGGGGTCCAGGGACCCCCAGGGGTCCTTGGGGAGGTTCCAGGGGGTCCCCAGCTAAATTTGTTGATACAGGACACATCATTTTAACCACTTTAGCCATTTATACGTTAACTATTCAGCTTTGGACAGTTCAGAAACCTGCCTACCAGTGACCATCATCGATGACGAATCCAAGCTAATAGAAACGGCAGGCTTTCTATTCCTGGATAAGTTAGCATGCAAAGCCATTGTTCTCGTGTTAATAAAAAAATAAATGTGAAATCTTGTTTGGGAAAAAAAACTGCCTAACGATGATGTCACTTGTAGGCGGATTTCTGAAGTGTCCACAGCCCTCTTATGAGACACAGACAGGTTAATTTTATCAAGAGCATGAGAACCAATTATATGATGTCCTTTTAATGTTGACAAAAAGGTATAGTCTGTAATTTGGACAAAACTAAAACATGTTAGCTTAAAAATAAAGGCCTTTTAGTATAAATGGTCGAGGCTGATGTAAACTATGTGGCAAATGTTGACAATGGACAAGGGCATGTAGTGACTCTGATATGGTCCTTAAAAGGCAACATTACTGTGTGTGTGTGTGTGTGTGTGTGTGTGTGTGTGTGTGTGTGTGTGTGTGTGTGTGTGTGTGTGTGTGTGTGTGTGTGTGTGTGTGTGTGTGTGTGTGTGTGTGTGTGTGTGTGTGTGTGTGTGTGAGTGTGAGAGAGAGAGAGAGAGAAATTTCATAAAGGTGTCCCATTGTGAATGCGTCCGTATATATTAAGTAAAATGTGCCCCTTTTGGATGTATGTGTGTCGTGTATACAGTATATCTAGGAGGCTCATTTTTGCAGCATCTATGTGACAGGTGTACATGCTGTGGCTGGCTGGCAGCTGAGTCTGGGGAGGAGGGGTTTGTTCTCAATTAGAATTGGCCTGCCCTCAGGCCAGCCATAATATCCAGACAATTTGCATTTTCTGTAATTATAAGTCACATGGATTTGCATATTCAATAACTGCAATTCGATGGCGAGTTTATGAAAGAGACAATTAATGGACTCTCCTGAGACAGACCATTGTTTTGTTGTGTCAACGTGACTTGTCTGTGTGGTAAATTGTCATGGATGTTATTTTTCTAAGACGAACTTTATGACGGCCGGCTCACGATTAGGGCTGGGCGTTATGACACGATTATTTCAAACCTTTGCCTCGATTACGATTTACGATTCATGTACGATGATTTCTTTAGTAAAGTATAGTGAAAATAGCAGATCTACAAACTCACAGTGTGTCGTCATACAAGCTTGTAACACAGCTATTTTCTCAAATTTTGCACTCCACCATTGTACAACAAAGCATAAAATAGTGGTTAAGTGGTTAATCTGTTAGTATCTTTTTTTTTGGGTCGATTTGTTGATATATAAGAAAATAATAATATATAATATATATATATATATATATATATATATATATATATATATATATATATATACATATATATATATAAAAACATTGCTTCTTGATTATTCGGTTATATTATCATATTTAATATTTCCGAGGACAATACAAATGTGTGTGTTATATTTGCAGTGTCCATTGGAAGACGCGTTCAAGATCCCTTGGCTGAGCTGGTGAAGATTGATCCCAAAAACCTAGGCATTGGAACTTATCAGGTGAGTGTGTGTGTGTGTGTGTGTGTGTGTGTGTGTTATAGCCCTGAGATCTTCCTTCTATGGAAGCTTCATGTCCCTGGTCAGTGGAACATCTGCTTTCAGTTAAACTAAAGCAGAGAAAGGCTGAGTAGACCAGACCTATTTGTTTATGTGGGAGAGAGAAAGACAGAGACGGAGAGAGACGTTTGCTTCACTTTCTCAATCTTCCTGCCTGACGTACACCAAGGTGTGTGCACGTACATACACTGACACGTGTGCGCAAACACAGTACACACAGAGATGTTGCCTTTACCCATTAAAGGGACACTTCACCCAAAACCTTTTTTCATGAAGTCTAGGACCCCATAAACATGATCCTGGTGTTTTTTTTGTGTTGTATCTGTGTTTTTAGATTTTTGATCCGTTTGATCCGTGAGACACGGCTGAAAGCGTCAAATGACGCGGAAAATGACGTTTTCAGCCGTGTCTCACCTTATGTCCGAACTACATACTGCAGGTGACTACAGGTGTAGTTCAAACCCAAACCAACGCCCATGGTTCAAAGGACCGGCCCCTGAGGGTGTCTCCCAAACATTTCCCCACTCGGCAACTCCCATTAGCTACCTCACACATGTACTGTCATGGCGTGTGTAAACATATCAGAGTTATACTTTAGTACCCGGACCCACACGCAGCTAAGGCGGGCAGTGAGGAGCAACAACCCGTCGGGGATGTTTCTTAGTGGAACTGACAATGTACACGGACCGTGGACGGTGGACGCTTGTCTCTCGAGTAAGTAAACATGCTGTAAAGTTGCCACTATCACTATAATCTCATGTTGTATATCCCTTGGGTAGACTAAACTAGCTTGTGGAGCCTGGCGTGAACGGAACGTTTGTCATTGTTGACTTTGATGTAGCCTCGGTGTTGGCACTTTTTCCATTCACAGCCCTTTCATCTACATAAACGTTCATATTTCAAATATAAAATTCTTACCCCGTGGCCACAGATGTTACAATTGGAATCGGATGGGTCTAAGTACATGTATCTTCCATATTGTTCAATAAAAAAACATTTAAATCCGAACGGTGGCCATTTTCTCATAGATGTTTAATGTATCAGAGTGCAATACACATCCCAACCGATAGGGTCGCGTAATTGAAAGCATAAGGAGAAAATGGCCACCGATTGGATTAAAATGCTTTTTATTAAACAATACGGAAGATACTGGTACTTAGACCCACCCGATTCAAATTGTAACATCCGTGGCATGAGGTCAGCACTTTATATTTGAAATTTGAACGTTTATGTAGATGTACGGTCTGTACATGTAGAAAGTGCAAACACCAGGTTGAAGCTCCGCCATGACTGACATGTTTCGTCCCGACTGACGGCCGTGTGCGTAGAGTAGCACAACGTCACTTTACTTACTGATTGCGTTCGACTCGTTTCACTAAAATTAAAACGGACTGCGGGTAATGGGAGAAGACAAGTGTCTCTTGTTCACAAAAAAAGTATGGTTACATGAAATTAATTAATCTCTGTGCAGGGAGGGAAAAAGAAAAGGGTGCGTCGTTTGTCCCCGCCTTATAGCAGATCTACAAGCTCACAACGCGTCGCGGACTCAACACTTTGTGAGCTTGTAGGTCTGCTATTTTCGGTGCGCATGCAACTAAGAACAAATTATGTATCACGTCGGATGATATCCATGTAAACTACAAGTCTAATCTAATGTGTTCTTTCCAATGACAGGACAGAAAGTCGTCATCAGCCTGCAAAAATGGAACTGCTGTTGAAGACCTGGGACTACAGCCATATATATTATTTTTCTAAATAAAACGGTTACATTTACACACTGCTTGCTCTACTCATTGGTATATTCTACATTGTGTAAGCATTTATAATGACAAAATGTATGAACACCCAAATCTATAAGGGTTCTTTTGAACTGTTTCATGATATAGGATAGGAGATGGTCTTTCATTTGGCAGAATATGGTACATAATTACATGACTTGTAAGCATTACAGATATAATAGTGAAAAACTCTTGTTCATTCTCTTAGTATTTACTTCGACATGCAATCATTATTTTTCTGGGGACCCCAGCACGTTGGATTCAACTTTACTGGTCTTAGATACAATAGGCTATAGTAAAACCTAACATTATCCATATACACCAATTGAAAGCATGAAACTGTCTCAGTTGAAAATAAAAAGAAAACGATTCGGCTGTGTATGACAAGAGTATTTGAACATTAGCATGTCATCTATTCTAAAGTAATGGCCAAGTTTAGTCCAAAGAATATAACTGTAAATGACAGTGAAACATTATGTTCTCAGAAATAAGGAAAAATGCATGACATGAGTATGAAACGTTTTGTTTTATTATATTGTTGACTATGCCTCAACGCCATGGATGTCCCGACTAGATGGACATCACCAGCACCGGACTGTCTTCATGGTGGGAACTGGGAAGGAATGTTGAACACACACACACACACACACACACACACACACACACACACACACACACACACACACACACACACACACACACACACACACACACTTTGTGCTACTCTGCTAATTTACACATGATATTTAGTTTGCTAAAAGATGCAATCGATACAGAATACAATACAACAGCAGCGAAGATTGAGTGTTGCCAGATCTTGTGAGAGAAATAAGCAACCAGATCTATGAAAACAAGCCCAAAAGAAAATACCTATAGGCCAAGAGCACTTGAAACCTAGACATAGGCTATTTGAAAATTGCCGATCTACAAGCTCACAACGCGTAGCGATGTGACGCATTGTGAGGTTGTAGATCTGCTATTTTCTAAGAAATCTTGAGTAAAAAAAGCACTAAATGTATGGAATATTTTTGAAACATTTTAACAACACAAATCTGGTACAGGGGTCCTTGGCAGAAATTATAATTTCAGATGAGGGTCCGTGGACAAGTACACAATTATTTTATCTATGTATTTAAAAACAAGCCCAAAAAAAGTAACCCTCAACTACCAATATTTACAAAGTCCCAGAGTCGCTTATAATAAGCAGACATGGCAACACTGGTTGATGACAACATCAACATGTGTTGATGTTGTAGTGAGAACTGGGAGGGGAAAGTTACAATGTAGACCACACCCCCACGCATTCTCCCCTCCCATCAAGGAAGGGCAGTGCCCCAAAGCATTATGGTCATTGTAGTAATACTGCAGTCCAGTCAAACCCCAGTCAAAAACACATACTTCTATATTGTTCTGGCCATAGGGTGCAAATGTCAAAATTTGCTACTGTTATCTACTACAAATATTATACTACAAAAGTTCTTCCAGGGGTGAAGTGCTCCTTTAAGACCTGAGGCTGATTCTACAATGTCTTTTAAATCCTAATAGTTTGTTGTTGCTACCGTATATCAGTGGTGCACAAACCTTTTCATGTCAAGGACCCTCAAGCATATGATATGTATTTGGCCACGGACCCCCATCTCAAAATATGTTGTTCCAGGGACCCCCAGAAACAAAGATTTGAGTTAAAAATGTTTGCTTTAAAATATATATTATATTCAAAGATTTGGATAAGTTTTCAAGATTTTTCAAAAATAGCAGATGTACAAGCTCATAGCATGACACAGAGTGAAAAAAAAAGTAATCGCGACCCCCGTCCGCTTGTTACAGGCCGTTGAAAATACATAGTAAAACAAAGGCGGCGAGATGCAGACGATTTCCCAAAGACGTTAACCAGGAAGTCAATGGAGCAGTAAATATTGGGATCACATGATCTCCTGGATCTGTGTGCATTTGGGGATGAAATGGTCACTTGTGTGTTAGAGAAAAGCACCATCTGGTGGAAAAAACTAAAAACACAAACAGTCGTCTTTGGTAGTCTGAGCCTTTGGAAAAAAAGTCGTAGAAGTCGTCCTTGGCAGTGAAAGAGTTAAAGTGGATAACATCTAAAAGGCTTTCCCGGTTTTAATAACCACTTTCTTCCTGGTGTTTTTGGCATGTCATTATAGGCGAAAATGTTCAAGACATTTTTGAAAATGGTAGATCTACAAGCTCACGTTGTGTGTGTGGACCAGTTATATCAGTTACCACGCGACACCATCGTACAATGATTTATAAACTAGGGTTTAACTGGTTATTTAAACTCTGTCTTGACTTGGATGTATTCAACTTCACTTTTCTCTTTACAAGAAAATACAAAAGGATAAGGAAAAGATAGGAGAGGTTGAGAGAGAGAGAGAGAGAGAGAGAGAGAGAGTGAGAGGGAGAGAGAGGAGACCTGTGTCAACAGATGATGCTAACAGCTCAGACTAATTCAATTAATGGACACTGGCCATGACGTATGTTTGGATGTGTTTCGGCCCGTGTTTACTTGCCTGTGTGGGTGGGTGGGTGGGTGGGTGGGTGTGTGTGTGTGTGTGTGTGTGTGTGTGTGCAACAAGTGAACCCCACAAACATTATTGCACACAAGTGCACATTTGTATTAGTGCGTGAGAGAGAGAGAGACAGGCAGGACCAGCATTAGCTCTGCACTTCTATTTACACTGGATATTAATCCAATCCAATCGTTTTCTGCTAAAGCTTTGAGCACAGGCCATGGAAAAATGCTGTGCAACATGGAGATAGAGAGAGAGAGAGAGAAAGAGAAAGGGTTGGTAGATGAGAGGGAGGGAGGGAGGGATGATGGAAGGAGAAAGGGAAAGAGAGAAGGTGTTGGAAAGAATGAGGGAGGTACTGTTGGATCGACCTGTGTCCCTGAGAACTAAATATCCTTGGTTGTCAGTGCTGTTGTTGACCAGCCGCCCATTGGTGGACATCCAGCATATATGAGAGAGAGAGAGAGAGAGAGAGAGAGAGAGAGAGAGAGAGAGAGAGAGAGAGAGAGAGAGAGAGAGAGAGAGAGAGAGAGAGAGAGAGAGAGAGAGAGAGAGAGAGAGAGAGAGAGAGAGAGAGAGAGAGAGAGAGAGAGAGAGAGAGAGAGAGAGGTCATGGCGAGAGCACTGATGGAGGGCATCAAGGAGGATTTGAGAAAGGGGTAAAGAAGGGATGGACAAAAAAAGAGGCCGTCGTAGATCAAACGTGTGTGTGCGTGTGTCTGTCACACAGGCCAGTGTCTCTCATCACATTGTGACCGGGCTCTCCGGTGGGCCTGTGGTCCTGCCCCTCCCGCTCTCAGATCATGTGACTAGGTCAACAAACGATCGCCTGACCGGATAAATAAACACCAGGCGCTGACAGATATGACACGGGACGTCACTTTGACCCATGCATGTCCACACGCGTGCACACACACGTGCACACGCACACACGCGCGCGCACACACACACACACACACACACACACACACACACACACACACACACACACACACACACACACACACACACACACACACACACACACACACACACACACACACACAGCATCAGCCACAGCATCAGCCTACTGGGAGTATGTGTGTCTGTGTATATTTACCCATGTGTGCTTCTGTCACATGCTCCACTGTGTGTGTGTGTGTGTGTGTGTGTGTGTGTGTGAGTGTGGGTGTGTCTGAGAGTAAATACATGCATGTGTGTGTTTTTGCACCAAACGCCTTTTGTGTTGTTACATGGCATCTTGAACTTTAGCTGAGTGAGCTGTACGTTTATTGCCATTAGGTCTGAAAAGCATGACGGCAGATGTAACCTAAGACCATAGGCACAGTGTGCCCCCCCCCCCCCCCCCCCCCACTCTCTCTCTCTCTCTCTCTCTGCTGACTGACTGAATGAGTGACAGCTCAGAGAGAGCAGAGGAAATGAGCGGAGGGCTGGAAAAGCGAGTGGTCCATTAATATCAGATTGGACCTAACTGTAGGCTTGGGACCGCTGTTTTCACTGCAAACCCACTGGCGTGTCAGGCTGGGTGGAACAGCCTTGAAGAAATACACTCGACTGTGTTAGCCACATAGATTTCAACTAGAGCGGAGTGGCCGGGTTTATTAGAAGTGTTGGTTAAGTGTTAGGTGTTGATGTAACTATGGAAGTGGTCAGAGTTGCTTCAACTTAATGTTTGGATACTCTGGGTTCTTCTGGGTTTTGAGTAACTCCAAATAACATTAACTTGATTCCCAATGCTTGAATCTTTGGTGAATTTGGCTAAACAACAATGGGGTAGATATGTTACACTTAAGTAAACAAGAGCAAAATAGAGCCTACTGTAATAACGACATCTTGAAGCTTTTTCATGAATAAGCTACCGTGTCTGGTTTGTGAACGAATCCACACATCACAATGGAGTGTTCAGTGGCGAAGCCGCACTATACAGACACTGGCTGCTTGTTTGCATGTCCTATAGTGGTGACGATCTACCTCTCATTTTGCCGAATGGAAATAACTTATTTCTAATTAATAATAAATGTCCTTCTGAGAGCACCGACCTCCTTTTGTAGAGTGCACAACATCATGTCAACAAGCTTTCTAAATACTTCACCTACAGTTCTTAATCACAAAGGCGATTCACAAGAACAATGTTGGTGTAGTTAAGAGATTCACCCAAATATTTTTTGCATGCATACATTTTCTATGACCCGACTTTCATGCGCTTCTTAAGTTTAACTTTTGCTTCAAGCTGTCATGGCTGGAGATGCTTCTGTTTCGTGACATCATGTAAGCAAGCAGCATGAGCTGTGATTGGTCAACCTTTGAGAGGACAGACAGAAATACAAACAAACCCTGTTCTTGACAGCTAGTCCTATATTTAGTGCAATATGAATAAAGTTCAAACAAAGTGCTGACTAATTTGGGTTGAGAATACAAGCTGCTGGGAAGCTTTAAAGCGGCTACTGGAATTGAATGCATGTGTGAACTTTTTTCTGTCTCAGAGAATTTACAAATGTAACCAAATGCGAAATGGGTCCATTTTGTTCCATTTTTAAAGTGGAACTGTGGAACTGAGGATTTTACTGTGTACTGTACAGCACCTCGAGCTACAGTACATTCCGTGCATTAACATTACTCTTCAAATACAATGTCATTATCATCATTATCATCATCATTGCTTTCATTAACAAGTAACATCAAGGTTATTGTGTATCTCTCTTGTACTACATGTGTGTTTGTTGTTTTGGAGTGTTTGTGCTCTGTTGGCTCAGGCTCTCACTGTAGGTGGGTGTGTCCTGATGACAGCTCATCCACCTGCCAATCATCTGTGTTATTGGCCACGGCCTATTGACAGTTGGGGAATCTCCAAGAGTTGGGTTTCAAGCTCTGTGAATTTGAAGTGCTACTGGGAGGCACACTCACACACACACACACACACACACACACACACACATCAATTACACACACACACACACACACACACACACACACACACACACACACACACACACACACACACACACACACACACACACACACACACACACACACACACACACAGCTGCATGTGAAAACATGGCCTGCCAGCCGGATATTAAAGAAACTGTCACTCTTCACCTAGCATCCACCCCCCACCACCCCCCTCCATCCCCACACCCCCGCAGTTTCTCTTCCTACCAGTCTCTTACTTTCTCTTTTTCTCCCTGGCTTTGCCTATGTCCTCCATTCAATGTTAAATCATACAAGACGCTTGAAAGGCGTGTATAAGGACAGTGTTTCCCAAACACTGGGTCGAGGACCCATTTTTAAGGGTCACGAGTAAATATATATATTTGTTTTGTCTACAATTTTTTTAAACAATATTTTCTAAAGTAAAAAAATGAATTTAATCATTTAAAAAAAATCCAATTACCCCTTTTAAGAAATAGTGAAAATACTTTCACTAGTTTTCGTCCCGGGGAGACATCAAATTTCTCATTTTTGGTCTTGAGCAAAAAAAAATGGGAACCGCTGTATTAGGACATCTGTGTGTGCATGCATGTATTTTGTGCAGGCATGCACTCGCCTGTATGTGTGTTGCTTGCAAGTGTATGGCCGTGTGTGTGTGTGTGTGTGTGTGTGTGTGGGCGCACACACTCGCAAGCATGTACTATCCCTCTGTCGCCTACGGGGATGACAGGAAGAGCAGAGTGAATGATTGAGAGTGGGACAGAGGTGTGACAGTGATTGATAGGTACAGACTACCAGAGGTGTTGAAGTGTGGGAAAAAGTATGTCTCTTTCGCACTGTTGCTCAATGGCAGGAAGTGCCAAATATTCCCTGCTTTCTGTTAAATCTGGCACCAGCTCTGCATAATGTGTTTCTATTTGTTTTGTATAATGGGTTTACATAATTCTGTGCCACTGCTATACTTACCTAAATCATCACCTCTGTGCTGAATAATTACTTATAATGAAAGGCTAGTACCTACTACCTAATCTACTATTGTGCAATTATATGATCATGCTGTTTGTATACACAAAATAAAGTTCAGGTTACTTTTTAAATAGATTTGGATATGAGATTGATTCTGTCCCTCAGAGTGATTTTTTAAAAGTCTGAAAACAATGGAATCCACCGTCATTTTCTCACGCTTTGATTGTGTCTGTGTGTCTGTGTGTGTGTGCGTGCGTGTGTGCAAGCGCTAGGGGGTGCGATTGGAAGTTGAAGACAGACAACGCAAATGGCAGGTTTTAATTGGCTTTGGGTTTCTTGACACCTCTGGCTCTCATGCGCGTGCATGTGCTTGCATGAGTACATACTGTATGCGGTTGACTTGCAGGAAGTTGAGAAATGGCCATTAGCATTTGAAGAGACCTGTTAGCAAAACATAAAGCCCTCGCCTCACTGTCATATCGCTTACAGCTGCTGATTTATGAGCTGAGTTTAAACACACACACACACACACACACACACACACACACACACACACACACACACACACACACACACACACACACACACACACACACACACACACACACACACACACACACACACTCTCTTCTCCAAACCAAGCCTTCCTAGAGTGAGTCCCTGTGCGCTGTGTAGAGTTCTCACACAGCTTATGGAAGCTGTCAATCAAGGACAGAATGACCTTCAAGTAACCCAGGGCCCCTTTTTTATACTGAAAATGTGTCACTTTTTTACCAGTTAAATGGATATTTTCTGCTTTTGTTTGTTGACTTTCTGCACCCGTTTGTTTCCGATTTGATTTGACAAATGTATTTGACAATGTGGTGTGTTAATATTACAGTATTATTAAAATGTATATTTTGTATTTGTTGTATTTTTCCATTTGTTAGAGGATTATAAGTAAGCTAACCTCTCAGATGAATAGGTCTGTGTAAAATCCAATTCACTTGAGAAGTGTGTGAGTTGTGCTCACTTTCATTGTTGGTGAACACTAGCTGAGTTAACAGTGGGGCCAACATGGGCCATCTTCCAACCCCACAGGAGAGACACAGGAAATAAGGCTCTAGCGGTGGTTCGAGCTCAGGCCAGTAGGGGTACGCTTGGGTCCACAGACAAGATCCCTAACCACTTGACACTACATCTGGTCACAGAAATCTATTGCAATGAGCTCAGTTCCCACGAGCAGAGAATAAAGTTCTCATCTATAGGGCTGGAGAAAACGGAAGACCTTTGGGCCTTAATGCCACTTAATCTTTTTAATGACTTCTTTGTTTTTAATGACCGTACTAATATTACCACCACAGCTACTACCGCTACTCTTGCCTCCGGCTCTCGGTACTTCGCCGCCATTCTGGCTCCAGCGTGGGTTGCAGTTGCCAGGCTGTGAGTGGCAGCTTTCATACAGCCTCGCTCCACTCCCGGGGGCCCCTGTCCTGCCATTGCGGCTCCGTGTCAGTCAGCACCTCGGCAGTTGACTCGGCCTCTCTCCTTTCTCTCGGCCGCCTCGCACTTTCTCTCGCCGCTTCGTTTGTTGGATTTGGGGCTTAGGAGTGAGTACCAGTCTCAACTTACAAAGAGGGACGTTCTTTGTGTTTATGTGCATGCATGCTTTCGCGCGTGCGTTTCTGGATTTGATGGAAGAATGGGGCCATCAAAATTCTTCTAGTTGTCACTGAAATGACTCTCTCTCTCTCTTTCTCTCTCTCTCTCTCTCTGATTGACATGTGGCTTGTCAGGAGCAGTTAAGTGCTCAAGGTGCAGACAGAAGCACTTTGTTCCCACATACTGGTTGGCCAGCTGTGGTAGTTTACTGGCCAATCTAAACGTGCGGCCTTCACACTTCAGAATACAGTCGCCGGTGGTTTCAGAAGGCTATGTTGTGGGGGCGGGGCAAGTGCGCAGGGATGGGTTTAGCGCAGGCAGAGGGAAGGTATGTCATAAGGTTGACATAATAAAAGGCTTTGGGTCTATGTCTGCGCATGTGGTGTCAAAGGGTGTTTGGTTGTGTGCATATTAGCGTGTGTGTGTGTGTGTGTGTGTGTGTGTGTGTGTGTGTGTGTGTGTGTGTGTGTGTGTGTGTGTATACTGGTGTAAATGATACATTTCCTTATTCAGTTACCAATTATCACTGCTTGAACATCTTTTGATTGATTACAAGAGTGGCCACAGTGAGGAGAATTGGAGACATGGGGAGTGTAGGTTTTTATGGTTTTACTTGCGGCCTATGTAACATCTGACATATCTGACATAAAGTAGCATCTGGCACAAAAGAACATCTGCGCACACATGCATAGTGTATACACATACGGTATGCACATACTATGATTACTGTGTGTGTGAGAGTGAGTGAGTGCATAGTCCATCTCTGATTTTAAGTGTATACGTATATGTACGTATGTGGGAAGGAGGGCGTATATGATGGGGGGGGGGGGGGTGTACAGTACAGTATGTACAGTACATTGGGAGGGGAGACCAACAAGGAGCTGCTAGGAGGAGGAGATCAGAATCAACTATATTGTCATATCACACGTTTATAGGTGTAAAGAAATTGTTTTTTCCCCTCTTTGTGGGAACACATTTTTTTTTTTCTATGGAGAAAATCGGTCCAGTCTGCCAGATTCTGGACACTTCATCGAGTGGACACTTGGCTCCAGAGCCATTGCCAGGCTGCCTTTACATTTTGGCCAGAATTAGATATCAAGGCTACAGGCATTCTCCCATTTCCCACAGTCGTTAGGCAGCCTTCCATTAAGCAAAACGAGCTGTTGGTAGCTAAGTGGATGAGGGACTGTTCCATGGTCAATTTGCATGGAGAGCTGCTGATTGATCCAGCGAGTCACAGCGTCATTTGGCAACTCCATTTCACCACAGCCATTAATGACAATCAAGATGTCGTTTGAATAAAAGAAAGGCTTACGTAAATTGTTTATTTATAAGAATAATACAAGCATGATGGCAAATTTCAAAGACGCCACAATATTTAACATATTTTAGTTTTAACTACAGTGTTAATGTAGTTGTATAATTAATTAGTTGTAATTGTATAAAACCACAAAATGATGCAAACCTGTTTCATCATTAAAAAATATGACTATTGATTACTATTGGACATGGTTATGGTAGGAACCGTTACATTGTTAACACATTAAGACCTGTCATTTTATATTTTAACCACTTTAACCAGTATTTCATGCTTTGGCTATTCAAAAATAGCAGGTAAACAAGCTCACAGCACTGAGTGCCACGCTATGAGCTTGTATATCTGCTATTTCTTTTTAATCATGAACACTTGTGCAAATCTTTGAAAATATATTTTTATAACATTTGTAACTCAAATCTTTGCCTCCGGGGGGTCCCTGGAACTAAATATTTGAGATGGGGTCCGCGGCTAAATACATAATTTTGGAGGTCCTTGACATGAATAAAGTTTGAGAACCACTGATATTATAGCAACATAAGTGTTTCAGAAAACTGCTAGGATTTAGAAGATATTTGTAGAATCGGCCTCAGGTCTAAATGGGTTAAGCTTATATATTTGACAAAAGTGTTTTCATTACTTCTCAGCGTGTTAACCACGTTCAACCTGGCGTCTATTTTCGGCATGTCATTAAAATGCAGAAAACTGAAGACGTTTCGATGCAACGCGTTGTGAGCTTGTAGATCAGCTATTTCTGCGGCATGACACCGGCATCTGACAAATTATATATTTCAGCCATAAGTGGTGAAGTTGCCGTTCGGCTTCTTGTAAGTCCTTTTGTAAATCCTTGGATGGAAACATTGGCTATTGTTACCATCGGCACACTGGCTCCCAAGAACCTTTCAGCCACTCTGCGGCCTCCTCAGCCCCTCTGCCCGCCTGCTAACCAACCAACCCGTCTGAGGAGGCAGGGAGAGGGTGACGACTGATAGACAGACGATGGACGGGGAGTTGAAGGGTGAAAGGGAGACAGCGAGAGAGAACTGGGGCGGAGGGAGTGAGGACAGAGGGAGATATGCTCCACTGCTGTACACAGTGCCACAGTAAAGTGAGTGGAACGCTACGAGGGCCCCAGCTCTCTGGATGTGATGACACACACACACACACACACACACACACACACACACACACACACACACACACACACACACACACACACACTACACACTGTGTGTGCGTGCGCTTAATAGAGCAGAACCTCCTTGTCTGATGTAACTGTAACTCTGTTCCACTCCAAGGCTAACACAGTGAGACACACACACACACACACACACACACACACACACACACACACACACACACACACACACACCCTGCTCTCTGGAACACTGCCTTGTGCTTTACCTATTTTTTCCTCGTTCTCCTTGTTTGAGTTTACGTTGCAAAATCCCAAGTGTTAAATTTAACTAACTAAAAATAGACCACAATGGTCTTAAAAGTGAATTAAAAATGTTGCTGCGTATCTCCCCATTATCTCCATCCATCCTTCTCTCAGATTCCCAGTCACTCACTGCTTTTCTCTCTCTCCCTCTCTCCATCTTTCTCTCTTTCTTTCTGAGGGTGCGTCCCGAGCCATAAATTAGCGTGCGCGACAGTAAAAAGCTCCCCCGGCACCTCGGAAAAGTAGTTCCTGGGCTGAAGTTGATTGATGGATAACTAATGAGGCAGCAGCCTCAACCTCCCTGTGTGTGTGTGTGTGTGTGTGTGTGTGTGTGTGTGTGTGTGTGTGTGTGTGTGTGTGTGTGTGTGTGTGTGTGTGTGTGTGTGTGTGTGTGTGTGTGTGTGTGTGTGTGTGTGTGTGTGTGTGTGTGTGTGTGTGCGCATGTGTGTGCGTGCGCGTGTGTGAGACTGAGAAAGAAACCAAGAGGTTTCCAGTAGTAAATCAGTGAGACGGTGAGTTGCGTCCCTCCTATTAGGCCAAATAGCTAATGTTACTAAGCCTAGCCCCAGGGTTACACCACACCTACAGTGTACACAGTCAAATCCTCAGTGCTAATTGAATTCAGAGTGTACAGATGGAACCTATGACTCCATTTGTACTCTCTTCAGAGTTAAATGAACACAAAGGATTTTTCTGTGCACACGCACACACACACACACGCGCGCGCGCGCGTACACACACTAATGCTTCTCACAGCACTTTAAATCACACACAGCAAGGGAAAAAAACGGATACAAAAATAAGTTTCCTGTATTTGCGACCTCAGGCAATGACAAACAAGTCTTTCAATTTTTGTATGTATACAGATGCAGTATAGTATATCGAGACTAAGTCTATTATGATTATTGTTAGTGATAAAAAAGATATACAAGCGTTCCCCCTCATTAATGAGATGCCCTGTGGGTTCATTCCTTCATTCGGGTGTCTGATCATGAGAACACATCCATATGTGTTGATTATCTCTTCACTTCCGTCTCAGTTTAACAGATAAAACTTTATTGCATCCCGAAGGGGAAATCTGTTTTTATCTGCAACCAGTAGCGCGATAAAGTTTTAAATTGGACCACAAAAGAATGACTTAAAACAACATTTTCTGTCATTTTATTTTATGAATTTGACAGTAGACAGGTGCGTGCGTACGTGCACGTGCATGTGCATGTGACCTGCATACCTCATACCCCCCTCATGTTTTTTGTCCTGCTATAAGGTTACAGGTGCAATGTGAGAACTTGTTCACTGGGGTTTTACTGCAGGTTAACAAAAAACACACTCAAACACACACCTACGCTATTCTCGTGTGAAAACAAAACACTCTTCTCCGGTGTGACATTACAGGTGATTTCCTCTCTCTCTCTCTCTGTCTCACTCTCTTTCTCTTCCTATTCCCTCCCTCTGCCACCCCACCCCAACACAATCACACACACACACACACACACACACCGGAAATAGTAAATCTTTCAGTCTCACAGTTATGCGATCTGACTGTTGTTTAGAGCGTTTATTTTTACTGTCTCCAACGTTGCCGTGGGCAAGATTCCCACTAGCACTCACACAGCCGCACTTCACCTGTGCAGCCACCGGGGGCAGTGCACCTCATGGGGTGATCTGGGGCTGTAGGAAAAGGCAGGATCCCTCTTATCTCTCCCTCTATCTCTTTCACTCAATGTCTCTCGCTGTTAATGCAGCCAAGGTCAAGTGAATTTAAGATTGGTGTGTGTGTGTGTGTGTCTGTGTCTGACTGTGTCTGTGTCTGTGTATGCGTGTCACGCACACCTGACCCCAGCAACTAGAACCCTCCTATTCAGCCACAGTCAAACACAAGACGGGTTTCAATTACCTACGCTCCATCACTTTCTTTCCCTCCATCCACTATTTTCTCTCTCTTCTTACACATTCTCTCTCTTTGTCCCCAACCGAAGTCCGGAGACTATGTTTTCGCCCTTGTCAGTCCGTTGTGTGTCCGTCTGTGTGTGTCTGTGAGGTGAGCAGCTAATCTAAAAGAGACTGTCGGACCGAACGGTGGGAAACCTTGCAGTTTGCACGCACACTGTGGGAAGAACCTCTGCCACACATTCTTCAAATTGGCCTCATGGTGGCGCTATAATTGGGCCCTTCACCTTTTGGCCTTTAACTCTTGAACCGTAGGTGGTACAAAAAAAAGTTTTTCTCTGGATTCCTTGGCTCTATCCATCCACACACACACACACACACACACACACACACACACACACACACACACACACACACACACACACACATGCACACAGTATATTAGATTTTAAGTCCATTTTACCCTGCTGCTTTGCACCATGTGGCTGGTAAAATCAAGCCCTGGCTCCTGCTGTATCGGTATCTCTCTTTCTCTGCATCTTTTTCTGTATCTCTCTCCCCTGTCCTGTTATTGCTGACAGAGGGAAGGGTGCGTTTGCTAGCCAGCGGTGTTGTTATCCGTTTACATGCCAGTGTTTGTTCAGTGACTTGATCGAGTTACAGGACAAATCAGGCCAGACTGGGCTGCATGCACCAACGCACGCACGCACAAACACACACACACACACACACACACACACACACACACACACACACACACACACACACACACACACACACACACACACACACTAGCCATCACCTTAGCTGCATTGGCAGCTGCTGATGCATCAATGCCCAGCTCAACCATAGAAAGACTGGTGATAGGTAATGCACAAAAACAATTTTCACCCACTCCTTTACACCTGTATACCTGTGATGTGATAATGAAGATCATTCTGATTCTCTCAATCTCCCTAGGTTTAACCCATTCAATTCGGGAACGCATCTCTGTCATTTTTAATTTCTTTGGCTACTAGCTCATGAGCATTTTTTTAAAGCGTATTTTTTTAAAGCTAACATTTGTAAAATATTTTGTTCCAGGGCCCCCCAGAAGCAAAGATTTGAGGTACAGATGTTCGCTTAAAAAATTTATATATATTAAAATGTTGCTCAAATTCGCTAAAACTTTCAAAAATAGCAGATCTATAAGCTCATAAATCTGTTTTTTTTGAATAGCCAAAGAAATCTAAAATGACACAGGTACGTTCCCAGTCTTAATGGGTTAACCACAGATGTATCTGAACACTCAACAATGTTGATGTGTATTTCATTTCATTGTTGATGATTACCAACATCGCTGTTGCCATCAACAGAGCAAAAATCAAAGTCACATGGACAATGTCATGGCCACTGAGGGTAGTGGCTAATAACCAGGATGTAAGGCTTGTATTATTTGAGATTTATGGATTGCACTTTGGGGTAGACTTTCCAGCACAAATTAGGGGGTGTTTTATAGACACCTAATACTGTGCAGTGTTATGGCAGTGAATGTAATGTTAGCCATTCAAGACGCACTGGTCAATTCGGAACGGAAACCAGGCTTTCCGCCATGTGGAAAGCCTAGTGACGCGAGCTTCGGTTGAGAAGGCAGATGTCGTTCCCACTTGGTATGCCATCAACTGACCCATTCTGGGGATTTTGAGCTAATCTTCCGTGTGTGGCTCAACTACTGTACATCTATGTCCTGGGATTTCCTGGCTCCTTATTAGGAAACAGTCTCGTTTTGGATATTATGCTAGCTGGGGATGTGTGAAGAGTTCATTTAGAGGGTCTTTATTGACAACACAAACCGCTAACCAGAATAAGTATGAGGATAAAGATGGAGATAGCTTTGAAGAATAACCCAATGATCGGGGCCAATCTAAACATTCCCTCTGTCTCTCCTCTGTTTTGCCGCTCCCTCCGTATGTCAATCAACTCAGTCCATCTCTACGTCCCGTTACATCTCTCTTCATCCACTTAGTGAAATTTTGGCTATGGCGCACTGTAAGAGCAAAATGTTCACGATGTGAATATGGTCAATTAGCTTTTTGTCTGTCAGTGTCTCTGTGAGGCTACCAGCTTTTTGGGTGGTGTGACAGACAGATGCAGTAACTCTCATTCAGACAGTAACTGTCATCTTTCTGCTAATCCTGGTCGCAGTCTTACATTTCCTGTGTGTTGTGTGTATGTTTTGGCAGCATGACGTGTCGTCAGGGGCTCTGAAGGCTGCGCTGGATGGGGTGGTGCAGGAGTGTGTAAGCTTCGTGGGAGTGGACATCAACATTTGCTCAGAGACGTTGATGAGGTAGGAAATGCACCCACACACACACACACACACACACACACACACACACACGCACACGTTCATACACACACGTAACTTCAGTGCACACGGTTCTGCTCTATTTCACTTTCTCTCTCATATATTCGCTTTCACATTCACACACATGCGCACACCAGCACATTGCTGTGGAGTGGTGATGGAGTAGGGGCCAGAGACCTCCGACATACTTTCCCTCAGCAGTCACAACATGGCAAAAACGTCATTTTCACACACACACACACACACACACACACACACACACACACACACACACACACACACACACACACACAGACAGACAAAGTTGGCCCCACCAGCTCGCTGTTTAGTCTAACACTTCACGCCCAGTCTACCTCACTGGACCCTCTGGATCCAACACAGAGCATTCCAGCACTGATACAGCAACACAAACACACACAAATACGTTCACACACTCCCAGGCACACTTCTAAACCTTTGGCCTACTGCAAAAAAAAACGTAAGCACACATGCCCGTTTTTTCGCTGTAAGGCATGCATGTGTATAGATACACACACCGCACACACAAGAGCACAAATTCAGTGCAACACATTCACGCTTGCACGCACATGCGCGCAACCTTCATGAAATCAGGCAGCAGAGCAGCCATCAGGTCATCTGTTTACTTGTCTGCTGGGTAAATGAGCTTTTTCCATGCCTGCAAGGGCTCCAGATGCACGCAGGCACGCTCACACACACACGCACACACGCACACACGCACACACGCACAGACGCACAGACGCACAGACGTGTTGATGACTGCAGTATTATGCAGAGTGTTGACATAGCAGTGTGTTTCAGAGTGACCGGAGTCTCTCTGGGCTGTGGACATGAAGTGCGAGCAGAGCTAATTGAGCTTCAAACCACTAGTCCAGACCTGGACAAACACACGCTCTAATCTAAACATTGGTGTGTATGTGTGTGTGTATGTGTGTGTGTTTCTTGTGAAAGCTTTTTCCTGCTCATTAAAAGAAGAAAAATAGTTGTCACAATGAATGGCAGGTCACGTTCCAGGCTGTCCGCTTGTTTTTTTTATACTGACTCTCTTCTTACGGTGGTGTGTGCTTGCTGTCATAGTTGTGATGTTAGCACAGGTCTTTTTTTTTCTTTTTCATGACAAGCTACAGCAACACCATTTATCTTGCAACACAGTGTTTCTGCAAACTTTATTACGTGTCAAGAGAGTGCTCTCAAATACTAAAACAATATTAGGGAATTATGTTTTTTTCCCACACAACATTAGACACATGTAGCTCAGTGGGCGTCTTTTAGAAAATGCTCCATGCAACATTTATGCTCATGAACAAACATGAAGCAAAGTTGTCATGACAATCATGAACAAAATATTTTTGTTGCTTTCAAAACCAGCAAATCAATCAATCAATCAATCAATGCTAAAAAACTAAAATATTAATGTTATGCATTCATTTAATCCCCACTATTGATAACCTGTGCTGTGTATGTAGACATAAATAAATAATTTCAAGGTGTTTCTTGCAGACACGTATCAGGTCTGAATGCAGGGCGCGCGCGCAGCATAGCTGAGTGGCGGGACCAGAACGGACCCTTCACCAACAGGGAACAAGTCAAACTGGTGAAGGGCATGGGGCCAAAGAGCTACCAGCAGTGTGCTGGCTTCATACGGATCAACCCTCAGACCCTACACAGGTACACGGCCACACACACACCATTCAACGTGGTCTTGTTTCATTGTTTTCGAGCCTATTCCTCATAAGCCTGATTTTTACATCATCGTATGATGAAGTATGCCAAAAATAGGCAATATACAAGCCGATATAACGTGTTGCAATGCGACCCGTTTTGAGCTTGTAGATCTGCAATGTTTGGCACGTGACTCAGTCCGTGGTGCGACAGAATATAAATTAAGCAATAACCTGTGCACTTTTTTCCTGTGCTTTTCCACTTTTTTCCTGTGCTTATTGGGAATTTAATTACCAGCTTGATGAAACCTCCAAAATCTCCAAATAACAATGAATGAATTGAATATTTTCTGCTTACTTTCTGTAAAACCAAAAGTAAACGTGGGGGTGCAGCATTTAGTTTTCATGCACCACATATCTGGAACAAACTCCCAGAAAACTGCAGGTCTACTGCCACTCGTATTTCTAAAGACCTAAACTAAACTAAAGACCTTTCTGTTTGCCGCTGTTATTTTTCTCTTTTCTTTTTCTTTCTCTTCTGCACTACACTGTAATTGTGTGTGTTATTTTTACTTCTTTTGTTTTATGCATCCTAATGTAATATTACAATTGTGTTTCCTTTGCTTGATGTATTGTGTATAGCACATTGAATTGCCTTGTCGTTGAAATGTGCTATACAAATAAAATGGCCTTGCCTTGCCTTTTTGTAGGCCTACAATTAAGCCTAACTTATACCCACTTCTGGGTATGTCACTTGCTGAAAATAGAATATTTTAACTGGTAGCTACAATGTAGTAACACCAAAACACCAAAACGTCCTAATGAGACCGCACAGCTTTTAGAGACTTGATAGAGATGATTATGTTAAATGTGAGCTGGCGCTGTGCCTCTACAGTCTACAGTCATGGACATCAGAGCCAGTGGCCGCTGTGGTGTCAGAGAAACCAGCAGCTAAGAAGACCAAAGGAAAGACCAGCGCCAACATCCCATCGTGTCCCAACCCCCTGGACCTGACCTGCATACACCCAGAGTCCTACCACATAGCACAGAGGTACTGTACCACACACTGCAATGATACACACATTTACAAACATACCCTTAAATACTTTTTTTATATTTCACTTCTACAAAGATATCTGAAAGATGTATTCATAATTTCAGATTCGATTCTGAAAGGGATAAAATAATAAGCCAAAGGTTGGTTCTGTTAACCCATTTAGACCATGCGTGCTTAAAGAGGAGAGTCAATTCTGGAGGTTTGTCTTAGGGTGTGAAAGGACACAGCAGTCTACTTGTTCTACTTGCACTGTTGTTCTGTGTACTGAGAATGAACAGAATGGTAAAAATAAATATCTATGACCCATTTCACCCACTGTACTTGATACTTCCATACTCTATTTTTGTAATGGAGCCTTCTTTCCCAAAGATACAGTAAGTGTGCGTATTTTTGGACTGGTACAGAAATGGCACCCAAGTAAAGGCTGCAGCATACTCCAAATAACACCAAACGTTTTTGGGGCTTGGGCAGGGCTTCCCGAACCGAAGAAAGTTTGTTAAGGATCAAAGTTTTATATTTGGCATCGGGTTCTGAATGGTAGACCCACCCACTGCATACAGTGCTGGTTATTCTACCACAGATATTTGCCGTTTGTTTACCTCAACTTCCAATATGCCTTGGATATAATTTGTCTCAGAGTTTTCACCATTTCTGGTGACGGACACAGTGGACAAAGTGTGTGTGCTGTCTATCCGTTAATTAACCCATTAAAACCGGGAAAGCATCTGCCATTCTGTCATTTTAGATTTTATATATATATATATATATATAGCAACATACATTTTTCAGAAAACCCTTAGGATTTAGAACAGTGGTTCTCAAAAGAAAAACATTTTTAGAAAAACCTTGATAGTGTTTGAAAGTTTTTGAATATTTTTTTACTACACAAATCTTCTCCTCTGGGGGTCCCTAGCAGAAAATGTTTTCAGATGGGGGTCCGCGACCAAATCCTACTATAATTCTACAAAGCTCTGTAGTGGTGACTGGTGAGGTGGTGAGGCCAAACTTTGTTCTGCCCGGTTCCCCTCAGTGGCTTGAGCAATTGATCTGAATTTGCATGTGTGTGTGCACGGAACAGCGAAGCCCGTTTTTTGATTTCACCAAATCTCCGCTGTTTATTAGCGTTTTTGTGTAAAAGAATGTCACCGTGGTTACGGCTGCACAGGTGTGGGATGGCCCCGTGAGCTATGGGATGAAGTGCCTCCCGGGTTGCCAGATCATGTGCGCATATCCCCCCACGGGTATGGACTAGTACATATCATTTTGGGGGTTCTTGGCTCGAAAAAGTTTGAGAACTACTGATTTAGAAGGCATCTGTAGAATCGGCCTCAGGTCTTAATGTGTTAAATGCTGTCAGGTTGTATTTGTAGTCATGCAGAGAGGGAGGTTTGCACCTGGCATTCGACAAGTGATAAACAATCTTGGAGGTGCAAGAACTGCCCGAACCGAACGTCGACAAAGCCATTATTTTATGCTTTGGCTATTTTTGAAAAAATGTGAAAAAAAAAGATATATATATATTCAAAGATTTGCACACATTTTCAAGATTTTTCAAAAATAGCAGATCTACAAGCACTCGGTGCCTCGCTATGAGCTTGTATATCTGCTATTTTTGAGACATTTATAAGAAATCTAAACAGATGTGTTCCCGGTTTTAGTGGGTTAACCAGTATAGGGGTAGTGCTGGTAGCTCATAAAAACGCTTTCTGTGGACACAGCCTGTCATGCCAACACCAAGGAGCGATGCATCTTGGTGTGATCATCCCCAGATACAGTAGAGTACAAAATGTAACCACATGGACCTGTGAGGGACCATTATGTTAAGATTTGTACACTCTCAAAGTTACAAATGGATAAATGAATACTGAGGATTTTACAGTGTGTCAAATATAAACTACTTTATCCAAAGATCCACTCACTGACAAAGAGCGAGTCTTTCCCCCTCCAGTCATATTTTTTCCCCATCTGAAACGTGTATGCCACGTTCCTCGTTCTAAATCCGATTTCTGGAGTTATGTGAGTTTTCTGTTCAGGAATCTCCATGTCACTTTGATCACATCAAGAACATTGTGGAGCTTGTTGACAAAAGAAAAAAGAAGGAAATGGCAGAAGAATGTGCTTTGGATTCTTTCTTTGTTTTACAAGAAAATATGCAGAAAGTCAAAGGGGGTGAATGTTTTTTATACTGGACGTACGCGCACACACATGGACAATGGCATTGGCACAGACACACACAGTGACATAGACACTTGGGCATAACATCGCACACAATTGTATAAACATCAACACGTTTGTGCTTGCATGCACAGTTGCACACAGAAACACACACACACACACACACACACACACACACACACACACACACACACACACAGCCGGTGCCCACTCTTTTTGT
>NC_139950.1:31549496-31584496 GCF_963454915.1 Gymnoscopelus microlampas | reverse complement strand
ACAAAGCCTTATACACAATATGGCGTGTGTGTGCCTATTGTGAAACGCTATGCGTAACCTCGTTTTGTGGTCAGCCTTGCAGCTTTGTGTGAAACCATAAAGAAATGCAGAAATCTTAGCCACACCTTATAGAATAGCCCATATTGGCAGTGTATTTTCATCTTATCTGCTCCTTTGGTTCTCTGGATAGAGCGGCTAGTTTAGAAGGCCTACTTGTGCATTTCCTGAAGTAGTATGAAAGTTTAAATGTGAAATGTAACCCAACTTCATTTTTGGAAATTCTTTTATAGAAACTGCAAAAGTGGTAGAAAAACAGGCAGTATTAAGCAGTGGTTCTCAAAGTGTGGTTCAGAGACCCCCAGGGGTTCTTTAGGAGGTGACACATAATTAAGAACCAAATTAACCATGTACTGTAACTCAAAGAGTGTGCCATTCGTACACTCTCAGAGTTAAATTAAGACTGAGGATTTTACAGTGCAGATTGGTATCAAATGGTATACAATTTTAACAAATGAGGTCCGTGGCCTAATTCATATCCAACTGGGGGTCCTTGAAATGAAAATGGTTGAGAATCACTGCTCTGCGCTGTATGTAGGACAAACCACATGATCTCTGAGGGATCCATTTCTCGTCTTCTGCTTTGATAGAGGAGGAAGGAGAAGGAAACATAGGCATGGAGAGTGTTTCTCAAAGTGGGCTCCAGGGACCCTCAGGGTTCCTTGAGGGGGGGTCCAAATGGTCCCTCACATGTCTATAACTCTGAGAGTGTTATCTCTACACTCACAGAGTTAGGGGATGGGGAGAGAGAGTTAGGAGAGAAAGACAGAGGAAGGAGGTAGGAGAGCGGAAAGGAGGAGTGAGGTAGTTGGCAGGGACCCGTCCTCTCCCAGCTGTCTCATACATAGTTTGTACACAAGCAGTGTCCTGTTACGTCCACACTGTCCTCCCTGCTGCCAACTGAGCACTTTCCAGTTGCGTGTGTGTGTGTGTGTGTGTGTGTGTGTGTTTGAGTCCAATCTTCGTGCTGTGTGGGTGCGATGTGCATGCATGCACGCACGCCCGCCCACCTGTCCTGTCTGTCACGGGGCGGGGGACAGCTGCGGTGTCCGTTTGGCGTCAGGCTGCCACGGCGACGGACATCCATCACTGGACGATGTCCAGCTGGTCCACACACTTGCACACACACGCGCACACAAACACATACTCCTATCCATCAGCTGCCGTGGAAAGATTCCTAAATAACACACACACACACACACACACACACACACACACACACACACACACACACACACACACATCCATACATTACTCTCTCTCACTCTCACTCTCTCACACACATACACACACGCATTCTGCTTTGTTTCACTGTATTGTTCACAAGCAAACAACAATACATTAACGAAGTAACACGCACAGACGCGAGCGCTGTGCTGATACTCACACAGGCCCTCATGCCAGTTCGTTACTCAGTTAATAACTTTCCGTGTAATTGCGAAAGTGAATTTTAAATGGTGCAACTTGACTGGGTGTCTAGACACCTTGGGAGGCGGGACATTGCTGCCAGCGGGCAATGACTGAGGAGGTTTGTCCGCTCGGTTGACTGACGTGGCGCGCTGTCCAGTCCCACTGAAGCTGAGGCAGTTTCACGAGGCAGGGTGTTAGGGCGTTAACAGCTCCCCGCGGACCTACCTGATTTACTAGGGGGTGAAGTAAGTGTGTGTGTGTGTGTGTGTGTGTGTGTGTGTGTGTGTGTGTGTGTGTGTGTGTGTGTGTGTGTGTGTGTGTGTGTGTGTGTGTGTGTGTGTGTGTGTGTGTGTGTGTGTGTGTGTGTGTGTGTGTGTGTGTGTGTGTGTGTGTTTTATGAACAGTGGGCAGGGTCTCCAAACCTGTAGATTTAGGGCATAATTATTCTCACTCTTTTCCACCCTCCCCGTATTTCCTTCCCTGCTCGCTTTCTCGTCTTACTTCCCCCCCTTCCCTCAGTTTACATGTTTTTCTCAGCACACCTCTGTTTCTGTTCCCTTATTTCCTCCCCAGCTCCCCTCATTCTTGCCTCTCTTGTTTCTCATTTTTATACTTACAGTATACACTGTTCTCTCTCTCTCTCTCTCTCTCTCTCTCTCCCCCCCGCCTCTCTCTCTCTCTCTCTCTCTCTCTCTCTCTCTCTCTCTCTCTCTCTCTCTCTCTCCCCCCCTCTCTCTCTGAGTTAGCCCCCAGGGCTCTCTCACTCAACAGGGGACTTAGCCCACGTGCTGCAGTCCACCTGGGACCTCTATTAAAACCTCATTTATTAACACTTTGTCAGGCATACGCAGTACACGCACGCACACACACACACACACACACACACACACACACACACACACACACACACACACACACACACACACACACACACACACACACACACTAGTGGGCACCCAATGCAGATGAATACGCTGGCACATACACACAGACACAGAGGAATATTTTAGGTTTTCTGTTTGTAGGAGCTTATTTTTTCTTACATGCTGCTGCTTAACAGTTTCTTCGTTCCCCTTATCTCTTTTCCTTGCCTCTCTTCTCGTCTTTTCCGCAGTTTTCTCTCTCAGGTGGGAGGCAGCGTGGACCAAATCGGGAGTGTAGAGCTGCGACGTCGCGTGGAGAGCCAGGTTAAGGCCAGTGGTGTGGATGAACTGGCCAGGACCCTGGACACCAGCACAGAGACCCTTAAACTCATAATAGATGGACTGACGCAGCCGCCCGGCTTCGACATACGACAGGGTATGAGAGTCTTCCTGTCCCCAAAAACACTGTATTTTCACGTAATAGTAACCAGCCTGGTTATTCAAGCATCACTGGACGCTGAATGTCCGTCACTTGGCCACTGAATTGCATCTTCTTCAGGTTTTGGAATGAATTATGGTGTGTGAATTGGTGTGTGAAAAGCACAAAGTGACCACCAAGTTGTTGCTTGCTGCTTAAAAAACAAAAACAAAACATTACATATGAGGCTACATTGTTGAGTTTTATAATGCAGTCTGGAAGAAAACATGAAAAGCATAAAATGTCAGACCTAAAATGTTCCATAAATATGGTGCACGTTTAAGTCTTTTCGTCCTGTTCCAGTTGGACGATCTCTCTGACCTCCACTGGTCTTTACAGGTCCCTACTGGCTGGCGGAAATCTGGCCTCCATGTCGGCACTTCTTGAGTAACTGTTCAGCCGGTCAGCCAGTTACAATGCTTAGTGTCTTTTCTCCTGTCTATATTATAATAGGCATGTCCTGCAGTGTAACATCATACGGTCCCATAGTGTCCAACAAAGGCCTGCAGTGTGCACTTTCAGACCTGCTGTAATGGCTCTAGCAGACTGTGGGTGGTTAGATAGAGGCTGTCTCTACTGTCAGACACATGGGAGATCAACACAGACTTAAGCCTATGTTATACTTAGTTGCACACCGGTGTCGTACACCGATAACAGCCAAACTAGAAGCTCTCAACGCGTCACAGTGTGAGCGTGTATCAGGCATTACAGCACACACAAATGCACACGTACATTGCACACATACTGTACACAATATGTTGTCTGCTTTTCTCATAGACTCTCAGACTTTTATACAAACACAAATTGTTTCCTCTGACTGACTCATCCCTCTTTCAAGTTTCCACTTTTGCCACACTTGTTTACATGACCCATGTGTGATTACCTGTGTGTGTGTGTGTGTGTGTGTGTGTGTGTGTGTGTGTGTGTGTGTGTGTGTGTGTGTGTGTGTGTGTGTGTGTGTGTGTGTGTGTGTGTGTGTGTGTGTGTGTGTGTGTGTGTGTGTGTGTGTGTTCCTGTATCCATCTGGGTCCTGTGATGAGCACATTGTTTTCAAAGTTAACATTGCAACAGACTGTTAGCCCTGAAGTCAGAGAAAGTCAAAAGAGATAAATAGACACGAGAGAGAAGACGACAACAAACTCTTGGCAGATGAGTTTTTAGTTTAAAATGCCATTTCTTTCCCCCAACGTCGACATCCGATCGGCCACACGCGCGGTCGCTTAATGGTGTAATTGTTGCCAGCCCTAGTTTCTGAGCCAGTGGCCATTCATGCGGATCGCCATGCGAAATAGAAAATGCAAAAAGCTGGGGTAACACTTGTGTTCGGCCAGCAGGCTCGACTGACCACTTGTGTTCCTCGGGAAGAAGGGATGCGGCTTACGGGTTCATCCCCGGGTTGGGCCGATTGGGTTTCAACCCACAGCGGCGCGGCCTCCCGGCCTCCCGGCCAACGCTCAGCTGAGCAAACAGATGGGGGGCCGGGGCTACCGCGTGAAATCAGTGCTACGGGGAGTATAATTGGACGCGACTATTTCCTGGAGCTCCCTTGTTTGTGTTAACGCCACGGAAAGGAAAGGATCTCTCGAAAAACAGCCACCCTGAACGGAAAGCGGAGCGGAGGAGGCGGCAAGCGAGGGAATGTTGGAAGTATGCGGTGGAAAGGATCGGGTTGCCGCTAGAAATATGATTTCTGTTCATCATCCTTTCTGTCCCCTCTCTCCTCTCTTTCTCTTCCTCCCTCCCTCCATCATTTTCCCACCACGCTGCCGGCACACATTTCATGCCCTCATGTCTCATCTCTGTCTTCCTTCCCTCCCTCCCTTCATTGAGTCTCATCTCTTTCGCTGCCCCTCTCCCCCACCTCCCCCTGTCTCCTCTACCTCTGCCTTCCCATCCCTCCATTCTTCCTTCTTACTTCCACGTACTACTTTTTCCTCATCTGTCATTACTCTCAGTTTCTTTTTCTCTCCATCGTTCTCCGTCTTAGTCTGTCTCTCTCTTTATTTATATCTCTCTTTCACATTGGTTCTCAAAGTGGGGTCCGGGGACCCCCAGGGGTACTTGAGGGGGTTCCAGGGGGTCCCCAGCTAAATGATAGAGTTAGGAACCAAATGGACCCTTATGGGTCTGTAACTCTGAGAGTGTACAAATGAAACCAAATGGACCCTAACGGGTCCATTTGGTTCCATTTGTACACTCTCAGAGTTAAATTAACATTGTTTTTACAATATAAATTGGGGTCCCAGAGATAGAAACGCCATTAAATGGGGGTCTGTAGCCTAATGCTTGTCAAACTGGGGGTCCTTGAAATTAAAATGGTTGAGAATTACTGCTAGAGCCGTACAAATCTTCTCTTATGGGGGTCCCTGGCATATCTTTTCAAATGGGGGTCCGCGGGCTAACAAGTGTCAATTTGGGGGTCCTTGACATGAAAAAGTTTGAGAACCACTGCTCTTTCACATTTCCTCCCTTCACCCCCCCCCCCTCCCCCCTCCCTATCTTTCTGTATCTCTCTCTATCCCTCTCACTCTCTCTCTCTGTATTTGTCCCCCTCTCCCTGCAGGCTTTGAGCAGGCAGACTTTAAGCGTGGCGTGGTGCACATGAGTGACGTGAGGGTGGGCGCCGTGCTGACGGGTCGCGTCGACAACACCACGCTGTTCGGGTCCTTTGTGGACATCGGCGTGGGCCGCGCGGGCCTCATCCACAAGAGCTACATCACCGCGGCCAAACTTCCCGCCGACAGCCGCCGCCGCAGCCTGGCCCTGGGTCCTGGCGAACGCGTGGAAGTGCGGGTGCTCAGCGTGGACGTCCAGAGGGGCCGCATCGGCCTGGACCTCATCAGAGTACTCCGATAAGAAGCACCTTGGTGAGGTCAGAGGTGTGTGTGTGTGGAACACATGGTTATTCTCATAAGAGAGAAAAGAGGGCAAGACTTTTTTTTTGTTTACGCAGGGAATAGCAGATCTACAAGTTCCCAACGTGCTCTTTGTGTTGTAAGCTTAAAGATCTGCTATTTTCCCCTATTTTTCATATGACGAAGTACTGTATAGCAGTGGTTCTCAAACTGTTTCGTGCCAAGGACCCCCAAATTGATATGTATGTGGCCGCGGACCCCCACCTGAAAATATGTTTTGCCAGGGACCCCCAGAAGCAAAGATTTGATGTTCACGATTTTTCAAAAATAGCAGATCTACAAACTCATAGCGCTATGAGCTTGTATATCTATTTATGAATAGCCAAAGTATAAAAGGTTAAAGTGGTTAATATTATTGCGACGCTATATTAACTAATTTTGCTGGGGACCCCCTGGTACCCCCCCAAGGACCCCTGGTGGTCCCCGGACCCCACTTTGAGAACCAACGCTGTATATCGTTTAAGTGTTTAGCTCTGAGAGTGTATGGATACGTTAACACTGAGGATTTTACTTTGTACTTATTTTCAAATCGGCACCTCATTTAGGCTGGGGGAAGCTTTTCATTCAGACGGTTTTATGGGAGTCAACCCATTAACAGAAGCATTATAGGAATAGTGTGATCCTGGACTAGATCCTTACTGTCGGTTCTAATAAGGAAATTTAAATGAGTATGTGCCGAGTGTAAGAAATAAAATGTCAGCCTTAAAATAATCCTCCAGATGTTGGATTTAGAATCCAACAGTTCCAGAGCTAATAAAAAGTAAGAAAAAATGCTGCTTTTCAAATGGTTCGTTTATACTGGTTTAGACCACTCGTTTGTACATGTGGTTTATGATTATAATTTTTTGTAGACCTTTTTATATAAGGTGAGTGTGTACCTTCTAGAATGTGTAGACTCTAAAAAGTGTGCTCAGCCATAACAGGTCAAAAATAAAAATGACTGTGACTCCGTTTTCTCCTCATTATGGTTTTTGAATTTGGATGACATTTCTCAACTCCCTTCCTGCAGCTTCTCCTCTTTCATTTACCTGATGAATAAGCCAAATGGATGTCCTGTACTCAGGAGGAATGATAATAAGTAGGGTGAAGACAGAACAGTTTGAGAGGACAGGAGGGTTACGGGAGAGAGGAAAAGTTGAGAGATGGGAGGAAGAGGGCTGGCTAAACGACACCACAAACGACCCAACAACACAGGAACACATACACAGTGAAATCCTTAGTGTTCATTTAAACCCCATTAAGGCCGGAAAATATAGCACTTTGGTTGGCTATTAAAAAAATAGCAGATATAGAAGCTTGAGCTTTGAGATCTGCTGTTTTTGAAAAATCTTGAAAATGTATTAAAATGTTATTTAAAGTGAACATTTTTTACTCAAATCTTTGCTTCTGGGGTTCCATGGAACAAAATATTTTGAGATGGGGGTTCGGTGGCCAAATCCATGTAATTATGTGGATCGTTGACATGAAAAAGTTTGAGAACCACTGATATAAAAACATATGTTTTTCAGAAAACTGTTAAGGTTTAGAAGACATTTGTAGAATCAGCCTCAGGTCTTGATGGGTTAAGTCAGAGAGTGTATACAGTAAATGGAACAAAATTGACGTATGTTAGGGTGCATTTGTACACTCTCTGACTTGAATGAACACTGAGGATTAGTGAGTGTAAAAGAAAGAAAGTGGGCTACAGTGAGAGAGGGAGAGAGAGAGAGAGAGAGAGAGAGAGAGAGAGAGGGATGGGGGTGTATCTCCTAGACTCCAGGAAAGGCCAGAGGCGTTTTGAGGCGCGGTCCCAGACATAATTATCCCAGGACATACTCTGTGTCTCTTAAGCACACACGCACACTAATCAGCCGCTTCAAAATTAATCCCAGACTCCCTCTCCGCATTATCTCATTTGTTTGTGTTTATGAGACTGGGATAAATACAGAAATACATGAAATATGGTTCTGAGAAAGCCCCGGGTCCCCCTTTTGCGCTAAACCTTACCCAGTACAGAATACCTAATCACTGGTATGGCTGTTTTCTCACTCTCTGCCCCGAGGGTGAAGAAGGGAATAATATGCTACGTACACAAACACAAGCACACAGAGATGCTCCGTCAGAGGTAACCAGAAGTGGCAGTTTGCTTGGTGCTGATGAGAGCAGACTGCACACCCACAGGCCGCCTGGGTTAACGTACTCCACCGTCGTGTTCTGAGCGATATTGGGTTTCCTAATCAAAATGCCCCCATTGGCATTGACTTTGACTTGATTTGGCAAGTTGTTATCCTCAGCAATTCTGTCTTATTTTGTTGTCCCATATCCCTGCTTCTTATTTTGTATCAGTTTTGTTTCCTTTTTTTTTATTATTCTTTTGGATAAAAAAGCACAAACACGGCTCAACCCAGCATCGTTCCTGCCTTGTGCCTCGCGCACCAAATCTCCCTCCCGCCTGCTAAAACGTGAGCTCGCAGACAGGACGGGCAATCTGGCAGACGGCTGCGCTAATGGTCCTCGGAGCCGCGATGGGGGCGTGGATGTGAAACTGAGCGGCTGTGGGCAGTTGGTTGCCTTGGCATCTCTCGTCCTCCGTTCCGCTGCGTCTGCAAGCACCGCGTCATGGGGTGAGCTCAGGTGTACTTTGAGATGTCTGTAAAATACAAGCAATGGAAATTGACACCGTGGAATAATACTACGATATGAATTTCATTGAAATGTCATTGAACATGTTTCAGTCATTCATCGTTATACCAAACGCCCCTCTCAAGTTGTTTTAATTAAATTTTAGGCACAATATTGATGGAGAAAGGGAGAGGAAGTGTTGAAGGGGACACTGATTTTAGAGCACCCCCAGCAGCACACAAGTAAATCTGCTCACAACTTCCGCCGTCTCCCGCCAACATGAGATTGGCTGGAGACTATGGGCTCTTGTTACTCCCTGCTGTCCACTCTGGATTCTATGACCGTCCATTCATCTCTCCCATCTCTGTCCCATAGAGACGTACGCAGGCAGCTACAGTACAGTACAGCCTTACACGCAGCTCACAGCTCCCTTATTCGCTAGCTATCCGAGCTCTCTGTGTTACACCTGTGATTGCCACAGTGGGATTGCAGTGGTGAGCTGTGGTGGATAAAGTACTCATATTTTGTTATTTTGTACTTAAGTAAAAGTATCAATACTGCAATGTAGAAATACTCTGTTACAAGTAAAGTCTGGAATTAAAAATTGACTTCAGTAAAAGTACAAAAGTATTGGTATCAAAATGTACTCAAAGTACCAAAAGCATAAATTACTCATTATGTAGAATGTCCCGTTTCACAAGTTTTCAAATGTATAAAATGAAAATAGCAGATCTACAAGCTCACAATGCGTCGCAACGCGATGATTGACAGGCAAAATCCCTCAACAGCGACACCCGCAGGCAAAGATTTATTTTTTCATTGCAGTTGAAAAGGCTTTAGAAATTTGAGAGAAAAACACCTGCCATGGATCAATGGAATGGATTTTTTTGTTAAAACTTTTTATACACGTTTGAAGGACCATGACAAAGACTTCTAATGTGTGGTAAAACTGAACGTCATGAAACCTTTAAGTACAGTAAATGTACCTAGTTACTTTACACCACTGGTGGTGAGCAGCCAATCCTCTCCTTTCAGCAACAAATAACTAGAGGAGTAGCAGTGTCACCACTGAGAAGAATGAAGTCTCTCCCACATGTACTGTATAGGTTTTGATAGAAAAAGTATTTGACTCCAGCTGTGGTCCAGACACATTGATGATGACTATACTGTTTGTACAGCCTGAAAGGTTGTCTACCTTGCTGGCTATAATGTTATTTGTTTTATTTTACTTTTTCAAAAATATAACCGTTATTTTATCGGAACTTTTGCCCAAGGAGGTGTTTGTGTAGCCAAATTCAGCCAAAAAAATCTTATTTTATATGATAGTGTGGGTGTAGTTTATAGTTACTTTAAAAAGGAAAAGAAAGGACCTAAAATACCGTAACCCATTAAAACTGGTGTCATTTTAGATTTTTGTGTTGGCTATTCAAAAATAACAGATATACAAGCTCACAGGGCAGCACAAACTGTACATCTGCAGGCATTTGTAGAATTGGCCTCAGGTCTTACTGGGTTAAATAAAATATCAATCAAAGGTTATTTTCTTCAAATGAATTAGAGTTACAGTATATATAGATTATAAACAAAAGAATAGAGCACGTAGAGTATACAAGAGGATGACATGCAACGCAGGTCCTGAGGGAGACTTCAACCCAGGGCCTTGTCATTACGTGGTGAACGCATTAAGTGGTGAAGCCTGTGTTTGTTCTTTCAGTTTGTGAAGGGAACAGCAGCAAGGCATGAGTGTTTTTTATTTCTGTTTCAATCCCTCTTTCTATTTCCATTTAACTGTGGCTATTTATCATAGTGTGTTTGTTTAGTGTTTAGTTGTAATTTAGTTAGTTCTTTTGTACTGTGTGAAATTATTGTAAGGAGGTTGTTAGTGTATATAATATGTATTTATATACAGTATGTCAAATGTGTCTAACACAGGGTGTGAGAATGCCAAAACAAATGCACGGCTCAACTATGCACACCTCAAGTTGCCTTGATTTGTTTTTAATGTGAAGGTGGTTTATGTAAATTCTGCACTATAAATGATTATTGGCATCACTGAAATTACAGCGACACTCAATCTGAACGTTTTCTCCCATGCAGGTTGCCATGGCAGTGGCTAATACTCTACATTACATGAAATTATGTTGAATTCGTCCTCCACCCAATAAGTACGTATATGAATATCTAATGCAAAGAAATAGCAGACGATCATAATATTCTGTTTCAGTTAGATTTGTGACAAGGCAATGTTTTTACTCAATTCCCTTTGGTGAGATTAGATAGAAATTGTGGCCAGGCCCTACAGCATATTATCTTCAATGCAACATCCACTCAACCCCAAAAATTGTAATCACATGTTGAGGGGCCTCCATCTCCAAAAGCTCTTTCTGTTCTGCCCATAGGGGGTGGCAAGAACGTGAGTACCGGTACTTGCACTGTCTGTCGTACTCTATATCCCCCCGCAGCTTCCCCATGTCCTGATGGCTGCACCCCATGACTGACACAGACCTGGGTAGGCAACCCGGCCTTGCGGAGATCTGCTTTCTGAGGAGCACGCTGTTCTGGTTTATTGAAAAATGAACTTTTCAGGTAGTCTGATTTGTATAAATCTGAATGAATTGTTTATTTGTATCTTGATTATCAGGGCTTTAAAGATAGAGTGAAACTCCTCGGGTGTTTGGGGGAAAAAATGGTATCTGGTGAACAAGAGAGAGTGATGGATAGGCTGAATGAGAGAAGAGATGGATCGAGGGGAGAGAGACAGAGTAGGGGGGAGAGGGGGGGGCGTGGAATGAGACAGGAAATGAAAGGCTTTCTCAGGTTTCTCTCCCCGTGACCTCATCAGTGCGATCATGGGTTTTATGAGCTCTCCCCTCTCGACGCCCACACACCACCTCACACGCGCCAGGACACACACACTCAGAGTCACATATTTCATTCACTGGCTCCGTGGACACGTTCATATGTTTTTGTCTTTCTTTTCCTTTTTTTCTCTTTTCTTACTTTTTTTTCCTTCACACTCTCATCATTAACCTCTCACACACTTCATTTGTCAGCTGCTGCTGCTGGCAAAGCACAAACACTGACGCAGACAAACAGAGAGAGAGAGCGAGAGAGAGAATGGTGTCTTCATATTGCGTTATCCTTAGGACAGCAACTTTAGGGGAATGGTATGGACTGTGTAATGTTAAAAATCAATTGTTTTACCTGGGCAATTTTATACAATATACAAGATATACTGTACTGTACGCATGTATGCATCAAATTTACATATTGTATCCCCATTTTGCCCTCTAGGTATATAAGCGTGCACACACACACACACACACACACACACACACACACACACACACACACACACACACACACACACACACACACACACACACACTAGGATGCCACAGCGATGCCTGAGGGGAGGGGATGCGGCTGTTTGCGTCTCACCTCATCAACAGAGCTTATAAAAGCTTTCCCTAAATGAGGGGGAAGATAAATGGCATCGCGCAAGTGAGCATCTTATTAGCAGCCTGCGTTTAGCTGAATTTCCTTGGGGAGGGAGAAACCAGCTCTCTCCTCTTTGGAGGCGATCTCCTGAGCTTAGCTATCTCTTTCTCAGTCTCCCCCCCACTCTCTCCGTCCTATCCCTCCCTCCAGGCCATCTTGTGTGCTGATATTCATTACCCTCCTCCCCGCCAACCATTATCATAACTACGTTACCCACAATCCACTGACCCCTCCAGCCCTGCTGCTCATCTCCCCTAAGTGGATAATGCCTTCTGTGTGTGTGTGTGTGTGTGTGTGTGTGTGTGTGTGTGTGTGTGTGTGTGTGTGTGTGTGTGTGTGTGTGTGTGTGTGTGTGTGTGTGCGTGCGTGCAAATCATGAGTGTGCATGTTTATTTTAATGAGTCTTAAGGACATTACTGGATGAGATTGAACATGGGGGGTTGGGGAGCACGGGCATGGTGTGGTGAGCGACAAGCCCCTCCAGCAGTGGTGGAAAAAGTACTCACATTTATTACTTAAGTAAAAGTATCAATACTGCATTGTAGAAATTCTCTGTTACAAGTATAAGTCTGGAATTCTAAATTTACTTGAGTAAAATTACAAAAGTATTGGTATCAAAAGGTACTTAAAGTACCAAAAGTAAAAGTACTAAAATGTTTGAAAATAGCAGATCTACAAGCTCACAACGTGTCGCAATGCGACGCGTTGTGACTTGTGAGCTTGTAGATCGGCTATTTTCAAATAGCCTAGGTATAAAATAGGGCTAAAGTGTTTAATGTATGTTTTATAATATAATAATTTATATCTTCAAAGTAACTTGTAACTAAAGTTTTCAAGTAATTGTAGTGGAGTAAAAGTACAATATTTGAGATGTAGTGGAGTAGGAGTAAAAGTACTGAAAATTGGAAATACTCCAGTAAAATAAAAGCACCTCAAAGTTGTACCAAAGTACAATACTTGAGTAAATGTACTTATTTACTTTACACCACTGCCCTCCAGCAGTGACTCTTCCCTGGCTAAATATTTTCTCTAACAGCCCAGGTGTTCCCCCAGCCCACCAGCAATTGGACACACACGTAGACACACGGGCACATTGAGTATATTGCAGCGGGACAATGATTTATGTCGCTGCTTGTATGCGCCATCCTGGTATGCATCAAGTCCTTTACAAGGAGTGAGAGAGAGATCAAAAGGAATGAGAGAGAAACGAGAGTAAAATGTAGGATGCGTACTCGCACGTGGACACAGACACAGACACACGCACACCCCCACACACTTGAATTACATTCAACCTGCCTCGGTGGTTGTGTGCTTTGGTGCAGGGTTTGACTCTATTTGTTGACAATGTTCCCTCTGCCTGACAAGATCAATTGTCCAGATGAAAACAAGTGGAATTAGAACGTGTGCGCGTGTGTGCGTGCGTGTGTGCGCGCGCGTGCAAAAAAAAATAGGCCCCTCCCAATAATTTTGGAAGCCAATTACAGCCTGCCGGGCGGTAATTTTGGTGAAGATTTGTCCCAAAAATATTCTTCTCATCAGCCAGTATCAACCGGGGCGTGTGTGTATGAGTGAATATTCTTCATGAAATACTGTATGGTGTTTTTTGTAAAAAAAAAAAGAATAATAAAAACATAGGCCCCTCCCACTAATTTTGGAAGCCAATTACAGCCTACCGGTAATTTTGGTGAAGATTTGTCCAACAAATATTTTTATCATCAGCCACTATTAACCGGAGCAAACACACACACACACACACACACCACTATATTGTTATATAGTGAATTGCCAGCTTGCCTTGTATACACACACACACACACACACACACACACACACACACACTTTACCATTGAATGGCACATTACTGACATTTACAAATGCAACACACACACACACACACACAAACACACGGCTCCCTCCAGCGGAGCTGTGAGATCCGTTCAGGGACAACGAGGCCTCTTCCTGTTCCCGGGTCGCGACCGCGGTTGGTGGCTTGTAGTTGATTGACGGCTGAGTGTTTGGGTTAGCCCGCCTCCTCTGGGGATTCGCTATAGGCTAAGCCTTTATCTACACATCCCATATAGGACACCGGCTATATCACACACACCCACGCAGAATGTTAGACACGTACTCGGGCCAGTGTACGCACACACACACAACTCACACAAACCTAGTGTCCCAGCTTTCACACATCTCATATGCATATCTCATGTTCATCCCACAGGGAGGCCAGTCTCGCTGCATAGCAACACTGTGTCAGGGAGAGGAAGGAAGAGGGCGCTCGGGGGGGATTGTCTTACCAACACACACAGAAAACACACTGGGAAATGTTCTCCTGAAACAGAAGGTGATTGACTGGTCCATCCGCCACTGCGTTCGCCAATACTCCCAATACAGTGGATGCGGACCCAGCGGTGGGTTCTCTTCTAGATGGTCTGTTCGGGGTCACGATGCAGATTAAAGAGAAAATGTATTGTGCTATTTAAAGGGGTGGAAGTGATATGTTTTTGTAAAAGAATTTAAATAAAAAATAATAAAGCTCTGTATTCCGATCCGTAATCAGTGCTATAGAGTGTTCAGTAACAGGGGACTCCCCGTCTCTCTCCAGCTCGTTAGGAAACGGAAAATACATTTTCAGGCTGGGATGCCAATTTTATCCATTCAGGAGAGGGAACTGCACAAAGATCATCCTTTATCAGCTTCAGTTCATAGTGTTCCCGTTCAAAATGTGTCTGCTCAATTTTTGTGTTTCATCACTTCCAATTCCATTTGTTTATCCTGTATCCTGTATGAGCTCTTTCTTCTGATTGGATAAACTTGGCACCCCTACTTGGAACATATATTTTCTGTTTATTAAAGAGCCAGATTGACGGAGAGACCCCCTGAACAAACACTCGATAGCAATTATTGCAATAGGAATACAGAGCTAAATTTACACCAGCTTTAATATGTGGGGTCACTGTCTTCATGGTCACTGTGACATTCTGATGTAAACCAGTTGAGAACCACATTGTGACCACATTGAAAGAAACACAACTGTAGCCATTTCACTTGTTTGAAGATGTTCGCTCTTCCTGTGCCACAGGCAAGAGCATGCACTGCAGCTAAATTATGCATTGTCGTGACAGATGATGTAGAAACCTAGCTAAGACAGCTGTAATGTGACATTCTGAATTTCTGATCTGTGGTGATACCGCCCCCCCCCCCCCCCCCACACACACACGCACACGCACACGCACACAGTTCACTTTGATGTGCCTTGTAATGGGCTGCAACCACATTTTTGCAGTGGAGGTTTACAGTCAAGACTGTTTGCACGCTACACGTGCAGCAGGCGGCTGTGGTATAATTAGCACTCATTTCAAAATGCGTTGAGCTTAATTAGTGGTCTGTAACAGATAGTTGTGGTGAGGGTTATTTGTCACTGGGCGTGATGTAGCAGATATACAACCACAGCATTGCAGGGACTGCACTGCCGTGTCATTGGCTTACAGACAGACAGACTTAGAGACAGTTTATGGGCACAAACCAATATACATGTAGAGAGAACTCGGTTGTAAGCGTGGCAGGAAAGCAAAATTCTTGTCCCCCAGCCACAGTTGCTGATGGACTACAATATTCACCAATCGCACTACTTTGCAAACCAAATATATTTTATAATAAATAGAACTGGGCCTAGAAATGATGGCTGATTACCTGCAAGCTGTTGTTTCACTCTAGTTGAACGTGTGTGTCTGTATGTGTTTGTGTGTATGGGTGTGTGGGGGGGGGGGGGGGGGGGTGAAATAGACTAGAAATGTATTTATTTTTAATGACAAATTAAATAAAACCTGAAAAACAACTACTACTGGCAGTGTGCACAATTAACTTGCCGCTTATCGGTCCAGCCATTCGTGAGATTAGCTCACAGGCAGACAGACATACGCATGGACAGACCCTCTTAAAGACTGCTATGCTCCTGCAGAGTAACACCGTAAAAACTCTGGCCACTTTCTCTTCTGATCTCTCACCCCATTTTGACAACAAATTGTCCTTTAGAACTACTGTCATCACTCCAGTTCCCATTGTTAGGCGCATCAGATGTAAAACTACTTAAGCCTCCGTCGCACATGTCAGGTGTCAGCCCACCCAAAGTGCTGATCGTTAGCCTAGCTGCTATTAGCTGTTAGCAAGTATGGAGAGGGGAGGAAGGAAGGAAGAGGGAATGAATGTATTTAGTCAAAGTAGCGTCGGGCCCCTGTTTGTCCCAGACAGACTAATGAAGATCTATACTTCCTGTAAGTGATTGAAACACTCAGAAACAGGAAGTGCTCGGTTCCATACGCCTGTCGACACTGACTGCTGGGATGGCGCTCGGCATTATAGCAGCTGTCCGACAAATGCATGTTAGTCTCGTAGCCAGATGATCACAGCTCTCCACCGGCTGATACGTCTGGTGACTTATAAATTCAACGAAAACTGACCTTTAGACAAAGTATTTTAAATGTAACTGTGCTTTTTTACATTTTTTGCCTAATAAAATATTCAATCAATCAATACAGAGCCACCTTCCTGACAATATCGCCGAGACAGTTTGTTTATTTTTGGACCACAATTCTTATATGAGACGATTCTAAGATAACCCAATGTTATTCTCCATAGAGAAATTACTTCTGCGACCCAGGGGATGAACGAGTGGCGTCAGGACTTCTGTACTCTATTACTTTGAGATTTACTTAGGCTATCTTTCCTGACATTTAGATGTATTTGAAATGTTAATGAAATGCTCAACTGTCGTTCAAGTTTAAAATAGCGTGGAAATAAAAGGGTCATCTTGACAATTGTTTTGTCAGACTTCCCTCTTCTCAGACTGACAGTCATTAGCGTCAGCACTTCAAAGCAGTTAAGCTGAGATTGTTACCACAGCTGCTACTGTACCAAGCGCTAAGTAACATCTCCAGCTTCAACAGGCCCCTCAGGGCTAACACGGGGTTAGCAGGCTGTGGTGGCCTGTTTGTTTAGCTGTATGTTTCAGCAGGTCATTAATACCCAGGGCTAATAGTGGTGTCAGTAGCATTAGCACACATGGGGGCAATTTCCTTGACGCAGATTAATTTGGGATGTGGAGGATTAGCTTCCTAGCTACATTGGTTTACCCCGGAGTTAACATTTTGAAAGCAAAGGTCAAAGGTTAAGGTAGGGGACAGCAACCTCAGTTCTTGTGTGGTTGTGATTTATCCTGTGATGTTCTGTAAGCCTTATTCAGAAGCTCCATCTATTCAATGATCCCATGTGTCCTTGAAAAGACTGGTTTTCCAGTCTTGGAAAAAAAAGAAAAGAAAAACGAATGTCATGGAAGCTTTGGCAAGCTTTCAAACACATACAGGTTCCTCTCTGTCTTTCCCCCAGAATTGTATATGCAGGGGCTACTTTTCAAGAAAACCATTATGCCATGGGAGTATTCCCTTGGCCACACATTGCATATTCACCATCATATTAACATATCTACATGTCATGGCAATTTTCAATACTGCAGCACCATAATGTCACATATAAAGTGGGGAATACTGAGTAATATTGACCTCGGGTTCTTGTGTGTTTCTTGAAGGTAGACTGGTGTCTGGTGAGAGTTTCCCCTTCTGTTCTCAGAGTTACAGCTGATCTACTACAATAGGCGCAACTGGCCTCAGCTCAGACCAGGTATGTTTTTTTTTTAGCACATATGCTGCCATAAAGTTGTGAAGGCCAACAGTAGGCCAAACAATAATGGAATATATCACAACCCGGTGGCCATGACAGTTTCTGATGCCTCTAGCATAGATTCTGCTCTGACCCACGGGAGAATGGAGGTAGGCAGGCAGGCATCGCCATGACATTTATGCATATAGGACACCTATCAAAATTGTATTTCATTCTATTTTGTCTTCCTAAAAAGTAAGAATAATACAAGTTTAGATGAAATATTGTCCCTCAGACTTTCAGTTCTGCCTTTTGGAGCCGGTTCGTCCAAGCTTGTGTTAATGTTGGGAAATTGAACGGTTTGAATCCATTTAGAATCTGTTAAAAATGCCATGTAGTTTTACATGGGCCCTAGGAGCCATCTTGTGATGGGAGTCCAGTATCTTGTTGGCAGTGGAGACGTTTAGAAGAGCAGCCCAGCCTGGACTATTATAAGCCCCAGTGATTCCTTATGCCAGGGGGGTTTCTCTGAGGTTCACTGGTACATGTTTGGTGTTACATGATGTAGTTACCATGTTCTGAAGTGTTCCAGTCCATCTGATCACAATTTATTCCCAGAGCTCAGAAACACTTCAGTGCCAAATACAATATGAGGTTCATGGTGTATAAAGACATTGTTTGGGCTCTGGGTGCAGAGAAAAACCCAATATAAACCAAGTGGTGCCAGGCACAACAAACGCCGGGCCCCTTTAAACAGAAGTAGCTGGGCCTTTCAAGGTCAAAGGTCATGTTACAAAATGAAAGACCATACAGTATGTTACGTCCTATTTATTCATATCGTGTACGTGCTTCTTACAGGCTTTTTTTTCTTCAAATATTAGTGGGAAATGTTTTGACTGAGGACTTTGACCCCCCAAACTATGAAACCTACCTACAGTATCTTCAAATAGGATTATAGTTCAGAAATAGAATAGTTTGACGAATTTAATGTACATATGATATTATGGCCGTAGTCACTCTTTTCTTCAGGGCCTATTTTTGGATAAACCTTTTAACTCGATGCACACGTGCATTAAAACAATGCATTAAAATGCAGCGAAAAACTAACAAAACATAAATGCACTGTAAAATGTTGGTTACAGTATCTCAAACAAGTTTAACATATCTGCTATTATTTTCATGCAATACTGAAATCAGTGGCACCCAATGGCTTCCTCGGAAAAGAAAGTGTGTATGCTTTGGAAAATGGTCAACGGAAATGTCAAGTATACCGTGAGTCATGGTCACGCCAGACCACCATATGGTTCTTTTGAGGTACAAACTGATTAATGTTTGTGACCCCAGAGTCTCTGAGGGAGAGGCGGCTGCGTTGAAACGTCACTCAATTTGTACCTTGGTTGAAGGGCATGCAATACTTTGCTGCTTTCTTACATTTTAAGGCGTAAGACAAAATTAGACAGTCCTCAGAGGTTTAATGAGGTTTTTAGTAGAAATCTGTTTGGGTAGGAACCAGCTGTGGTGAGGGTAAATGTCTTGCATTGACATGTTCCTTGTACGCCTTAGCATGAATGTAATAGAGCCAAGCTCAATTACGCTGAAGACAGTCTTTAGATAATGATCTTCTCGAGTTCCAAGTGGAGTGGTGTTTTGTTAGATAACAAATAAATCATTGTACTACTCTTTTTTGGGAAAGCACAGAGGGTTACAGATATAGATGGATAATACTAAATAAACAACTGCAACCCGGAGTAGAACCAGAGCATTGATGTTTGTTTTACTTTACGAAATGCAATTTAGATTCCGTCTGTTTTAGCGTACCCCGAGGACTACAGCGTGAGCCTCGTTCATCCCATCTAGGTTGCTGACGCCAGACGAGTCATTCCTCTCACATCACAGCGCTATCTCTACAGTATCATTAGGAACTACTCTGTGGCCTGTGTATTTCAAAGTCGTTTAGACACGGAGCGTCCATATTCAGTGTAATCTGTAGAACGTGGTTTGGCGTGCCCTCGGCGGTTGGTGTTTGATAGGATGCACCCACGGGGTCGTTTATTGCCAAGCAAAATTCATGACAGCGGGCACCGAGCCGACCTCCTACCGACAAGAAAACAAGGGACACATCGGAGAAGAGAGGATTTAACCAAGAATTTATTTTAGCTGTTTGCCCTCCAGGGACTGTTTCCAGTTGCTTTTGTTTGTGTTTTATTCCCTGTTTGGTTTCCTTGTAATGATGGAGAAATATTGAACTTTTTTTTTTTTTCCTTCTGAGGAAAATAAATTGCGTTGCTCAATGAAACCGAGCCGGTTTTATTGGGTCATTGTTGCGCAAACAAATATTGAAATGTATACTAAGCAGCTCTCTGAGGAGGAATACGTTTTACTTGCTGTTTGGTGAATTAAATGACAGGCTGCCATCTCCTGGAGAAATTCCTCTCTTCCCCCAGTGAGGTTCCTGTCCGGGCGAGTGCAGCCTGGAATGTGGTGGAGTTGGACAGAGAGAGATAAATACTGTCTGGTCCACTGCCGTATGAGATGCACAAAGTAATGATTGTATTTGTGATTCAATTGAGTTCTGGTGGACCCAAACAGAGGAGGCTGTGTGTGTCACATTTGAGTCAGTTGAACAATGGATTCCTGTGCAGAAAAAAATAAAAACATACGTCAGAATAGGCTTGAAAGTCAACATAATGTCGGTGGTGTATGCAACCAGCCTGGATGAGTTTTTACTCAAGAACCGGGAACCCCCCAAGAGAGAGTGGGGGGGGGGGGGGGGGGCAGTTTATCATCAGTTGGTCCATGTGCCACTCTGCTCGTGTGTCATCTGTCTTCACTCACGTACTGTATCTACACTCTGTTCCTATACCCATCCTCTCTTTCTTTTTCCTTCCAGGCTCTGAGACTATACCTCTCAGGTTGCTTCTGCAGCAGTGATGTCATGCCATGCTCTGGATGGTTTGAAGTTTAGACACACACTTTATCTGTGTGTCTATAACCACATACAGTGGTCCAAGACTGGACCTCAGTATGACTGTTAATCTTTCTCAACCCTCCCTATTTTCCCCCATTTCTCTCCGGCCCATTTCTCTGTTTGTCCTCTCACTTTTCCAAAACCCCATCTATAACCAAAGCCTCCATGTATCCCTCCCCCCCCCCCTCTCTGTCTCCCTCTCTGTCTCTCTCTGTCTCCCTCCCTGTCTCCCTCTGTCTCTCTCTCTCTCTCTCTCTCTCTCTCTCTCTCTCTCTCTCTCTCTCTCTCTCTCTCTCTCTCTCTCTCTGGAACAAACAGCCTGGAAGGTAGTTTAATCCTCTCTTTCTTCATCTCGGAAAAAAAAAATGTACAGTGGGTGTTGATGCCCGGCCAGGGTGCACCCATGCTTGACCAGGGGAGTGTACTGTATAGTACGAGTGAGGAGGAGGAGAGGTGGTGGGTGTTTTGTGTTAAGGGGTGCAGCAGGAGGAAAGAGTGATGGAGAGGAGGATGAGGTCAGGGGAGAGAGAAAAGGAGGATGGGAGTGTACAGGATTGAGGGCTTGAGGAAGACAGCGGAGGAGGTGGGAGGAGATGGCAGGAGAAGAGGCCAGAAGAGTGACGGATTGTGACACTTAAGAATCCTTCCAGCTTCCTTCCATGGTTTATTTTTTTTATCAGCCATTCCTCTGCTTCTCTCTGTCATGTCTTGCATCCTCTACTAATTTATTTCTCCTACAATGTATTCCTTTATATCCCCCTCCCCCCCTGCTTTGTTCTGGTGTTGTAATCATAGGCCCCTCATTTCCAGAACACTAGTAGTCACTATTAGTGTGTTGGATCCCACTTTCAGAAAAGCTGGAATTTCCTGACATCTCTGGGCCAAAGCGGGCCGCACCGGGCCATGTCAAATCTGTTCCGGCGTCGGACGGATCCAAAGGGTCAGATATGACCCCACTCCCTGCTCCAGCATTGTTCTCAATAGGAGGGGAACATTTGAACCTGTAATATTATTAGTGTGGTTGAACCACACTATAGTACTTGGGCGACTTTATTTATTTATAGAGCAACCCCAAACTTTTGGCACGTTACTCCTCCCACAGTTTTGGCGGCACACACACAAGCCATATGTCAAATCGACTGGCTTCATCGGTAATCATGTGCTTCCATTTTGCTAAGCGATATGTTGTATAGTTTAATTTATATAATTGTTTTTCTTGAATACATTTTATCCATTGACTTGAATGGGAAAATGTGAAAACTCCCATTCAAGTATTTTTCACACATAAACTGTAGGAGGTTCACGTCATGTGTCCTACGCTGGAAAAAATATTTGCACCAGTCGACGCTATAACAGCCCACTTAACGTTTCGGCCTATACCTCTTGAACCGTAGGTCGTAGAATCAAAATAAAAAAATCCCTAGATTCATTGGACCATCTTTGCTCCTCCTCCTACAAACTTTGTCCAAATCTCACAAGAATTGGTATGCATGATCTCTTGACCCATGTGATAAAAAAATATGTAGGCAGCATGTTGATAGTCCACACCGTTTGTCTGTAATTGGCTGATTGAACAATCCCCTCAAAAGGAAATACACACAATCTCAAGAGTGATGTAATTGACTTGCAAAATGGGTGGGAGGGCACAATTTCTTAAAAACAGTACGCAGGATACGATCAGCACCACACTTGAATCGCATGTTGCTTGGCCTCCAACGCTATTCCTCCCAGCATATTCCTCACGTCCCTGCGGCCGCAACCCACGACTCGTATCGGGGCAACCAAACTTGCAATTTCCCGAAATTGCACCTTCCTAGTTACATGTTCAATTGTTCCCCTCTGAAATGCTGAACTTTGCTCCATGGTGAGGAGGAAACAAATTTAGATGGGAGAAAGTGAAAGATAAGTGGTAAAAGATCAAGGGAGTAGAAGATTGAAATTAAACCATAGTAGGAGACTGTGTTCCTTAGAGGTTCAGCTTGAAGTCACATCTGCAGTATTGGTGTGATGTCTACACGTTGCAGTACATTTATTTTAGCTACAGTGACGTTACACCCTATAGTATGTGTGAATCATCATCCATTTTTATGTGTGCAGACTCCCGCCCAGGACAGACTTCAGACACGCCTCCTCAGGAACCCATTTGATTTGGCATTAGGAAACCTTTGCGACCGCATGCCCTTGATGACCCCTGGCAGGGTTCGAACCCACGACCATCCGCAAAAAGAAGTGTGCTCTAACCACTATACTAGGGCAGCCTAGTATGGGTGAATAGTAGTGGAAGGGAATTAACACGTGAGTCACTGTGTTGCGGAGGCATGAATAAAGTCTTTGAAAACGAATTTGATCATTCCATATTCAGTTTTCATTTTGCAGGTGCCTGCACTTAACCATAATGATACAGTACTTAACCATAGTTACGAGCTTGGACAAAATATATATATCGCTGTATGTCATCCATCTCACAAACTCAGCGCTGATACCTTTATTGTTCATTTACGTCCAAAACAATGGCAGACTTGGCAACACCTCCAAATACCCATATATACAGTCTCAAAGAATACTGTCACTCACTAATGTTTAGTTTTTATATGGTTGCTTTGCAGAATGGATTCTTCTGTGGTACAGTTGTATTCAATGATTTTCCTTGACTGAGGGTCTATTTATATGCCCCCGCGATGCGACGCGTTGTTGGCTTGACGAGCTGTTCTTGTCAGCAAGCGACGTGTCGTGTGATGGACTATAAATTGAGCTTTGGGCTCATTTATACTTTTATTTCACCACCCTTTGGAAAGGTGTCGAGTGACGAAGTATAACTTAACCTTCACACTCTTAATTCTCCACTTTGGCCCCCTTTATACCCAGCCATGGAAAAATAGGAGAAATATGAGAACTCCTGAATCTTGAATTGTTCCTACAACTCATAGAAACATGAAAACATTATGATGGTTGCAGAAAGGGGAAAGGGAAAAAAATGCCCCCCCCCCCCCCCCCCCACGCACACACACGCACACACACACCCTCACAGATTTATTCCAGTGAAACTTGAGAGGGTAATTAAGACTAATGAAGATTCATGTGGAACGCAACAGGCTGTGAGCGCAGCACTAAATCTATACCACAGGAGAGAGAGAGACAGAGTGAAAGAGAATGAGTTTTAATTTTAACTCTGAGATTGTACAAATCTCACAGTTAAAAGTACATTTGTACAATCTCAGAGTGAAATGAACACTGAGGATTTTACTGTCTATCTACACTGTGTGTGTGTGTGTGTGTGTGTGTGTGTGTGTGTGTGTGTGTGTGTGTGTGTATATATACTTCACCTGACTGTGGAAAAATTCATTGGTATGGTTTGCTGGAAATCTACATTTCCTCTTTGTTCCACCACGCGACACCCAATCAATTGCTAACCTGATACCCGCGCGGTTCTGCCAGTCGGCCAATCATGTGAGCGCTGGGTGGTCATGTGATACTCCAGGGACAGTGGGCACCCCATTTGTAACATACAGTTAACTGTATAATGATGTGTCGACTCCCTTTAGCCTGGAAACTATGTATTTGTGTGTGTGTGTGTGTGTGTGTGTGTGTGTGTGTGTGTGTGTGTGTGTGTGTGTGTGTGTGTGTGTGTGTGTTATTATAATGATCTGTCTGCTTTTGCAAAATGCAGAGTGGCTCAGAGCCTTCCTGACTGTATACAGTGTGTACCCAAATATTAGGGGGTAAAATTGTGTGTTTTGAGTTAGTACAGTAGGTAGGTACATATACGTGTGTGTTTGTGTTTGTCGGCCGATCTACACTAGAGAATTTTCGCACACACGACGCACACACACGCATATACACACACGCGCACTTTTAGATCCAGTCCTATTTTAAAAGTCTGCGTATGGGGGACACGCGTATCCGCGTGCCTGGTGTAGCCGGTATCATTGATAATCAATTGGATCTAAACAAACACGCTGTACGCACCACTCATAGCGCATACGCTCGCTTTGAAAAGTCTGGTGTAGATCGGCCGTAAGTGTGTGTGGGTGTGTCTGTGTGTGTGTGTGTGCATACATGCACTCCTCACATCTCTACCTCCATACTGTTGGCTCTCAACTTCAAGGGTTCCAAAGGTCAGACATTGTAATATCAATCCCAATAGCTGCTGCTAGTTTTGTTTGTTGTCTGTCTTCCATGTGAAGTCGCTTTTGGATTCGTTTTTTTGCCAAAGAAGCTGCAGAGACAATATTTGTGTAGGACCAACCAGAACGATCTGGCTTCAAATCTACCTTCAGCCCTCCACCTGTGTGGCTAGCGGGACATGGCTAGCTTTCAATTCAAAATCTGCTTATTCATGCAACGACAAAAATAAATACCATATCTCTCCTTGGCGAGAGCTCTCTCTTTTATTCCAGATGTCTCTTTAATCCAGATGGCTCTTTTATTTTTATTTCATAACTGCGCTAACATCAACAGCGGACCTAAACCGTACCTCTTGAGTCTTGCTAATCAGAACCCGGGTCCATAATGGGACGTTGTAACCGACTCTGTACTTTCACCCATCATTTCCAAGGCAAACAGGCTGTGATTACAGTGGAGGAGTGTGATCCCTCCTTAATGGTTTTCTAACGGTCTCAGTGACAGCTCTGGGCCTGCCAGGGCGGATGGCTGTGGCTCTGCTACAGAACAGACCACTGTACCATAGGCAGAGACGAGGGAGGGCGGGGGGCATGGAGAACGGGATGGCGGGGGTCTGGTACAAGAAAACATAAAAAGAACGGCGGGACGGCAGCGAGAGGAGGAGGAGGAGAAGGGCGAGGGGAGAGCTGCAGTGTAGAGTAGAGAAAAGTGGAGGAGAGTATAGGATCCAGGAGGAAGGTGGAATGGCAGAAAGTAAAGGCGTATCCAAAGTGTTCCATCCAGTCATCCTCGCTTGTCCACCATGGCTGTTGATTTAAATCAAATGACAGTCACAGTTACTGAGCTTTGTTTAAAGTGGCGTGCCATGTTTGTGAAAGCATGTCAAACATCAAGCTAATGTGAAGCTAAAAGAGGACAGTGTGCTTTGCATGCAAGACGTTGTTAAATGTAGCTGGTTATTTTTCCTCCCCAGGTACATTAGGACAATTCTTGAAGAAGACTTGTTGTGGAGCTTATATGAAAATGGCCAGCATGATTAGCTCTCCTTACTGAAAATGGCAATGGAAGAAAAATTATGGACCAAAATATTGCTTAAAGCAGTGCCTTTCAACTGTTCTGAAAGCAGTTGTAGAAGCACAACATTGCAATTTGTATTGACCATGAAGTCACAACCAAACTGCTTGAAAAACCTTGAATGACTTGTAGGCTTACCTCAACAATACTACTCCAACTTCGACTGCTTGTTGTCCCATATTTAAATCACGACTGCTGAGAACAATTTTGTATCATCCAAACAGACAAATTATACCCATCTTCCCTTAAAAATTCCCCTACTTCGATACAGTACCCGTCGAAATATGTTGTCACAAACGTGGCTCAAACAAAGTGACACACAGAATTCCAGATAAACAACTTGTTTGTAGACCTTTAAATGGTGAGCTATCAGCTCACGCTGCGGCTCTTTCAGAGCGTATCGAATGACTCTACTACTCAGACGTGAAAATCGCTCTCTTATAGATGGGCATCAAAAGTGTGAGGAAAATTGGGGGGGGGAATAGATTTGATTTTTTCACCCGCCATTTATGGCAGGGAAATAAAAGAGAGGAGAAATAAAGAAAGCGGGAGAGTTGAAAAGAGAGCCGTGAATGAGAGGCAGTTATAGTCATCACGTTCTATCTCCTGAGCCTCTTTTGTGAGCTGCGGTTGGCTCACCAAGAGCCGTGTGTGTGTGTGTGTGTGTGTGTGTGTGTGTGTGTGTGTGTGTGTGTGTGTGTGTGTTTGGGTGACGGAGAACCGCTTAGAGAGAGAGTGAGTGCAGGCCAGACGTAGTGAGGCTGCCAGATTGCCGCTCTAGTCAGTCCAACAGGAACCATCGTTATTAATATTTTAGAGAGGGGCTACACTGACATGGGGCCAATTCAGACCCCCCCCCCCACCCCGGCTCCACATAAATCTATCCCACAAGATTCTGCTTCCACCCAGCCAGCTGGCAAAACCCAGCCTTGGGTTCTGGATGAGAAAGAGAGAGAATGAGCAAGAGAGAGAGACAAATGTCTGAAATATCCATCCATCCAATTATCTCTCTTTGTCTCTCATCTTTGGCAGTACTGGAGAAAGCAAGTCTCTCTCTCTCTCTCTCTCTCTTTCTTCCTCTATCACTCTCTTTCAATTTTCCTTGTACATGTGTGCACACTCACTCACTCAAAACCCAGTGATTTGCCGAATATCACTTCATAATGTTCATGTGAGTTCCTGAGGCAGACATTCCATACAGGCAGCTTGAGAAGTCACCTGCCACAAAATGTGCTAATGTGTGCTAATGCCGAACGCTTCACAGTCTTGCGTTACGTGCGTGTGCGCGCGTGTGTGTGTGTGTCTGTGCGTGCATGTGCGTGTGTGTGTGTTTGTGTGTGTGTGTGTTTGTGTGTGCTTGCTGCGATCAATTCCTACATTCACTCACCGCTAACTTAGCATAACCCGCTGTGGCCACTGGGTATTGGTCTCCCAGTGTAATTTAGTGGGGTAGAGGGTGAAAATGATACCCATGAGACTTAACTCCTATGGCCAACAGGTAACGCTGGCATGCTTCTCACCGCGGCCCCAAAAAATAACAATCATACCGCAGTGGTTGTGGAAATTATTCTAGCAGGAAAAGAATCGCACGCGGTAAACTGTCTGGGTGCTGCCCACCGACTTTTACGTTTTTTATTTATCGGTATCACAAAGAAAACACTTTTTTTTTTTTTTTTTCCCCACGATTTTTGTAACCCATTTATTTTCACCCGGTGCCAATTTCCTAAGTGATCCTGGGCACTACACCAGCCCTACACCAGCGCTACACCAGTCCTCATGCTTCCTTCAATGCATGAGAGCCAACTGACCTTCTTGTCACCTGACGGGGGAGTTTCCCCGGTAGGACGTAGCGTGTGGAAGGAACACGTTATTCCAACCAGTTTCCTTCCCCTCCATCAGGCGCCCCGGCTATCATGGGGGAGGCGGTATAGCGACCAGGATTAAGAAAACAGTTTTTAAAGAAAAAAAATATTGATTGATTTTAACAGTACATAGTACAGTCAAAGGTTATGCTACAAGGATAACACACAAAGCCCCATGGGGAGCTTGTTTCCAAATAATAAATACCATGATATTTTTTTATTAACGTTATATTATCATGAAAATCATACTGTTTTGCCAATATTTGAGGGCCCATTTGCAATATGTATAAATCAGGCCAAACCTAACCCCTAAACCTAACCTCTAAATGTCTATCCCTAACCCCAACCCCAAATCCAAACTCCAAAAACCCTTTCCCAAAAAACAAAAAAAACAAATAACATTCTCAAATTCTACTACACTTGTGGGAACATTTGGCCCTCAAAAGTATAGTAATACAAACACACACACACACACACATACACGTGCGCACACACAGGCACATATGTAGCGGCCGGCTAATTATGATGGTGTTAGAGTGTTCAGTGAGCTGAAACTTGGCTGCTGTGAGTCATGATGGATTGACCACTCAGCGTTCTGTATTGGACTTCATAATATTTACCCAGATACAGGCACACACCAAATGAATGGCTTTGACTACAGACGTTTCAATTTACACATATTTTTGGGTCTGGTTTTTCTGGCATTTTCAATTTAAAACAGTAGAGAAACTTCCCCTTGTTGTTAGCCTGTTGTCTTTGTTCTTGTTGTTTCTCTTTTATTATATTACCCGCTTGTTTCATTTTGTGTCTTTCATTCCATTTAGTCTTTTTTACCTCTTTTCTTTCAACTCTCGACCAGGTGCAGTCAGAATTTTAGCTAGAGGGGTTTTGGGATAGCAAAATGAGTTAATATAGCTCATAATCACTTTAACACTATTTTATACTTCGGCCATTCAATCAGGATTTTATATAATACAGATTTCTTTTTTTAACACAAATCTTCGCCTCTGGCACAAAAATTGTTCAGATGGGGTTCTGTGGCCAAATACATATCATGACATGATTGATTAAAGTTCTCAGTCGCCAAGACTGATTTCTGTCATTTAGATTCCATATAAGCCAGCATGTCTTCTATGGAAGCCTGTTGCACAGCGAAAATAGCCGATCTACAAGCTCTCAATGCGCCTTGTCGGCTATTTTCGGTTATTATTTTAAGATTGGCGCATTTTTATGGAAGCATCTTCCACAAAATCTTAATCATCTCGGATATATTATTTCATATAAAAGCAAAGGTTAAAACCTCAATCTCTGATTTTTTCACCTGGTTGACTTGAGTGTGGGGGGGGGGGGGCTCCTTTCACAAATCACAGGACTTGGCCATGCACATTTTTTCAGTCATGAGATTAAAATTTTCTTTAATCCGTGAGCACCGCACATGTACCCTGACGGGTCCTCAGAGGACCTCAGTGTGTCACTCAGAGGGACAATGGCAGGCAGGGCACAGCGCTGGCCCCCGAGGCACTGAGATTTACACTGTGTGTCTGCTTGGCTCCTTCACCTGGGAAAGGAAGCTCCGCTGTAACATTAACCTCACCACCTCAGGCTGCAAGCGCGCGCACGTGTGTGTGTGTGCGTGCGTGCGTGCGTGCGTGCGTGCGTGCGTGCGTGCGTGCGTGCGTGCGTGCACAATAGTTGCATTTGAGAAATAGACATGAGGACAATTTCCCTGCATGGGCCTCACAAGAGAAATGGTAGTTTTATGGTTAAAAAGTCGGGGAGTTAGAATTAGGAAAAGATTCAAGTTAGGATTAGGCAGTTAGAGGTTAGGTTTAGGGGTTGATTTATTTATGTTGTGCAGCAATGTCATGCCCCCAAAAATAGCAAATCTACAATCTCAAAAAGTCACAGCACGACATGTGAGCTTGGGTTTAGCTATTGGCTATTTGTATTTTTTGGGGCTGTAGGGTAAGGGCTAAAAATGACCAATAAAAAAAATAGCATTCATAAAATCACAATCCTAAAATGTCCTCACGCACACGCGTATGTGCGCACGCGTGTGTGTGTAAAGGAGCGTGTACATGCAGACACACGGTGGACTATTGAGCCTTGAGGTGCAGGTGAAGGAAGGAGGGGGTGGGGGGGGGGGAGGGGGGAGGGGTGGGAGGAAAATGGAAACCGGAGACGGACAGACCTCACCTGGGGGCGGGGCCGGCCGGCCCGGGGCCATGAGCTGTCACTCACCACGCACCCGAGTAAAAGCCTGTTGTTCCCAGGCCCTCAAGTTCAGATGAGAGAGAGCAAGATTGAGTGTGTGTGTTTGTGTGTGTGTGTGTGTGTGTGTGTGTGGGGGGGGTGTTTAAACCTGATTCATACTTAGTCTCGCGCCGAGAATAGCAGAAGGAAGCGACGTGTTGTGATCTTGTAAGTCTGCTATTCTCGGCAGGTTCTCATCGTCAAGTGACGGAGCATAAATTAGGCCCTTCAGACGTGTTTTGGGTTATTTTCTCACACACATACCGTGAATGATACTTGATGATGCATCCGGCGTCTGCCTTCCTCCGTTGACACTCGGTGTCACGGTGAAACCCGGGGTTTCTCACACATTCTTTTTGCTGTGGGAACCTGTGTCTTCCTTTTCCTGCGGGTTAATTTCAAAGTTCATCTCGCACCGTAACATTACACCTTGATTGAAAGCATTGTTTATATTTATCCCTTTAAGACCTGAGGCCGATTCTGTCTACAAAACAGTTTTCTGAAAAACGTTGCGTTATCAGTGGTGCTCCAACCTTTTCATGTCAGGGACCCCCAAAATGATATGTATTTGGCTGCGGACCCCCATCTGAAAATCTTTTGTTCCAGGGACCCCCAGAAGCAAAGATTTGAGTTACAAAATGTTCGCTTTAAAAGAATATATATATATTCATTCAAAGATTTGCAGATTTTTCACATTTTAAAAAAAATAGCTCTACATAGATAGATCTACAAGCTACGAGCTTGTATATCTGCTATTTTTTAATAGCCAAAGTGTAAAATAATGCTTTTTAGCTCAAATCTAAAAATGACACGGATGCGTTCCCGGATTTAATGCGTTATATATCTGCTCCATGCAGTGGAATCAGATGTTAACTTAGCAGTGTGGGAAGCATTTCTCATTTCCCCGCTGATGTAACCGTAGACATGGCAGAGGCCTCGCAGACGAACACAGTAATGTATCAGAATCACTATCACTGCTGCCAAGGACTGTATGAGCTTCATACTGTAAAACAATACATCCAGAAACCTGCTTTTTAAAAGCAGGTGCTGGACCAATTCTGTTATGTTTTATGAGGTTCATGCTGCACACGGATTGTGCTGATGTATGACATGTGCGTATGACAAGAGACGTGGAAGTGATTACTTAGTGTGGCCTAGTTGCTTCTGATTAAATGGAGGAGGATAATGTGCGATGGAAAGTGTCACTGCTCTCATGTGCTGCGCTTTATTACTTTATGTCAAGGGTGCGCATTTTGCGTGCGTGCGTGCGTGCGTGCGCCCATGAGTGTGTGTTGCAGAGTGGGGGGGATTCCCAGAACTGTGTTGACAATGCAATTTCTTTCCCGCTTATGTCTTTGGTTGTCCCATGGGTGGATACTGATAACCATTGTGTTTGTGTGTGTGTGGAGGGGTGTGTGTGCGTGCGTGCGTGTGTGAGTGTGCGCGACTGCGCATGCATGTGCGGAGTAAGAATGAGAGGCCGTGTTTCTGCTGACACTGATAATAATGTCATCATTTAATTCATGTGAACCCATATCAATCTCAAGAGAGGCCAGACAACAGACCCCCACTCTATTTCATCCTTTTTTTCCGCTGAATGCTCTCTCTCTCTCTCGCTCTCTCTCTCTCTCTCTCTCTCTCTCTCTCTCTCTCTCTCTCTCTCTCTCTCTCTCTCTCTCTCTCTCTCTCTCTCTCTCTCTCGCTCTCTCTCTCTCTCTCATGCACAGTAATAATTCCATTGATAAGTGCATTACACAGATTATGGAAATGGTTTTAATCGCAACAAGCATCACAACATTAAACGCAACTACAGTATCTGATGGATCCTTCCATTTATGTAGGCGTATAACACAATGAAATGCACTTTATAACAACTTTACTTACTTATTTAGTTGCTTTAATTGGATTTCTTTCTTACTTTATTTATTATTATACATAAAAAAATATATATAAAAAATATGACCCTATACAGAGAAGCCAACATCACTGTTAAATACAATGAAATAAAACAAGGTAACAACATCGCAAGCAGAGGGGGGGAAATGATGACGAATCACTAAGCAATAGTTAACAAAACAGACGTTTAAACACTTCAACCAACTTATTGGGACCAACTTATTCCGTCACATGCTCATGTTCAGTACTTGGGGGAGGATTTGCATGCATGTAAACGCAGTCGCTTTCCCTGTGGTCATGTCTGCTGTGTCTGACATGTCTACGCTTGATGGATGTGAGAGTTTATATGTGTGTATGTTCGTGTGTGTGTGTGTGTGTGTGTGTGCGTGTGTGCGTGTGTGCGTGCACGTGCGCGCACGTGCGTGTTGTCTGGCCTCTCTTGAGGAAGATATGGGTTCACATGAATTAAATGATGACATTATTATCAGGGTCAGCAGAAACACAGCCTCTATTTCTCACTCTGCACATGCACATGCACGCAATGGTTATCAGTATCCACCCATGGGACAACCAAAGACACAAGCTGTGTGTGTGTGTGTGTGTGTGTGTGTGTGTGTGTGTGTGTGTGTGTGTGTGTGTGTGTGTGTGTGTGTGTGTGTGTGTGTGTGTGTGTGTGTGTGTGTGTGTGTGTGTGTGTGTGTGTGTGCGCACACGTGTGTTTGTGTGTGATGTATACAGTAGTACATCTTCAGTGTCAGGCAGAAACCTTGTATCTCCATGTTTCAACTTGTTTTTCCGTAAATGAATGCCCTACTTCAGGAGAGTCACATTAGTAGTGAAAAAAGTTGATCTACAAGCTCACAATTCGTTTCATTGCTTTCAATGCTCGCTTTAAAAAAAAAAACAATTTAAGTGAAAGTGGTTATATCTGTCTATGGGTTTTTTATAAATATTTAACCAATGAATACAGATGTTTTGTTACATTATTATTTATTTCCTGAAAAGTACCAATTTTGGACAACGACAGCATGGATTAAAGTTCTTAGTCGACTAATTTCAGCCAACATCATAATTTATTTTGATTATTATATTTGGGATAATTGTTTATGAAACACGGCGCTAGTGTGGGCGCTCTTTTTACGCTGTTTCACTCATCACAGATTAGGATTTAGGATTATAGCTTAACATTTTTCAGTCGTGAGATTTCATTTTGCTTGAATCCATGCATACAAGGTTTCGTAGTAGTAGTTTATATTGGTCATGAAAATAAAATGCAATATATTCACAGGGACAGATATGTCATCAGACAGACAGATATGTCATCAGACAGACAGGGCCACGCAGGTATTCTGTTCCCACTCGGGTTACATAGCCCTCTGCGTCCCGCTCGCCATCGTCACTGGACTGAAACCCGAACCACAGATGCAGGGTGTTTGTTTCACATGTTTATTTTCACAGGCCAGTCTCATCCTCACCCCGACTCACCCCCCCCCCCCCCCATCCTCCCTTCTTCCATTGTCTGAGCAGAGCACAGGGGTCCGCTCGGCACAGGTGGTGGACAAAGTATACTTGTATCTCCATATTTTATGTTTTTGTGTTTTTCTTACGTAAATTAACGTCCTACTTAATTGATCATACTACAGCGTCACATAAAAGCAGCAAAAGTAGCAGATACGCAAGGTCGCGCCGCGTTTTGAGCTTGTAGATCTGCTACTTTTGCTAATTTTGAATTTGAATCCTGAAATTACTTTCCTGAATTTATCCTGAATTTACTTTTGAATTTCAATCTTTTTTTTTTTTACATATGAGGTTTCCACCCGACAGGGACGATATACTCAAGTAAATACTCAAATATTCAAAAGTACAAATTACGAAGTGCATTTTCTTTTTAACATCAATGCATTCCTATATTGAAATTTAGAACATTTTCAAAATGTCCCAAAAAAATCAGACATTATTGCAACGCACCACTATACGTGTTGGGCTTGTAGATACCGTAGGCTATTTTCGCTAGATTTGAAATGGGGCTTAAAGCGGCACTTTGTAACTTTTTTTAATGAATAGAATGCAATTCTGTATGTTAATACAATATATCTTTTACAATTGGGGTGGTTGTATTTTGTCTCCTTGCTCTTCTATTGAGACTGTGTCAAAGGTCATGTCTCACCTAGACACAGGATCTGATGAACTGGTCTGCACAGCAGTACAGTCAAAGTAGGACTCTGCAATGGATCACGTTCTCCAGTGTCAGATGTATTTTAATGAACAATATGACATTTTCAATATCAACATATTGAAACACCGTGCACCTGTGTGTGTGTGCGCGCGCGCACACACACACACACACACTGGGAGATGAGTGACTCAACTTCTTTGAAGACCTACTGTACAGTGCTGTAGCTTTTGAAGAGAGGATTAGTGTAATTTATGGACTTTCAGGGTGGATTTGCTCAGCCGGTGCAGAGAGGGAATTGAACTGGCAGCTGTCCAGTCACAAGACACGTAACAAACCACTTAATAAAGGTCCAATATTGGGCTGAAACATGAGGAAAGGAATCAATATACAAACGTTTGAATGTGGAAAGTATGATTCCATTCACATTAATGACTTTTGTAAATAGACAAATAGACTGCAGCAGACCTATCCTTCCTGGTCATCAGTAGATTAGGGCTGCAACTATACATTATTTTCCCAGCGATTATTCTATTGATTACCTTTTCGATTAATTGAATAGTTGAGAAGCGTAGTAAAAATAATATATATAATAATTATAATAAATAATGACCGGGTCATCGGTCAGAAGGAAACTCAGTAGGAGACTTTGCCAATCATCAAATTATTGGCTTAAGAATGTGACAAAAACTAAAAAATCTCCATGAATTCAAGGCTTCATGGGGTGTGTAATTGATAGAAAATAAGTCATTTTTTTGGGTGAACTAATCCTTTATCACTCAGGATTTTATTGTGTACCCCCATAACACACGCATGCACGCACACGCCCCCAATGGGAATTAAAGTTCAATCTTTCTCAGTATCGATGGCATACTTTAACCTATTGGAGTGTGTAGTACCACTCTTATTAGTATGTATATCTTAGTATGTGGTACTAACTGTGTACAGTATGTGTATGCATGTACAGTAGTACATGCATACACAAAGTACAGCACTATGTGCATGTGTCGTCGTGCTTGCGGGACTAATTGCATACATGTGTGTACATACACACATGTGTTGCGTGTGCGTGTGTGTGCGTGCGTGCGTGCGCCTGCGTGCGCGCGTGTGTGTGTGAGAGACCACAGATGACAGCTGCCTCCAGAGTATAATGAATGAAGTGCTGAGTGTAT
>NC_139950.1:31524496-31544496 GCF_963454915.1 Gymnoscopelus microlampas | reverse complement strand
AATATACAGGCAGGTGAGAATTAATGGAAAAACTTGAATAACTGAGCGGAGAAACATAACAAATGCAGATGCTTCCATACAGGTGAACTGCATGATACAATTAAGCAATTAACCACTTAAACCCTTTATGCTTTGTTACCCTGGAATACCCCAGAGGTCTATACTATGTTCCCTCCTCTTTCCCTCTACACCAATTGTCTCCCCCCAAAAATACCAGATCTACAAGCTCACAACATGTCACAGTGACACGTAGATCTGCCATGCTGTTTGCCTGGTTTTGCTAATGTTCGCCTGGTTCAGGGGGTTTGAACATCCTGTCATGCTCCAGGGGTCCTTGAGGGGGATCCAGGGCGTCCCCAGCAAAACATTTTGAGATTGGGGTCCGCGGCCAAATACATATGAATTTGGGGCTGCTCTATGGCATGTATATAATAATGCTGAGCAGGCACACTGACCTTGGATTTGTATCAAGATGGCAAGAGAAAAATATCTCAGTGACTATGAAAGAGAGTTCATTATTAGGACACGGATGGCAGGAGCTTCAGTCACTAAGACTGCTCCACTGGCTAGTGTTTCAATAGGAACAGTGATTAAAGTAACTTAAGAGGATGGGAGCTCTGCTCAAGTTTCTTCTTGTAATTTCTTACAGAACGCGCTGTCTGGAACAGTTCTGTTACAGTCAGAGGGATTACCAGGACTGACAGAAATGTCCTTCAGGTACTTTTATTTAATTGGCACAGGTAGGAAAACTGTTTTCTACCCATGCCAATTAAATGACTAAGTTACATCTGTGGGAAAGACATCAGCAAATAGGGTCGGGAAATTGTGGTTGAAAGCGCAAATGTGACGACAATAATGTTGTGCATTAATGCCATAAGGTACTGTAAAACTGGAATGCAACTCTTCCTCAGTTGACTCAATGCAGGATGTGTTCAGACTGTCAGCAAGAACAGTCTCTCAACAACTTCTGTATATAGAGAGGCATTTTATACTGTAGTAGGCTTGCGGTGCATAAACCTCTCATTAGACATTAGACTAGACAGACAAAGACTATGTTGACTATGTGAGTTTGTGGGAAAGACACAGAGAGGTATCCAGCTAAAATATTTGTCACTGTCCAAATCTGTGTTTGCTTTTGAATCAGTTGAAAGTTTAATGATTTGAAATCATAATCCAGGGTCAAATCTTTCCTCTTAAGAAGGTATGTGCTGTGTATTTTCTTTAACCAGTAGTTCTACATAACAACACACAAATTGTAGGTTTTAGGTTTTGCATCAATATGGTGTGTTAATAATACTAGGGTGATACCCTTTGCCCTCTGGTTATGCGATACCCGTTGTATCGATTATCAGAGTCATAGTCGTGCAGAACCTACAGTAGCACTTGAAGAACAGTCTATGACGATAATATTCGTGACATCAGGGATCTCCATGCATGGGCATAAAAGGGACACAGGCAGGCAGGCAGGCAGGCAGACAGACAGGCAGGCAGGCAGACAGACAGACAGTTTTTGATTTTCAGTTCTGGACAACCAATTTCAAACTCGGCACAACACACTCTCAGAGATACACAAGACATGTTTAAAGTTGATCGGTCAGACTGTGCTCAGACAGACACACATACACAAACATATTTTTGTAACTCATTTGTACACTCTCAGAGTTAAATGAACACTGAGGACTTTACTGTGTATAAAGACACAATGGATTCAATATCCCACGCTTTTGACTGTGTGTCTGCCTTTGTGTGAGGGTTAGGGGTCAAAGTTTGTGCTAAAAGGTGATAGTCGGGTGAAGGAAAAAGGGAGAGGGTGAGAAACCTGGGCCCATAGTGGAAGTTGATGTTCCTGTGCCCCAGGACTGTGTGTGTGATTGTGCTTGCGCACTCTCTCTCACACACACACACACACACACACACACACACACACACACACACACACACACACACACACACACACACACACACACACACACACACACACACACACACACACACACACAGCAGAGTATTAGTAACAGGATATGTCTGCAGTAGAAAGCTGGAAACTTGTACCTCCTTATCTAGAGGGCAAGTGAGTCTGTGTGTGTCGTTTTTCCCATACATACCTGATCGCAAGGATAAGATCTGCTCTGTGTGTGTGTGTGTGTGTGTGTGTGTGTGTGTGTGTGTCAGCTTTCAGTAAAATCCCCGAGATATAGCCTGCAGGCAATGAGACGCAGGGATCGAACTCGCGTTGCGACACACTCACCCCCCCTTCCCCCCAAACATCATCCAATGGACAGAAGGGTAGTCTAGTCCAATGCTGTCAGGGCTCCAATTACAGTATCTATTATTTTCATTAAGAATAGAAATTATGGTTGTATATTCAGCAAATATTCTTATTCCCAGAGAGAATGTTTCAGAATTTCTAATAAACGTATGATGATGATGAACCGATGATGATGAAATGTTGATGATAATAATGATAATAATCCATTTTGGGTTTTACTTTAGTGCAGAGTTTTTCTGTAGCTTGATGAGCATGTGCACACATCCAGTCAACAATTCCATGATTTATCTGTGACAATTTGTGCTAATGAAAATATGTCACGGTTATGATCATCAGAACAATTTTATCCACACATGCTATGAAACTTTGCACGCATATTCCCACTAAGCCAAGGAAGAACCCCCTCCGCAATTTTTTAAAATTGCCTCATGGTGGCGCTACACAACCCACTTCACGTATTTCCCTATAACTCTTGAACCGTAGGTTGTACAATCATAATCGTAAGTCGCTTTGGATAAAAGCGTCTGCTAAATAATTGTAATGAAATGTAATAATCTTGCCTTCCCTCTATTCCTTGGATCATGATGCAACTCTCCATACAGGCTCTGTGTGATTTAGTTTTTGTGCCGGTTTGTCTGTGCATCTGTGTGTGTTTGTGAACAGCTAATGTTATCCATCGTTTCATTGCTGGCCCACAATAACATACCTGGCCTGGCAGAGACCTGTGCTTCGAGGAGCACATTTTTCTTGCTGTTTCTGTTACGTTTTGCACTCTTAAAATAAGGCCAAATCCTGCTATCTACCGTCCTTTATATCTTCTTTTATTGTTGATAAGTTGATTTAATGATCATGTGAAGCAAAGAGGAAAGGAAATCCAAAATGCTCCACAATCGTCGTAATAAAATCGGCTTTACGAGTACAGCAGGAACTTGGCTCGCTGTGCCAGGAGTGTTCAAATGTGACAGGAGAGAATGCAAGCGCAGAAGTCATTAATAGAGCGAAGTATCAACTGTCATAATTAATATCATGAATCATCTCTGCTGCTGCTGTCACAGAGAATGAGGTTGGTGTGGGGCAGCATGCCAAGGGTGTATGTGTGTGTGTGTTTACAAGATCAGGTTTGTGTGTGTGTGTGTGTGTGTGTGTGTGTGTGTACGCACGTTATCATTTACAGTCTGCAATAACTAAAGAGCACATTTGAGCCAAAAGAAGATCAAAATCTACATTAAAAACAAAACACTATAATTAACGGTAGCTGTATTGCAACACTGAACATGAAAACAAAAAGGTTTCCATTCCCAGTCATGATCAATATCTGCAACAGCCATTGTTTCTGTTTATTTATTAATGTATTTATTTTTTACCGCTTGAACCCCCGGATGCCAATTCTGGGGTGAACGTTCGCCGAAAATAGAAGATATACAAGCTTGTAGATCGGCTATTTTGCCGAAGAGATTCGGTGTGTACAGTAGATGGAAAAAAGCAGTCCAAGTACAGTTGTAACGTCAGTCCATTTGACTAAGAATTGAGGGTTGGTGTGGTTAAAGGAGGCTTCTATCTTCTCATGTCCTCCTCTGACCTCTCCTCCATCTCCTCCCTCTCCACCATGTTCCGGGTGGAGTTTTAGGTTCTGCCTGTGCGTTTCTTTCATTTTTCTATTCCAATCTGCCTAAGAAGGTAAGACGATCCATCCTCTATTTTTTTTATTTGTAGTTTTTTTTTTTCCAGCCAGAGAACAATGCCTGAGGATGGTTGATGCTGGCACAGGGTGCGAGTGGAGGGGGTTGATAAACAGAGTGAGAGAGAGAGAGAGAGAGAGAGAGAGAGAGAGAGAAGCAGAGTCAGACACGTAAACTTTGGGAAGTGAATCATCATGTTCACTTACAATAATCATCATCATCTCTCTCAGATCCTCTGAGAGAGATGTCAAGAGAGAGAGAGAGTGAGAGAGTGTGTGTGTGTGTGTGTGTGTGTGTGTGTGTGTGTGTGTGTGTGTGTGTGTGTGTGTGTGTGTGTGTGTGTGTGTGTGTGTGTGTGTGTGTGTGTGTGTGTGTGTGTGTGTGTGTGTGTGTTTGTTCTCTGGTGGCCTTATCCGTAGGGCACCGTCATTTGGGGAATTGTGAGTACAGTGTGAGGTGTTTTTAATCTCTCTGTTAAAAAGTAGTCAGACATCATACTGATGATGATTGTTTTTCACTCTCAGATCCTCCATCCTTCCTTTTCCGCTGCCCTTGTTCGCTCCATGTCATTGTTCTTCTAGTCTAGACCAGTGGTTATCTAAGTGGGGCCCGGGAACCCGCGGGGATCTTTGAGGGGGTTCCAATGGGTACCCAGCTAAATTTAGTTTATTAATTGAATTAAATATTTTCAGATGGGTGTCTGCGGCCAAATACACATTAATTTGGGTCCTTGACATGTATGTTTGAGAACCACTGCTCTTATGGTGTGTGTGTGTGTGTGTGTGTGTGTGCGTGTGCGTGCGTGCGTGCGTGCGTGCGTGCGTGCGTGCGTGCGTGCGTGCGTGCGTGCGTGCGTGTGTGTGAGGTTGCTTGATTGTTTTGATCCGGGGGAAGAAGCTATTTATCATTCTACTGTCAGTGGCTCTGAGGCTATGAAGCTACTTGCTTTGAGCCACTAACTCGTGTGTAGAAATGTACCGAATGGACCCTTCTGGGTCCATTCGGTTACATTTGTACACACTCAGAGTTACACACGGCTCCATTAGCACTGAGGATTTTACTGTGTACCGTCTTACTGGAAAAGCGACCACATTGTCACCTGTTGGAGAAAGAATCAGCCGTTGTAAAATTCTCCTCTTAAATGTTAAAATAACTATTAGGTCACAGGAAACCTGTAAAGCCTAATTCCAGACGCATACTGTAATAGCTAGGCATGGTGTGCCGTGAGGGTATATGGGCCTTTATGAAATCATCTTTGGACTATCGATATGCGACGTTGTACATTACCATAGAGGTGTCCAATACTCTTACAAATCCTCTTTTGTTCACATAACGTACTTAGGACACGCAGCCATGTGCATGGATATCCATATGTGGCCGAATAAAGAGCAATCTGATTTCACTCTCTGCAGTGTAACTCTGCAGATATCCAGATGCTGCTCAGAAGCCATTATTTCATCCCAGTCGCGCTCACCGGTGTCATGAGAGCCCTTTTCAAGCTCACAGTCACCGACTGACACGCAGACTTTTATGGAGGGCTCAGCCAGAAATCCCGCTCATAAGTTATGAACGTCCTTTTCGTCTCTTTTCATGTGGCCGGGGGGGTTACAGTATGAGACACAGGCACTGAGCCTTAAGGTAGACAGAGAGATATGAGTCACCTCATCCAGAGAAGAAAGAAATATTATATCCAAAGAAAGAGAGATCTATAAGTGTCTGTAAGAAACGCTGGTCTGCCTGATGGCAAGGCCCCTGTCGGTATGTCTCTGTCACTCACATTCAGTTATATACGCTGTCTTAACCATATGGACCGTAGCGTCCCGATTCTGGGCATGTCATAATACATGACGTTTTGGCAAAAATAAGCGAACATTGAAGCTCTCAGGATTTCGCAATGCATATAGATTGGCTATGTTTTGCTAAGGAGATTTGTTGTAGAGGGGGAAAAGTAGGGGGCAAACCTTTATTTATTCTCTAAAGAAATTGAGGTTGCCCTCAATTGCAGTGTATCGAGATACATCACAGTACAATTTCATATTTACATCAATGATAAAACAAAACAAAGAGGAAACTTTCCCCTATCTCAAACACAAGTTTAAAAGCAGTTGCAGACATTTGTGGGTAGGTCTGCAATCAAAGATTTAAATTGACCGTATGTTATGGGAGAACAGATCTTTAATTTAAGCTGTAGGTCATTCCAAGTAGTTGGGGCACTAAAACAAAAGGCTGTTTTTCCCATTTTAGTGTTTACTTTGGGGACCTTCAGCGTGAGCCAGTCATTGGAGCGTGTCCTATATGTTACAGGATTCCATTCCAGCAGAGATTTAATATACAGTACAGTGGTAAAGTCCCATCAACTGCCTTAAAAATAAACAGGTACCAGTGTTTGTTTTGCCAGTCAGTCACTCTATCATACAGGATGCAGTGATGAGTCCTACAGTATAATGTTCACCAGATACAAAACGCAGAGCAGAATGATAAACTGTATCCAAGGGCTTGAGGATAGAAAGAGCAGCATTCCCATAAATGACATCTCCATAGTCCAACACAGAAAGAAAGACTACTTCAATAACCCTTTTCCTACATATCATTGGGAAACTAGTTCTGTTCCTGTAAAAAGAAAGACAATCTTTTGCCTTAGTTTACAGGCAAGATTCTACAGTATATGACATTTAAATGTAAATTTGTCATCAAGTCAGATTCCAGGGTACTTGTATTCAGCAACCCTTTCTATATTGGAACAATTTGAGGTTATTGTTGTCAGTTTCCCTAGAAAATAACATACATTTTGTTTAGCCTGCATTAAGAACAACCTTCAGCTCTCTAGTCCTGAAGTGCATTAAATTAAGTTCTCAGTTGCAAGCTGGACAGAATCAGCAATACAATAAATAATGGCGTTGTCTGCATAGAAATGAGCTTGGCAACCATCTAGAGACAAAGCAATGTTGTTTATGTACTGTATAGGGTAATCAATAGTTACTAATATTTGAATACGTAATTCTTTCAGGCTTTTCTTGCCTTTATTGATAGTGAAGTGTAGAGAGACAGGAAACAGGGAGAGGGAATCGAACCGGGGACTTATAAATTTAGGTTTTACGCCACATTAACCTACAGCAGGGATTTTCAACCGAGTATGAAGCAGGGACCACCACCCTGACTAAGAATCAACCAGGGGACCACTGTGGTGGTGGTACTGTAGGGGATATGGGCTAAGATGAGATTTTTTTGGGTGATACTTACTATGCATCCAATGTCTATAATGCATTATTAACATACTTATAATGCATTACAATCTTCTTATAACACTGTATTATTATAGCTATAAGAACCCACGGTCCACTAAAGACATATATTTTAAATAATAGGCGTGGAGTGGAGAAAAAAAGCTTGAAGTGAAATTATGACAGTAAAGGATTTGATATAATCTGTTATGCGTGGTGTCACACACCGAAAATAGCCGTTGTACAAGCTCACAATACAGGGTTGTGAGCTTGTAGATCTGCTATTTCCAGTGGCTCACAACTAAGTATAAATCTAACTAAGATTGGATTATTGCTAATTATTAATGTTAAATATTTATCAAAACAAATAAAACGTGGGGTCGAGTGCATGGCCCTTGAGGATCGTTTGAAATATGATAGTGGTACAGAGCTAAATCTTTTTTATGTTAAACTGATCTGTTCCTATATATCCCACAGTTATCCGTACACCCTTCTATTACTTTATCCAACCTTCCAGGTTAACCCATTCAATCCGGGAACGCATCTCTGTCATTTTAGATTTCTTTGGCTATTAAAAAATAGCAGATATACAATCTATACGAGCTTGTAGATCTGCTACTTTTGAAAAATCTTAAAAGTTTGTGCACATTTTTGAATATATTTATTTTTAAAGCAAACATTTGTAAAATATTTAGTTCCAGGGACCCCCAGAAGCACCGGCTTCGAATGCTATCAATGCATTGAATGGGAGATTATCACGTTTTATCAGACCATTGAATGGGCGAAGTAGGCGAGCTACCGTCTACCCCGCGATTTGTCAGACCATTCATTGGGCGTAATCAGGAGCTACTGACCTACCGACGGAGGCGGAGCAGTCCCCACAACAATATTTACGATTCTGTCCATATCGGTACATAACTCGAACGGCGCTGAGTAGGCACAGGCGAGGGTCGCACCGCTCCGGACGGCAACTCAGTCGCCTTAGCTCCTTCGGTGGCCCGTCGCGGGGCTCCACCTCGCCTGAGACTGCGCGCCTCCGTCATGGTCCGAAACCGAAACAACCAAAACCAAAACCGAAACTAAAGTATTTAAGTCATCTCCGTCGGTAGGTCAGTAGCTCCTGATTACGCCCACTGAATGGTCTGATAAATCGCGGGGTAGACGGTAGGTCGCCTACTTCGCCCATTCAATGGTCTGATAGAACGTGATAATCTCCCATTCTATGCATTGATAGCATCCGAATCAGGTGCCAGAAGCAAATATTTGAGTTACAAATTCGCTTTTAAAAATGTAGATTCGAAGATTTGAACACATTTTCACGATTTTTCAAAATGAGCTTGCCTTGTATATCTGCTATTTTTTAATAGCCAAAGAAATCTAAAATGAAAGAGATGCGTTCCCGGATTGAGTGGGTTAAACTCATGTTCTGTGATAATTACCGGTATGTGTAACTTATTTATGCAATGAGTGAGCAGACACATTTCCCACTAAAGATGACTCAACCAGGCAATCTGGTTACTGTAACTTCCTTTTTGGAATTCGGACTTCCCAGTAGCTGACAACATTTAGCTTTTACGGTAAGCTCTGGGAACTCACCCAGGTTCTCAAAGTGGGGTCCAGGGACCCCCAGGGGTCCTTGGAGGGGGGGATACCATGGGCTCCCCAGCAAAATTAGTTAATATAGCGTCACAATCACATTTACAATTACAATTGTAAGCTTTTACTGGTCAATCTGAAAAAATGTTGACAGTCTCAAGAAGAATAGTGACTACTAGTCATTTATTTTCTACATTTTTTTCTATTTATGTTATTATTTATTTTCTCAGATGATTTTTTAACCAGTGAAAACAGTGTTGCCACAACACATAGTATACCTGCAAATTCATACCAATACACCTACAATTAACCACTTAAACCCTATAGCCTGGTAAACCCCTCCCTCTGGAAATCTCATTTGTATTTGATTTCAGTAGTGAGTCTGGCATGCAGGCCTGTTTGCCTTTTTTTTGTGGCCGGGAGCTGGCGGGATTAGTACCATTGACTGACAACTCCTTCAGCCAATCAGCAATTCGTTCCCCTTCAGCCAATCAGCAGTTCGTTCCTCCACCACCAGAGCAACGGGAACTTTTGAGAGGGCCATGCCGAAAATAGGTTGCTTTATTCGGATACATGCGTGTCACTGCCCGCCCCTGCCGGTTCTCTGATTATTATTTTTTTTAAATAGGCTCTGTCATGATTAATTGACCACATACTGTATATGAAGTTAAACAACTAAATGCTATCCAAAAAATATCTTAAAAGTAAATTCTGTGCTACAAAAAAAGAAGTTTTGGAGCATTTTGAAGTTTTATAACAGTAGAGAAAACAGCGGACAGAGTTTTAATGGCCTCGTAACATTTTGTCACGTTGTGAGTTTGTCGATCGGCTATTTTCAGCGAAAGCTTTCCCCACAATAACAGAATACAGAAAACACACTAGCATTGAGCCCTGAGGGACTCTGGTTACCCATATGGGGTTTAAGTGGTTAATGTATAGGTATGTTTGTATGCTTTGTTATGTGTGTGTGTGCGTGAGTGACTGTGTGTGTACATGCTTGTGTCAGGGTCAGTTATAGCCAGATGTGGAGGTGAGATATCTACCTCTACATCTCCTTCACTGAAATCCCATCTGAGACTCAGACGCAGGACAGGAAAGATATATTCCTGCTATGGCCTGGTGTCTCTCTCTCTCTCTCTCTCTCTCTCTCTCTCTCTCTCTCTCTCTCTCTCTCTCTCTCTCTCTCTCTCTCTCTCTTCCTTGCCGGCTGTCTCCTCCCCTCTTTCCTTCACCCCCTCTCTCTACTTTCTGCCCTCCCTCTCCCCATATCCTCCTTTCTCCACTTTGCCCTCTCTCCTCTATACCCCCCCTCCCTCTCTCTGTCAGGATCATCTGATATGGGTGTTGGGTCACCGCTGGTCGTGTTGGACAGAGTCATGAGTCATGCTTCTATTCTGAAAATGCTTGCCTTATAAACTTGCCGCCATACAGGATTACAGAGCAAACAAACTGCGGCCCAGCGCTCAAATCCATTAGCTATATCGATACACACGGGTATGAACACGCACGCGCGCACACACAGTCACACACACACCCACACACGCACACGCACACGCACACACGCACACATTGTCAATCAGACATAATGTACACTTTACACATCGTTGCTGTCGAGTGGAGACCTCATATGTTCTAAACTATTTATTTTCAGGATTCAACACTAGCAGATCTACAGGCTCAAAACACGTCGCATCCCAACACGTTCTGAGCTTGTAGATCTGCTATTTTTGCTACTATTGTGTGTGACACCACCGGTGGTGACACTGTAGTATGACGAATTAGGGCATGTGTGTGTGTGTGTGTGTGTGTGTGTGTGTGTGTGTGTGTGCGCACACACAGACACAATATGACACACGTACATGTATGCTCGCAAATCCATTAGTGCTATCAATAAACATTGGTGGCTGTTTGTACTGTAGCGGAAGACTCTAGTGTTGCCACATACTATAGCTCAGTGGTTCTCAACCTTTTCAGGCCGCGACCCCCCAAAATAATCATATTTGAGGTGGGGACGCCCCAAAATAATCATATTTGAACACCCTGACAAGCACTTGGAATTGTAAGAGTTGAGGCATTATATTTAGTTTGACTCGGTGCCACAGATAAATATTGTGAAAATAGCAGATCTCCAAGCTCACATCGCCTCACATGGCGAAGCGTTGTGAGCTTGTGGATCTGATATTTTCACATTTCTTGCCTCTTTCTTATATTATTTGACAATTTGGCCGATGTTTGACCTGTTTTCATAGGATTACCTTTGATGTTCAAGTTTAATCCATTCTGTTTCTATGGCTTGTTGCATACATGTATATTGTATTTTCCATATTTACGGGGCCAGGCTTCCAGCATGGACCCGTTTTGTTATTCAGATTATTCCGTTTCTTCTTCTGCCACTTTTGGCAGTTCTGGCTGAACCGTGCAGTCGCTTTTTATGAAACTCGGCCATATGATAGATGGTCATGAAAAACGATCAAGAAATAATTCTCACAATCTTTCGTCAAAAGGTGGCGCTATAGCACTCAATTGAAAAATGCCAACTTTGAACAGGTACAACTCATGCCCTGTTTCACCTACAGCCATGAAACTTCGATGCACACATGCGTCTCCTCATTCTGAACAAATTTCACACTCTGACTTTTGACCTCTGACCTTTAGATCTCCCACCATTTTGAATTATATGAAAAACAGTTAAAACCTATCTCCTCCTGCGATTTTTGAGTAATCTGCACGAAACTTTTTACACATGAACTTTGGACCTATGCCAAAAATCGTTTGCAAAATATGTTCCATAAGTGAAAAAATGAAGCTTTAATGAGCCAATGAATATTGCAGTTTTATGACAATTATTCATCTGCCCCTAACACATACATGCAGACTTACCATTCTTTGAAACTTTGCAGAAATGTAAAGGGCCATTCCAAATATCACTGAAACCAATCTTACTCCAATTGGTCAAACGGGGGCGCTATAGCAATTTTTTGAAAATTGAAACTTTAAACAGGCAAAAGTCATGCCTCGTTTGGCCGACAGCCATTAGACCTGCTTACACATGTGCCTTGACTAATGAGGAACACATCTATCACGTTGACCAGTAAGCACCGCCCTTAGATTGTCCGCAATCTTGAGCAGTTTGAAAAACACTTAAACCCAGGATTTTTCACCTATTTGCGTGACACTGTATCATCAGTGTGATCTCCTTTCACAGGTTCTTGTCTGTTGGTGGCCTCTCGCTTAAATGTGTGCCCCACAACCTGAAGGTCACCAGTTCAAGCCTCACTTGGTGCATACTTCATCTAAGTTGCATTTCACATAATCTGAGTTCCCAGAAGTTTTCGCCAGCTCTGGCGAGGAACTTCTGGGCCACAGCCCTGGTATTTGTGGGCGGGATGTACGTCACGCTCTGAATCTGAGCGGACACGCCTCTTACCGGTCTGAGAGCTGTGCAACTCGTCTAAAAAGTCCGACGAGAGGCAAACAGCAGTACACAACAATGGCGGCCGAAATTTCTCAAGGGGAAATTGCTTCCCGTCGATCCTATTTAGATGCATCACCCACTGCATGTGGATCCCGCCCCCTTTTCTTCATTGGCTGTTGATTTGAATCACAACGCAGTGGCCGCGCCCCTGCTGTCCAAGCTCCGACGCTAACCCTCCCAGACTACATTTCACACAACATGGCTATCAATGAATACATCTGCAATTGTTAAAGATAACATGAAATACTTAATTGAGTGTTTTTACATACAGCTGATCTACAATCTCACAACTTTTCAGATAGCAATGAGAGTATGTTTTTTCAATGTATAACATACTTCATTGTGAAAATAGCCGATGTACAATCTGACAACTTTTAATGGTTTGTGAGCTTGTAGATCGGCTACTTTCACTAGTTTTGGTTCTGAGGAGATGTACAATTTCTTCATTGGTAAATGGTTTGTGAACGAGTGATCTGTGTTTTAGTGAAACAGGGGCTTGGGTCATGACAGAAGGCAAGAGTTTGTGATCCTCAACAGACAATATCAGCATGGACAAAGCTATAGCACTATAGGTAGTGTTGCAGCTACCTAAGAGTGCCTCACGATCGCAAGGTTGCCGGTTCAAGCCTCACTTGATGCAGACTCATTTAAGTTGAATTGCAAAAAACATGACTCAATCTATTCCGTTTCCATGGCTCTCTCTCTCTCTTCAATCTATTCCGTTTCTATCTTCAATCTATTCCGTTTCCATGTCTCTCTCTCTGTCTCTTCAATCTATTCCGTTTTTATCTTCAATCTATTCCGTTTCCATGTTTGTCTCTCTGTCTCTTCAATCTATTCCGTTTCTCTCTCTCTCTCTCTCTCTCTCTCTCTCTCTCTCTCTCTCTCTCTCTCTCTCTCTCTCTCTCTCTCTCTGAGGGTCGGCCATAGCTGAGTGGTTAGGGAGCCAGAGGCTCTGGTTGACCCAGGTACGATTCCAGGCCAGGTCAGCAAATGTGTCGATGAAATGAAATTTGTCCCTGAGCAAGACTCTTAACCCCTAATTGCTCACAGGCCCTCATTGGAAACAAGACCGCAAGGACTTTCATGAACTGACCTGTTAAAGGAATTATCATTTCTCTTTCTCTCTCCTGGCCCCGTATTATCGCTGCTTGCAGCTATATTTCCTATTGCATTCCTTGGCCCCCGTATCGCTGCTTGCAGTTATGTATATATATCATTTTTTTTTACAAATTGTACAAGCACACCCATACACACAGATAAATCCATAGTGAAACGTGAGCGTTGAGCACAGCGGTGTTAAAGAGGAGCGGTTATGGTGAGGATCGGAGAGAGAGAGCGTTTGGTTTCTCAGAACTCACCAATTCTTCTGTTTTTCCTTTCCTCCTTACCTCTATTTTCCCGTCTCTGCTATTAAAAATTCCGGTCTGGAAACAGTGAGCTTGAACATAAAGAGGAAATGACTGCAGAATATGAGAACTTTACATAAATTCCAAAGAATTCCGCAGGTTGATACTGCACGTTGGCAGGCCACCCACACGTGCGCACGTACATACACACACGCACGCACGCACGCGCGCGCGCGCGCGCGCACACACACACACACACACACACACACACACACACACACACACACACACACACACACACACACACACACACACACACACACGCATACGCACACACACACATTCTGTACACATGCCAACACATCTATGCCAGTTTGCTGTGCAATTGATGGCTGTAAGAGAACCTTTCTTGCTGCTCAAATCAGTCAGTGAGGTTGGCAGGCTTGCCTAACACTTACAGTATAGTCGCACATCCACTACACACTTGCTTGACATGCTGGGGACTTTTGGAGGAACTTTAGAACTGATAGTGCATCCAATCATCACATTATATACCATGTAATTTGTATGTTTTTCCCGGCATCTCCCTTACATATGACTGCTTCTCCAGAGGGACCAGAGTGGAGGAGCTGACTATTTTTTGGGGGCCTTAGTGCAAGTAAAATCCTGACTCTTCACTTAAATCTGAGTGTGTAACAAACGGAATCAGATGGACACTTTAACTCAGAGAGTGTTCAAATGGAACCAAATTATTCCTTGGTTCCATTTGGTTTCGTTTGTACATTCTCAGAGTGCAAACAATGGCAAGCGAAGCGTCGCGCTCAGAATGACAAGCCCAGCATCCGTATTGTGGGGAAAGCTTTCGCATAGCAGATCGACAAGCTCACAACGCGTTGTGAGCTTGTCGATCTGCTATTTTCAGCTAAAGCTTTCCCCACAATGAAAAAATTAAGAAAATACACTAGGATAGAGCCCTGAGGGACTCCGGTCAACCATACAGGGTTAAAGTGGTTAAGTTTCGGCTATCCAGTCGTCGTCAGTGTACACTCTCAGAGTTAAATTAACGTTCAGGATTTTAGTACTGTGTATCATAGAAGTTTGATGTTGGCATTGGGTTCAACCTGCTTCAGCGATGGTGGACATTGGGTTGAGTTAAACTCCAGAGACTGGCTTTCGTCAAACCGAATTGAACCTTTGACCTTTCGAGTCGCAGGACCGTTCTCTCTAAGCAACAGAATGCCCTGCGAGCGACGACACTGTGAGTTATGCCTCAGGATTCGCTCTGTAAATTATTACAAGGAGGCCCATTTTGATCTTTGCTACTGCAGAACTTGGCCTGGCCACCTGCTGAGCTGCTGTCCAGAAATCCTTATGCTCTATTGTAGATCAAAATGCCATATTATACAGTAGTAAAAAATCAGGAAATATTCTTTCCTTGTGTTACTGATTTTCCCCTGGCAGACTGAACCATGGCCAAAGCCGTAGTGAAATTTGAGATTGAGTTTTTGTGTGTCTTTGTGATTTTGTTCTTTCCTCTTTTTGAGTTTGTCTTGTTATCCGTGTACTTACATTGTAATGCTGATTTATCTTCATGCAGACTACTTAACCACTTAAAACCTTTATACTTTGTTGAACAGGGTGCCCCAGGGGTCTATCCTTTGCCCACTCCTTTTTTTGTTGTTTACCCCCTATGCCAAATGTCTTTGCCACAGAATAAGGACACTAGGTTTCAAGTGGTTAACCCTTCAATCCGGGAACGCAAATCATTTTAGATTTCTTTGGCTATTCAAAAATAGCAGTTATACAAGCTCATAGCGCGGCACCGAGTGCCACGCTATGAGCTTGTAGATCTGCTATTTTCTTTTAAATCTTTGTTCACGATTTCTTTCAAAAATAGCCAAAGAAATCTAAAATGACAGAGATGAGTTCACGGATTGAATGGGTTAACCCATTAAAACCGGGAAAGCATCTGTGTCATTTTAGATTTGAGCTATATACTGTAGCCATAGCAAATAGCGTTTTTAGTATGTATGTAGTAGGCTATAGGATTTAGAACAGTGGTTTAGAACACTGTCTCCCAAACAGTGGGTTGGGACCCATGTTTTTGTCGCGGACCAATCTTTTATTGTTCGCGATTACATTTTTTTTTTAATGAAATACTATTTAAAAAACTCCATCAATTAAATGAATTCCAACATATTTCAAAAGTATTTCTTGAATGAAATAAAATAAAATCATTAAAATAATTCCCATAAATAAATTAAAAGAACGTTAAAGAAGTAGTGAAAATAGCAGATCTACAATTGTAGATCTGTTATTTTGACTAGTTTGGGTCTCGGGCTAACGTCTTATTTCTCTTTTTGGGTCTTGAGCTAAAAAGTTTGGGAACCACTGGTTTAGAACAGTGGTTCTAAAAAATAGCAGATATACAAGTTCACAGTGCGTCACTTCGTGCCACACTGCAAGCTTGAACATCTGCTATTTTCTTATTTTTGTTTGGAACAATCTTGAACACTAATCTTCTCTTCTTGGGGGTCCCTCTGGCACAAAACATTTCCAGATGGGGGTCCACGGCCAAATATATCTCAATTTGGGGGTGTAGAAAATCTGAGTACTTCCTCCACCACTGGTTACTGGTAGCCACACGTAAAGTTATTTCTGCCAGAGGAGGGTGACTGACGGGTCATGTGACGACTGGAGATTTGATGCAGTTGCATCATCGCGCTTTGACAAATGTCCTGTCACCATGAGGCATGATGGGAGCTTTCTACAGCCACACAAATAGGAATGGCGACCCCTACCCCAACCCTCACTCTCACCCGCTCTCATTTCTCTGCCTGCCAACAGTGGTTGCCATCATTGCGAGTTAGCACCTCGTCATGAGCATTCTATTTGACATATTAGCACAGGCTTCTTTGGCCTATCTGATTTCAAGGCATACGACACACACACACACACACACACACACACACACACACATACACGCAGTGCGACCCAGTATCATCCCACTCTTACGCAAGTTTCAGATGGCCTCTCAACAACAGGTATTTGGTATAAAAATACCCTCCATGTCATTAAGGATCCGGAATGTGATTGGTTGTGGGAATGAGCATGTGACGATCCTGCAGCCTGACTGAGTGGAGGATTAAGTTACCTGCATCACAACTGTGTGTGTGTGTGTGTGTGTGTGTGTGTGTGTGTGTGTGTGTGTGTGTGTGTGTGTGTGTGTGTGTGTGTGTGTGTGTGTGTGTGTGTGTGTGTGGTATTTATATCACCAGTGAAAGTGTGAGTGTGAGAAGGTCAAGGCTTTGGGTAAACACTCCTGGCTGGAGGATAACTAGAAACCCTTGTTAAAATGTGTGGGCAGCACTCTCTCTCTCTCTCTCTCTCTCTCTCTGTCTCTTTCTCTCTCTCTCTCCCACACACACACACACACACACACACACACACACACACACACACACACACACACACACACACACAGCCACAATTGAAAATATGACTGTAAATATTACATTATATTTTCATTTGGAAAATAAAAAAAATCATTATAGTGCATGTATAATCCTGTAACCACAGATACACACTCACATACAGTACACACACCTCTGCATACATACACACACACACACACACACACACACACACACACACACACACACACACACACACCACTACTTTGAAATTGTGTTGATTCGTTGTCTGAGTATTTTCTTACAGTTGGACCTTAAAATCCCTAGGGAGACAGAAGGGTCACACCTGTAGATATGTATGGTCTGTGACGCACGCACGCACGCACGCACGCACGCACGCACGCACGCACGCACACACACACACACACACACACACACACACTACTGTATATTCACTCCAGCTGGCTGTCCGTCTGGTTGCAGTCTCCAGAGCAGAAATCAAGACTACCATATAGCGCAATTTATGTCAATCTAAATGGAGTGGAAAGGGAAATCAAAGAGCAGAGTAGGTGATAAAGTGCATATTTGCCCGGTGCCGTAATACGCTCTGTTACACTATGAAAGGCCCGCTGACTGATGTAAAATCACACTCCTCGCTGGGCGTCACATTTTTTTGCTGGCCTCCTGGGGGCACAAAAGCCACATGGCATCTCCCACCATGGCCTTGGCCCTGTGGAGTCCCCTCTTCCCTCTGTGACATTTCTGGTCAGGGTTGGATTGATAATGGAGTGGTTGGGGACGGGACACTTTCTTTACCCCATAAACCCTATTATACTTCATTGATCTGCAAGCTGTTGTGAGGTTTTACTGCTATTTTTGTTTTTGTGTATTTCTTTTTTTTCCTCCTTCTTCTTCTACATTTTTAATTGTGATATCATCAAACATAAATATTAAACATCGGACAGACTTAAAAAGCAGACAAACACACAGACTATTTCACACCTGTAAACCTGTGATGTGAACAAAGTTGAAGTTGAGTTTAACTTGAAATTGAGACAACATGGAGAGGAAAAGCATGTATTTAATTCAGTCTGACCAGAAGCAGGGATAAAACATAATCCCCACGGGCCATAGAAATGAATGACCAGAGGCATGGATCCCCTCTGTGCCATTTTTTGTAACTGTTCATTGTGTTCTATGAAAAGGATTGAACCACTTAAACCCCATTATTTGAGTCCCTCGGGGCTCCATACTAGTGTATTTTCTGTTTTCTATTGTTGTGGGGAAGGCTTTCGGTGAAAATAGCCGATCGACAAGCTCGCAGTGAGCTTGGCGATCTGCTATTTTCTGCGAAAGCTTTCCCCGCGATACGAATGCTGGGGTTTAAGTGGTTAAAGTGACCATTATACTGTATGTTTTCCATTCATTTTGTTTGTTTGAGTCAGTGTCCATCTCTGAAAGGCTGCTTTAAAAAAGAAAATCAGGATGCATTTGATGGTCAAGGATGTACAGGAACCAGTAGGAGCCATGCATCGTTTTCATCCAGTATGTGTGTGCCGGTGACCTAATTACACCTTCTTCAGTAGACAATAGACATCATGATGTTCATGTAAGTGCTGTTGAATAAATATTACAAATACAAAGAAATGGTCAATGTTCATGATGCATAATTCATTATACAATTGCATTATATAAATAAATAATTGACTTGATTTAAAGTTAAAATGTAAATTATGTTGTTGAACTTAGGTTTTCTCTCAGTACGGCTACTGCAACGGACCTTTTTCATTGATGGGCTGATTATTGCCGAACGTGAGATGAAGCTCTAACTAAGTTATGTTTGACTTTCAAAGTAACAAGTGACGAAGAACTCAAGAACCTCTTTTCACTACAAGCGGCTGATGAGGTATTTTGTTCTGTTCATTCAGTTGTTTGATGTGTAGGCTGTGTTAATTGACTCGTTAACCTGTGCAATGCCATAGCGTTTCTACACAGCATTGTATTTTCATTTTCCTTTTGTTTTATGCTATTCTTTTCGCTAGTGACGCCCTGGTATGTGCAAATGGGTGAAGGGAATCGACATCATAAGAGTGTGTTGCAGGTGCAAACAAAGGTAGGTGAGAGAGTGTGATGGAGTGGTGTCAGTGCTTTTGGATCAATATCTCTCCTCTCCTCTCCTCTCCTGTCCTCAACGCTCCTCTCCTCTCCTCAACTCTCCTCACCTCTCGGACAGAGACTAACGGGAGTGTCACTTCCCGTTAGTCTCTGTCACCCCGTCAGGATTTTCACTGTCCTGTTTGACGGTTATAGCGTCACAGCTAGGAAAACACACCACATATTAATGTTGCGCCCAAGGCTTTCATAAAAGCATAATCTCTATAAAAGACACCCACTAACTTTGCAACTGCTGGTGTCCAGAGAGAGGCCAAGAATTTTTCAACTATTGCAGTAAAGTGACGCTTTGACACCATTGGCAAACGGCAAGAAAAAAAGGAGTGAAAGAAAGAAAAAGAGAGATGGCTAGAAATACACAGAAAAGACAGAAGAGAAACAGAGAGAGAAAGTGAGTAGGAGGAAGGGGGTTGCTGAGAGTCATAGAAACAGACGGCCAGACGTTGAGAGAGAGAGAGAGAGAGAGAGAGAGAGAGTGGGTGGACATTCATTCTTCAGACTCCCTGAAGATTCTCTCAAGCAAAATGCAGACAACGCTCCCCAGTGGAGCGTGTCCATATACAAACTCGTATACCCCCCCCCCACACACACACACACACACACACACGCACACACTTACACCCACACTTACAACATATGCACACATGACCCCGATGGGGGCGGGGGGGGGTTTAGGGTCAGAGGTTCGTCCCACGATTTCCCCTCTGCGTCTTTTAAAACTCAGCAGATGACAATTACGGCCAATTTGATTAACAGAGCAAACGGCACGGCTATCTGGGGCCTTTCTCCCTCTCTCTTTTTTTCCGGACGGTGGGCCGGCGTATCG
>NC_139950.1:31439496-31519496 GCF_963454915.1 Gymnoscopelus microlampas | reverse complement strand
CATACATACATACATACATACATACATACATACATACATACATACATACATACATACATACATATAGTAGTTTGCCCAGTAGTTTGCACTAGGTATTCTATTTACCTGTAGATATACTAGTTATGTTATTTAAATAGATGATAGGTGTGTTGTTGACAGTTGCTACTGTGTTTGTTTGATACATAGATGCTGGTTTGATACAGTCGTATCAGCTCTCCTACTTGTTTTATTAGCATTCTAATTCCTCAGCCACTTAATAGGGTTGATGCCACTTATCCAACCTTGGCTTGCACTTTGTTAAGTCACTCTGGATAAGAGTCTGCTAAATGTAATCCTGTGATTCAGTTTCACACTGGGTCCTCATGTTTTCTTCACAAATAAATGCCCCAATAATATTGTGTGAAAATCTCATCAACCCTGTCAGAACATCTTCTGAACCACTTGTAGTGTCAGAGCCACTGTGTGAGACCTAATGGTTTCACAGCTGCTATTTCCTTGCTGTAACTAACCGTGCTTGACTGATTGACACATGGCTGTGCAGACACACACACACACACACACACACACACACACACACACACACACACACACACACACACACACAGAGGAAGTCTAGAGGAAGTCTAGAGGAAGTGTGCACTGCAGGGTTGGGTTCTAGCCCATACTGTGATGTCTTTCCTTTGATTGGCAGTATACTCTCAGATGTCTTGAGCACCCCTCCTCACTGTACTGTACCTTCTCTACCTCCCACCCCCTCTTTCCTCTTACTCTTACTCTTACTCTTTCTCCTTCCTTCTTTCTCATCCGCTCTATCTCTCTCTCCCTCCCCCCCTCTCTCTCTCTCTCCCTGGAACTAATTTCTCCTCCCTGCAGCTATAGTGTTTCAGAAAACGTCTGAAATGTTCACAACCTAAACTCACCTTATAAACAGCCCGAGGGTCACAAGCGACTCACCATCCACCTTATAAACACAAGTCTGAGCAAAAAGACGGCCCAGGGAGTGTAGGGGTGAGGCGATGGGAGAAATGCACTCTCCTTGACTGATAGGTTGTCACGGCCCCCTTAAATGTCATTCCACCTGTGGAGCGAGGCCCCGCTCCGTTTGAACGTATGGACGTGTTACCTGGAAAAATAAATTGGGCGTGGAGGAGAAAATTCAGCGCCTCGTGCCTCAATAATTTCTCATTAGAGAGGTTTGTAAATATCTCGGCTGACAGATATGCATACTGCACGCATGCACATGCATACTATGCATGCGCGCGCGCGCACACACACACACACACACACACACACACACACACACACACACACACACACACACACACACACACACACACACACAGTGCTTGCATGCGTGCATGCATGAGTGTGTGTGTGTGTGTGTGTGTGTGTGTGTGTGTGTGTGTGTGTGTGTGTGTGTGTGTGTGTGTGTGTGTGTGTGTGTGTGTGTGTGTGTGTGTGTGTGTGTGTGTGTGTGTGTGTGTGTGTGTGTGTGCGCGTGCGCGCAGAAGAGAGTGCTGCAATTTCAGAGAAAGGCAAATACACACGGATCTAATGGACTAATGTCAGTGTCAATATGAAGTGCAAAGGAAAACCTGTCAGTAACATACACACACACACACACACACACACACACACACACACACACACACACACACACACACACACACACACAGAGGGGAAAATGGAGTCCATGTTGTCATGCGTTTAATGTCCAGCCAACACACACATACAGGGCTACAGACTGGAGGCTGACAGCTCCACTATGTTATGGAGAGAGAGCTAAATAAACACAATGAATGGTTGGATTGACATCATGTGTCTGCACTGGACAGCCAGTATGGAACAGAACACCTCACCTCTGGACTCCTAGAAGAGTTAATCCTCTCTGTGTGTGCTCTTCCATGAAGGGTTGACTGACTGAGAGAGAGAGAGAGAGAGAGAGAGAGAGAGAGAGATGGAGAGAACACTGTAAAATCCTGGTTCATTCGGTTACATTTTGCACAGTGTCAGAGAGAGTTACAAATGGATGAAATAACTTTTACTGTGTGACACCATTCACACTTGTTTTTAGTGGAAAGGGTTAACGCCTAAGATGTTTAGTTGACAGTGTTGCCACTTAATAAGAAATAAGAAATAATGATAATAAAGACAATTGCATAGTTAGATAGTGTTCCTTTAACTTAACTAAATTAACATGAATGATTTTACTGTGTAGACTTTAATCTGGGGGGCGGGGGCGGGGTATGCATGTGCGTGAGTGTTGAGGGTTGGACTTGTGTTAGCGGGCGAGTGTGTATGTGTTTGTAAATGTGTCTGTATGTTAGCCCCTTATTGTGGTGCTGTGGTTAAATGCCCTCTCCAACTTGATGACTCTTTAAGGAGATTGAGTGCTTTGTGTGCGTGCGTACGTGCGTGTGTGCACGTTATGGGTGTGCGTGCAGCAGTGTTTTGTTTTTACTGTATATGTGTGTATGTGTGTTACTGTAGCGGTGACTGAAAGGGCTCAGTTACAGACTTTCTCCATTTCACCACCGCAAACCAGGAAGCGAGCGAGAGAGAAGTTTGTGTAGTATGTGTTACTTAACATCGTTTTTGTCTTCTGGGTACACTGGCATGGGTTTCTTAAGCCTGACTTATACTTCGTCAAATGCCGGTGTTTCCTGCCAATTGTAGCTGATCTACAGTACAAGCTCACAGTGCGTCTCATCCAGACGCATTGTGAGCTTACAGACCTGCTATTTAGACAGAAAATAAATTAAGCATTAGACGCAACGAGAGCGAGGAATACAGTGTCTGAGATTCATTACAGCCAAATGGCCTCCTGCCTGTTTATTTTGCCTAATTATGCATATCAGCTGTAACATGATCTGCCGTGCTGTGGGAATGCCTCTAAACTAATTATGGTGTAACTCAAATCCTAATGAACCTATAAACACACACACACACCACACTGACACGTACAAGCAGACACACGCATGCACGCGGCGTACACACTGATGCGTGCGCGCAGACCTAAATTTGTGCACCATTGGACATGCTCACACGCGCACGAACATGCAGTCGTATAGATTCCAATCGCACACATGCATGCGCACACACTGCCGCATGCACGCAAACCGGCGCTAACAGCACACACGTGCATGCACATGCACACTGACAAATGTCGACGTGCCAAGTCTCATACGTGCGCACATTAAGTGACACACGCATGCGCACCCCTTCCCACAAACATGCACACACACGTTGACGAACACGTCCACACATGCACACGCGATGTATCACCCCCCCCCCCCCACACACACACACACACACACACACACACACACACACACATTTCTGTGGCTGCCTTACTGTTAAAAGGCTGTATTAGCATACTTGTTAATGTTCGACACACACTGTGCTACGGGAGCCTCATTTACAGTTAAAAGGAGGCTGTGGTATTTGGTTGTTAATGTTGGACCATAAAGACAGTGTCTGCTGGTTCTTGGTACACTGACATGGCTGGGAGCTCCAATAAGACACATTATGGTGATACCTGACACGCCACTGTCTAGACGAACCTGCATCCACTGACTCACTTTTGATTTTGATTAAACTTTCATGGCGCGGCTAGGGGGTGGACGAGGGGTGGCACTCACCTTGTTTTCATTTGTAATGTAATTACATTTGATTTCTGTCTGAACTCCCGTCATTTTGTTTTGTTTAAATTCAGTTTTTAACCCACAGCAACAGGAAAAAAAACAAATAGTACAGGCATCATCCGCCTTGTTTTGTGACAAAGTGACACATTTGGACACCTTGGCTTCCACACTAGCTAGCAATCAAGTCAAATTCCAGAATTTATAGAAGAGATTATGAGATAAGAGTCGTAAGATTAGATACTTTGAGTTGCCAGACTCGACATTGGAAAATAAATATTCTCTATTGTCAACATCATCTACAATATCTTCAACATTACATCAGCCCTGTATTTTTATTTATACATAAATACATTACGTAAACTGGAATAATTTAGACGTTTAGACTTGATTTCTTTGTTGTTGTTGTTGTTGTTAGTTTCTTGTTGTTCCTTTGTCTTACTGTAAGTAAACAATTTGTTTAGAGTATTTATTTTTACAGCATTAACTGTACTGTTTTCAAATTTGGACAGACTCCTGTTCAATGAAGGAGCTGGTGTCAGGTTTTCAGTTCAGGCAAAGCGTTTGACCGGATATTTTTTATTTCACAATATTTTAGTGGAAATAAATGTGTTTGGGATGTACTGAGCATATTGGATAACTGAGACTTGCATTATACTGCATGAGTAGTCCGAATTTCTTACAGACGTTTTATATAATTTTGTTGTTAACTTTCGATCAACAGAAATGGCTACCAGTTGTTGTTTTTTTATGTGTGAATGCACGTGAGCAAGGCAACACTGGGTGAGTAATACATCATTGTATAGCACCCCACAGCTGTGGGGATGATATACCAAGTTTGACCCAAACCTTCAATGACCCTTCAGTGGACTCATTAATACACATTTTAGTCTTTAAATTTCAGAGTGGAATTTTACCAACCATCAAATCCCATGTCATAGGATATATTTTCTGCACTTTTCACCAACAGCGTAAGCCTGTTACTGTATCCCCACGCTCTCTTGTTCCAGACATAGGCCCAGTGTACACCAGGCATCGCAGACACACTATAGCCTGCTCCAGTGTTGGGTTGCTGACAGGGTCCGGGAGACACTCTAATCTTCACATCAATGTGAACTACGGTATAGCCCTACACTCTACCCCTGTCCGGCCTTGACTTTCAACACCATATAAGTCCACTTTCACAGTTTTCCAGCGGCCAGCATGCTTTTACTTGCATGGTCTGTGTAAATCATTTCGAGTGTGAATGTCGTACATCTGTGTTCGGTTGTGTATCCAGTTGTGTCAGTTTAACGATGAATGGGTCACAATGTTGGGTCTTATGGACTTTATGTAAAGAGATACGAAAATATGATCTGCCGGAAAACATAGAATGTAAGGTTTATAGGCACATATTAAGCAATAATATAATAGTCTATGCACTTTCTGTCCATAGATATCCTATATTCTGCATAGCCTAAACCATCTTATTAAAGCTACAGCCTGGGACTTATTTTAATTAATAAAATGTTTGTTGTAGTAAAATGTAAATACAATGTACAGTAACTGGCACATCTGCAGTGGTTGGAGGTGGCCTCCCTACTCTTCCATTGAGACATTCTGACACCTGGTGATGGGTCGTAGGACACCTGCTAGTTGACAGTGTCAATAAAGTTATTTGAATGCAGATGGTTCACCGGATTGGACACATTCGCCGCCATCTTTATTGTAGCTAGGAGTTCGATATCGTTGCAATTACCTCTCTCTGTCGGGAGAGGGAGACAGTGGACGTAGAACGTATGGGTTGAAGATTTAAATATCTATACTGTATAAACAAATCTGATACATCTACCTTCTTATGTGCTTCTTCAACTGAATGTTGACTTACATATGGTTGATGTCATTATTATTATTATTTCATGCTCATCATAACCGATTCAAATTGTGGGTAGTGTACATCAACTCACTGCAGCTAAAGGTGTTTTTCTTTCCTCCCCCCCCCCCCCCCATCTAATTCATTTGAGTGTCCTTATCTTCATCGGCAAGTGTTCGTCGGGCGGTTGGCTATCTCAAGACCCCCGACACATGTAAAGAAATACAGCACCATACGGTTTGGAGCGAGCCAGATTGGGTTAGATTGGAGGCGAGTCATTCAGAAAGGGGCACAAGGTGTGTAACTCTATCCAAGTCACGGCTCTCAGCTCCAATTTAACTGAAAGACCTTGCTAGCGAAGAAAAAAAAAGGAGGTGGGGGGGGCTCCATGTACAACCCAACCAAACCTTGTAACTGAATAACTGGAGCGAAACGCCTTAAGCCTCTTTCAAACAAATTTGCCCGAATCAAAGTAGCACTTATGAATAATTACGGCTGGTGTTTTAAGGGGCGGAATAAGAAGGAAAACAACAATTAACAGTCAAAGTTGTTGGGGTTTTTTTTTTGTACCCCCTCATCCCCCCCCCCCCCCCCTCGTCTCTGGCCGCAGTTTGCCGGCGTGTGTGCCCTGATAGCCTGGGGAAGTATCTGTTTACTTAGTGATTAGGACAATTTGACTGTCGCGGGCTAGTAAATTCAAACCATTCACTTTGGCAGATTGGCCCAGACAACATCATCAAGCCGCAATGTGAAATACAGACACACACACACATACACACACACACACACACACACACACACACACACACACACACACACACACACACACACACACACACACACACACACACACACACACACACACACACACACACTCTGCTCTACACGAGTAAAAGCCCCTCATCTGGATTTCTGTCTTTCTATCCTTCTTTTTTTTCTTCCACCCCTCAAACTTAAATAAACCTTCACATATAATTACAGCCAATTCTGTATATTTTCATGTCCATTTCCTTCAAACACTAAGGACGATAGGCCTCTAAGAGCGCAAAGAGCGCACCGTGATGAACATGGGGGTATACACACACACACATGCACATCTCATCTTGGAGAAAGTGAAAGAGACTATTTTATTGACTCAGGGGTAAAAAGGTAAGAGAAACACGATTAAGCGTTCTGTCCTTCATGCAGTCACACGCACATACACACACACGAACACACACACACACACACACACACACACACACACACACACACACACACACACACACACACACACAGAGCGGGTTTTGGCCCGCGTAGAACATCGTGCTCTTAATGCCGTTGCCACGTCGCGATGAAAACATTATCAGAGTCAATATTATGAGAGGGGGGAAAAGGTGCTCATACGCAGAATGTGGTATTGTGGTCACGGCTGTACGTCTCACTTGTTAGCTGGAGGAGGCCGTGGTGGAAAAGGGAGACAGTGGAAAAGTCAAGTTCAAGGGGCCAATCCACAATCAGATCTTGGCGTCACCTGTGACCCCGGCTCTGCACCCCCCAACCCCCAATTCCCCCCCCCCCCGATTCCACCCACCCACTCTCTTAATAAGAGAGTGGGCCTGAGTTTATCAAATTGAACACGCCTTTTCATTCTCATGTGGGCTGGCCTTGTTGTTGATAGGATGGCTCAAAAGTGAGTTGAAGGTGAAACGTGCTGTTTTTAAGGCTGTAATGAATGGCTTAAGGTTCAAAGGTTCTAGCTAGGTGTGATGTCATGCTCATTTGAGTACAGCTGGATGACCTATTTCAACAAATCAGATTGCTTGGTCGGAACTACCTGTTGTATAATGAGGAAGTATGCAGGGACGTCGAGTGATGTTTTTGGGCAAAATACTGTATACTTTTTGAGAAAAATACTTTGACATTTATTGATTTTTCTAAAGACTTTTCCACACCAGGGTACAAAAAACACAAAACAGAACTGGACTGACATTGTGGACAGGGACATGGTTTTAAGTTGCACATTATCTTTCAAACTATCCGGTAAGAATTATTTTAAATCATGTACAAATGAGCAATCCAAAACACAGAATAAAACTAAAGCATGCATGGGACAAGCCACCTCTGTGTCACCTCTGTGTATGTAGTGAGGATACACAAACATGGATACACAAACATGTCAAACATGTACACTTGATGATGAGTCAAGTAACAGCAAAGTATGGCATTATCGGATGGGTAATTGTTATTTGTCCAGCACCAGTGACTAACTGGATGTGCGCAACCCACTTCTGAACTAATTGTTTACCTTAGAATGCATTCGAATAGCGAGATGAAGCTAAATTAATTCCAGAGGGGGTTTACAGATTACAATCGAAGAGCGAGATGAAGTGAAATAAATTCAGTGTGCATGCTACATACACACATAATACATAGTATGCATTCATATCATATTTAGCCAGTAAGGAAGTGTCTGTCCTGGGCTACTGTGGAGATAGGTCCACTGGCCTAACTCCTCCCACTTCCTGGTTTTCAAATTGTTTGGTTCACTATAAAAGCCACACTTAAAATGGGCTTTTTTCTTTTTGGACCTGTTGTGGCAGGTTGCGTCTGCTCTGTGCAATGCCCTGGGTAGGTGTATATTATCAGGGGCGGACTTAGGGATCTGGAGGCCTTAGGCGAACCGTAGTATGAGGCCCCTGGCTCAGTGTCACTAACCCCGCCCTCAAGCCGGTTGTCTGGGGGCCCCCCCGCCAGATTTTTTTAAACAGAGTATCACTTAGATCAACTGATTATGAACCAGGGACCACCACCCTGACTGAGAATCAACCTGGGGACCACTTGTGTTGTGTTGGGAGTGGGGGTATGGGCGTGGTGTGGGGGGAAAAGCTTGAAATTAAATAATGACCGTTAAGGGCTTAATCCAAATTGTTAATTGGAGGTGAATTATTACTCTCACTTTTATTATTTACTGAGATATGCTAGTGGTCCAGAGCTAAAAAAAAAAGATTGAGAACCACTGATCTATTCCTTTACCATGGTTGCCCTTATTCTGTTCTCTTAACCTTCCTTATTAAACTCATGTTAACTGATTCATGGCAACTGTATGAGCGGAGACATTGATTATGGGCACATTTCCTAATAATGGCAATCTCGGAGCCCAGAGACAACTGAAAAGGAAAAACAGCGACCTCTGCTGTTCGTTCCTCCTCAGTTATACTCTGGGACAATGCCGACGCAGCACATGTGCGCAAGGAAACCGGGGTTTAAGTCTGCCTTCACCGCTCCACTTCCGGGTGGTGCGACTACGTTTTCATTCCCACTAACAATATTTCTACACGGAACACTAACACCACTTCTCCCAGAGAACATGGATCGTTTTGGTTATAAGCCCACTTGTTTCTATGATGAAAGAGTAAGTTCAAATGTGAATATCTTTCCGTGGTTTTGTCTGCTCCGCGGACGCTATTGTTAAATTAGTTTCGGTTAGTTTCCAGTGGGGAAGATCGACGGACACGTGAATCCCGCCCACTACATTTGATTGGGTAAAGCGCGGCCTGCTTCCTGATCTGAAGGCACGCCCACTCCCACACAGTGTGTACAAGTTCTGACAAACCTTCAGGACAGATTCCAACGCAGTGCAGAATCTGTTCTTGAGAGATTATAATAATGGTGACTCAACCAAACAATCCGGTACAGTTTCCCTTGAGATTCTAACTCCGATTTCTGTGGAAGTTCTTGACATCCGATTTCCCAGTAACTGATATGCGTCAACTGATAACATTGATGCTTCATCATACATCATACTGTTTCACTTTCACTTTCCTACATTACTAAATGCATGGTCAGGGACCACATGTAATACCTTCACGGGCCACCAGTGGTCCACGGACCACCAGTTGAAAACCCATGACTTTAGATACATGGAATGTATGTGTACACTGTTTGTGGGTCTGGAGTTTATCCAGACATAATATACATAAAGCGACAGTAAACGTGTAAAACATTCCCACTCTCATTGATGAGAGAGCGAGAGCGAGACAGAGACAGAGTGTTAGAGAGAGAGAGAGACCATTCTCACCTTCCAACAAAAAACTATCAAATACCCTACTGCCATGACGATTTGCATGTCAAAAACCTAAGGAAATATGCAAATTTACATTAAAGGCTGACTTCACCCATTTTCAACCTATCTTCATATAATTGGTCCTCACTAATGCTGATGATATGTATGGTACCATTTTTGTCTATCGGTCTGTGTCTCAGTGGAGGGCTGTGGACAGTTCAGAAACCTGCCTACCAGTGAGCTAATAGAAACGGCAGGCTTTCTATTCTTGGAAGGTTAGCATGCTATAATAGAATAGAAGCCATTGTTTTCGTGTAAAAATAAAAATAAAAATTGAAATCTTGTTTGAAAAAAAAACCTGCCTAACGATGATGTCACTGGTAGGCGGGTTTCTGAAGTGTCCACAGCCCTCCTATGAGACAGACCCAGTAGATTTTTTTAAAACCATTTTATCATGATTATTAGTGAGGACCAATTATATGATGATAGTTTGAAAATGGGTCCAATAAATAGCTCTCTAGCTCTCACTTTCTCTGTGTCTTTCTTTCTCCGTAACTTTATCTCTCATCTCCACCCTTCAACTACACACACCCACCAGCAGTGCGCTTATTTCCTAGAATGTGCCGTGACGTTCTGGGCAGCTCGGCTTGCAATTGGCCGGTGGCCTATAGAATAGACCACTGCAGTCTGAACTGAGGGGGGCCACAAGTGAAGCTTATAAAATAAGCGGTCTTGTTGTGGCATTTTCACACAGGATTTTTTAGGGTTTATTTATATTTAAAAAATGATAATTTGGGAAAATCTCATGAGGCCTCCTGACTGTTTAGGCCCCAGGCGGTCCCCTAACCTTGCCTAGTGCAAAGACCGCCCCTGTATATTATAGTTTATAGGTGACAGTACATGTATATTTGCCCTGCTTGAGACCGACCTTTTGTTTGTCACACTTCAGGCCCTGCTCCATAGTGACTCCTGTGTTGAACCTTCCATATGGGTTGTGTTCAATTGTCAGACAGAGGTAAATGTCATTATGTTTGTTTTGTAATGGACCTGTTTTATAATTTTGTGACACTGACTGCCACTGCTGTTTTATGTTTGGGTTTTGTTCGTTTTATTTCAGCTACAGTATTTCATTGCTTTTGGTGTATTTGGTATTTTTTGGTTTTCACATACAGTATTGTCCATTCTTTGTAGCAATTGTATTTTCCCTGAGAAGTATTTAAACTCACCGTACACTATTGTAGGCCCTATTACTGTGAATAGAACCTTTCTTTCTGTGTTTCCGAGTGCTGCAGGATTGGTGGAGTACATGGCCTTCTGGACGGTGGAGGGTTTGATGGCTATAGGCTACAGCAGTCCTTCCCCCCTTACTCATTGGTATTTTGCACTCAACCATTTTGCATGCTTTTCCTTGTTTAATTTTATGCCTTAACCTTTTCCTCTTAAGGTGTGTGTGCTGGTTGTGCTAGGCCGGTGGTTCCCCTCCTTTTTTGGCAATGCATCGCAAAGCGATGCATTGTGAGCTTGTAGGTCGGCTATTTTCAAAAGATTTTTTATACAATTTGAAGACTTGTGAAATTGGACATTTTGCATTATGAGTACTTTTGGTACTTTAAGTATATTTTGATGCCAATATTTTTGTATTTCTTCTACTCAAGTCAATTTTAATTACCATACCTTTTACTTCTACATTGCCATATTGATACGCTTACTTAAGTAAAACATGTACTTCCACCACTGTGCGTGCATTGGTGCATGCATGTCCCGACTGTCAGACAGTAGCAGGTTTCATCAGAACTTGCTCTCCAAACAGCTGTTTGAAACAAAACACGTGTCCCTCACACTCTTCACCTGTTGACACACACAGGAAGAAAACAGTGGGTTGGACATTGCAAAGGAAATCTGTCAATGTGTGCGCGTGTGCGTGTGCGTGCGTGCACTGCAGGTTGTGTTATCAGGGGAATGTCCAGGGTGCCTGTGAGAGCCGTGTAATATGTTTAACTAGAGCAAAATAGTGTTTTGAGAATTGGTAATTACTTACATCCCTCACTGGCCACGGGGACACTCTCCAGATCACACCCCTCTCTCTCTCTCTCTCTCTCTCTCGCGCACGCACGTACGCACACACTCACTCTAAAGCACTACACATATGCTGGAGGAAAAACACATGCATGCACAAGCACACTTCACAAAGCGTGCACACGCGCGCACGCACATACACACTCTTGAGCTGCACTTACAAGCTGCCTGCAATTAACCAATCATCATCACCATCATCACGGTCATCATCATCATGCATGGCACGCACGCACGCACGCACGCACGCACGCACGCACGCACGCACGCACACACACACACACACACACACACACACACACACCATACCATACCTGCCAACCTCAGACCGTCAGAAAACAGGAGATTTTTTTTCTAGGGGGGTGGGGGTCATACTGACCATGCCCCCAAGCGGGAGGTCTGGGGGGTCCCCCCCCCATGACATTTTTAACAGAGTACATGTAATTTCCAGTATGCTGGTGGATTTTGGGAATTTGAGTCACTATGAATTGAGTACAAAAGGACCCCAATTGAAACAAGCCAATGGCGGGCTTTTTTTTGTTGACCTTGTATTATTTCAACTGTACTTTCATGTGGGTTTTTTCTGCAAGTAGTCAATCAAATTAATCAATCAATGAGTGTACCAGAATCAAAGTGGTATGGGGAGTAATCATTGCTATGTGTATGTTAGTCTGTGTGTAACCCTATGAGTCATAGGGCTACTAGAAATGTGTGATTTAGAGGTTTGATTTGATTGAAGTACTGTATTTAGAAAGACATGGAAACAGTACATGGAAGTACAATTCACAATAGAAGGTCCTCTAAACTGGATCGCTCATAAAAGCACAATGGATTATTTAAAATGAGATCCCCACGCACTCAAAACAGGTGTAGGCAAAGATTGTTAATTTAGCAAGATACACAATCTCCATTGGAGCCACTAGAGGCGAAGTAGTACACAAATCCTACAAATGGTCTCCTAAGTAGCCGTGGTTTGCTTCTCCCCCTAAGGATTATTTATAATATAGTGAAAGCTGAAGTTAAATTATTCATTTGCAAATAATTCATGTGTTATTTTGTTAATTTATGTTGTGATCCTGACATGATACTATGACAACTAATAGAATACGCACATCACTTGGTTGAGGTGCTGGGTTGGAAAGTAACATGAAGAAAAATAATAAACCTGCAATGTAAATGTATTGACAACGTTTCGAGCCAAGGCTCTTCATCGGGTCAAACTCGAGAAGTGTGTCCCTCACGTTTGTTCAAATAATAGGTGAGCGCTTCCAGTCCCCCTGTGCGGGGTATACAGGTGTATAAGCTCTCCACATCCAAAGTGGCCATGATCACTTCTCCTTCAATATCCCCCATTTTTTTCAGGGTGTTAATCAGGTCCATTGAGTCTCTTACATAGGCTGGGAGGGAAGTGACATGTGGTTTTAAAAAGGAATCCACATATGTGGAGATTTTCTCTGTGAGAGACCCTATTGAGGACACAATGGGTCTGCCTGGAGGTGACCCCAATTGTTTGTGTATTTTGGGCAGCGTTTAAATGACTGGGGTGACAGGGTTTTTGACTTTCATAAACTCAAATTATTTTTTATCAATTTCCTGATTGTCCAAAAAATGCTGCAGTTTTCCATGTACCACTTGTCTGCAAAAGAAATGGGGGTGACGTGTTTTGGGGCGAGTCTTCCGTTTACCGTTTCCACGACAGTGCGACCAGAAGCACACTGAGCAGAGAGCTCAGACTGAACATAATGGCGCAGGAGGTCCAACCTGGGTCCTACGACAAACTTACTGGCCTTCTCCTTGTGTTCTATTTTGTTCATTACTGTTAAATTCAGTGTTGATGAACAGGGGGGATGTTCATGAAAATACGGAACAAATTGCGTGTCTCTCTCTCTCTGCTGCTGCTCGTAGTTCTTTTGCGTGGTCAACTCCCTGTGTGTGTGTCTCTCTCTCTCTCTCTCTGCTATTTCAGAATAGCCAAAGTATAAGATAATGGTTAAAATTGGTTAAATAAAAAATCTCCCTCCACATGGATTCTGCCTTGTCGTGGCGTGGAGGCTTGCGTGCCTCTGTGACCCTTGATCCCTGGAGGTCAGGGGTCACAGAGGTCAGACCAAAGAGTCCAAATCCACGACACTTACGGTGTTCTAGGACCCATCGGGTACCGATCTATCTACTGCCCCCTGGTGGATGATGTGTGCTGCTGGCCCCGCCCACTGACCACCACGTTAGTAGCAACACGCACACGCACACGCACACACACACACACACACACACACACACACACACACACACACACACACACACACACACACTACCACAACCAGTGAAATTCCATGTATAATCACTATAATCACTATATTCATTAGCCATCAATGGATGATATCAATTGGGAATACAGTCATATCAATGGGGATAACAGAAGGTGATCACGTGTTTATCTGTAGTTGGCGGTCGTTATCTGTAGCTAGCTGCACGGTTTAACTGCTTCAGTAAATCTGAGACACCTTGGACCATGTCATTCACTCATCTCTCCATCGCAGCTCATTGCTCTCAGGAGAACCTGTTCCCCTGTCATCAGCCTCCACAGAGGTAAGCTCAGGCAAAGATAACTTTTATTACTGTGTGTAAAAGTGACAGATCATGCTCATTGTCTGATGTGACTTTACTGTTGAAATGTAAATCAGTGTGAATGCTAATGTGCACTTCATTGTCATCATCAATGTATGATTATTTGTCTAATTGTTTGTTTTTAATGTCACCTTTTCTTCAATGAAGCACTGCCAACTACATCACATGGCCTGTTCCTTGGAGGAGTTGATGCAAAAAAGAGTTTAGCTTGTTATTAATTCAGTTCCTACATTGACACAATAGTATAAGACAGGGGTCTTCAACAGGGGGTCCGGGACTCCTAGGGGGTCCTCAGAGTTACTACAGGGGTTCCGCCAAATCTTTGTGTGATATGATTTTTTTTTACCTTAAAGGGCAAGACCACTTTGGTAGAGGTTTGGGTTGTGTAGTTACCTCGCCATGATGTAACTCCAAAGGTGGTCAAGAAATAAAAACTAATTGCTGCATTGATTAGAAATTGATAATTCAAAATATGCTCCCCATTACTTACATTGTACAGTAAAACAGCTCTCAAAGTCGCTCTTTTAGCATGTAAACGAATGTAAACAAAGTCGATTCAGACAATATAGAACATCACCAAACCCAGTACTGTTTTTTGTTTAAATAAAATTAACTTACTGTTGATTTAGCTATTTTTATTAGAATGGACTGGACTGGATCGGCGGATCCGGATCTGGATCTTCAAATAGTAAAATCATCAGGTAGTTGACATTTTTATTAAAAAAAAATAAACAGTACTGGGTTTGGTGATGTTCTATATTGTCTGAATCAGCTTAGTTTGTGTTCGTTTATGGGCTAAAAGAGTGACTTTGAGAGCTGTTTCAGTGTACAATGTAAGTCAATGGGGAGCATATTTTTAATTATCAATTTCTAATTAATGGAGTAATTATTTTTCATTTCTTGTCCACCTTTGGAGTTACTTCATGGCAAGGTAACTACACAAATCAAACCTCTACCAAAGTGCTCTTGCCCTTTAACCACTTGAACCCTAGCATCCCTTTTCTGAGGTGAACTTTAGCCAAAAATAGCAGATCTACAAACTCACAACGCCTCGCAGTGCGAGGCGTTGTGAACTTGTAGATCAGCTATTTTTGGCAAAGAGATAGGTGTAGAGTAGAGGGAAAAAAGAGCAGACCAAGTAAACAAAAAAGTTTAATCTGAAACACAATTTTATGCAATATGTAGAGGGGTTCCCTGCTTCATCTCTGTCTCAGCTAAGGGGTCCTTGGCCTGAAAAGGTTGAAGACCCCTGGTATAAGAAATCAACTGTGTCATAAAAAATGAAGTCATATACAATACTTTAGTTTAAACAAAATGCCATACAGTCCTGTTGTTAAAAAAAAGAAAGCTATTCAATGCCATAATACTTTGTTCTTGTCAGCCTAAATTGTTTAGAGCACAGCTATCTATTTTTATATTTAATTATTGTGACAACCCTGGGGGTTGTCAGGGTAACTGGTGTGGTTGTCATGGTTACTAACCATGTGTCATGTGTTTCAGAATGATTGGAGGGCGGAGTGTGTCATCAGTGGAGATCTGGCCCACCTGGATTGTCCTCTATAAAATAGGTGGCTGGACTTCACTCTTGTCCTCTCTCTCACCATGAAACTCACTGGAAGCACTCCAGCCTTTTGGATTTTGGTTGTAAAAGGACAAGACCACTTTGGTAGAGGTTTGGGTTGTGTAGTTAGTTACCTTGCCATGATGTAACTTCTAAGGTGAACAAGAAATCTAAAATAATTGCGCCATTGAATAGAAATTGATCATTCAAAATATGCCTACATTGTACGGTAAAGCGGCTCTCAAAGTCACGCTTTTAGCACATAAACGAACACAAAGCGATTCAGTCAATATAGAACATCACCAAACCCAGTACTGTTTTGTTTTTTTTAATAAAAATGTCAACTTCCTGCTGATTTTACTATTTGAAGATCCGAATCCTGGTCTGCGGATCCAGTCCGGGTTTTATTTTTAATAGAAATGGCAAAATCAACAGGATGTTAGCCGTATTTAAAAAACAAACGGTACTGGGTTTGGTGAAGTTTTATATTGTCTGAATCAACTTTATTTGCATTCGTTTGTGCTAAAAGAGTGACTTTGAGAGCTGTTTCAGCATACAATGTATTTCAATGAGCATATTTTGAATTATCAATGGAGCAATTATTTTAGATTTCTTGCCCACCTTTGGAGATGCATCATGGCAAGGTTACTACACAACCCAAACGTCTACCAAGTGGTCTTAACCTTTAAGCACTGTTAACCACCCCAGTATCCGTATTGTTGGGATAGCTTTAGCAGAAAATAGCCGATCGACAAGCTCACTACGACACGTTGTGAGCTTGTCGATCGGCTATTTTCAGCCAAAGCTATCCCCACAATAACACAAAACAGAAAATACACTAGTATTGAGCCCTGAGGGACACCGGTTACCCATATGGGGTTAAGTTACTTTTAATAAAATCATTTAAACGTTCTTTGTTTGTGTTTCCTCATTTTGTTACAAACTCTTGGTTGGTTGTTGCAATAAATACATTACATTTAAGTGGTTGGATTCAATTTACGTAATTCGTTATCCCTGAGTCACTAGAATACCTCAAAACAAAGTATGGAGCTCGGCCTATAATTGATCATTGATTTGATTGATATGCTGCATGCCATGAGTGCAAAGTGGTATTTTCTTAAACTTAATTCAGCTAATCAAAGAGGATCTGTGGTCATAATACAGCACTGTTTGAGGAACTATAGTTGAACACTTTAGACATATAATTTAATGTCCAGTCCAGGGACAACAATGTAGCCTACTTGATTTAACACCAAAACTGCTATAGTTTTGATCATCTGAAACTAAGGAACTTATAAATGACAAAAAGGGTATGAATTTTTATGACATTACGAAACATCTCTCTGTTTGCTTTCAATGAAGGTGTAAATCTGGGTTCAGACTCAGTCAGAGTAAACGTTTTCTAACAGATGGTTTTAAACAACCTAAATCTCAGTTGTGTCATAATGAACCCTTTCCCTGATCATCAGAGGGTGTATCTAGTCGATTCAGTCATTCTGTCAGGGGTAGAGGTGTTTGCTGTGGATTTTCATCTTTTGACCTGTCACCTCTTGCTTTAACTTTAAATATAACCTCGAAATCCTAATTAATGTGAAAGGCCTGGTGGTGCAAGAGTAAAGCATAGGCTTCACAAGCGGATGGTTGTGGGTTTGAATCTTGGTCAGGGAAGATCTCAATTTTCGGTCTTTTTAAGGCGAGAACCATGGATGAAGCCCGCCTCCCTCCTCACGCCCTCTTTTAGCTCCGGTAGGAGAGGGAGGAGCCCACCTCCAGGGGGAGGAGCTTAATAAATTTACATATTCATTAAAGATTTTTATTTTAGTATTTTTTGTGATTTTATGGCCACTGTTTTTTTTCACATGAATTTGTTTGAGACATTTTTTTATTGTTTTTTTTCATCACCAGTTTGTATTGACCACAGCTCCATTGTTTTTTTGTTGTATTACCCTTTTAGTTTTTATTTAGTAGTTGTTTTGAGTGAGCTTTGAACCTGGAACCTTTCGTTTGTGAACCTTTGATTTATCTTTTAAGCCACGCTGGCATGGAAGGTACAATTGGGAACGTCATCCTTAACCCGCGCCTTTTAGAATTTAGATGGACAGTGAAAATGTTCTTCAGGAGACTTGAACCCCAAACCTTCTACTTTCAGACCCTGTGTTTAACTCTTGAGCCACGCTGGCATAGAAAGTACAATTGGGAACGTCATCCTTAACCCGCATTTTAGAATTTAGATGGACAGTGAAAATGTTCTTCAGGAGCCTTGAACCCCAAACCTTCTACTTTCAGACCTTGTGTTTAACTCTTGAGCCACGCTGGCATGGAAAGTACAATTGGGAACGTCATCCTTAACCCGCCTTTTAGAATTTAGATGGACAGTGAAAATGTTCTTCAGGAGCCTTGAACCCCAAACCTCCTACTTTCAGACCCTGTGTTTAACTCTTGAGCCACGCTGGCATGAAAAGTACAATTGGGAACGTCATCCTTCATCCACCTTTTAGAATTTAGATGGACAGTGAAAATGTTCTTCAGGAGCCTTGAACCCCAAACCTTCTACTTTCAGACCCTGTGTTTAACTCTTGAGCCACACTGGCATGGAATGTACTATGGGAAACGAAAAAAAATTTACTAAGTCCAGAGCTCGATGAATGTTAGGGACCAAAAAAAAAGTCACTACAAAGTACTACCAATCAACTTTAAATTGCCTGAAACGTACTCCTAACAGGTTTTTGGGGGAACATTTTTTTTTCCGTTTCGGTAGTGACACAATACCGAAACGAAAAAAAAATTACTAAGTCCAGAGCTCGATGAATGTTAGGGACCAAAAAAAAAGTCACTACAAATCAACTTTAAATTGCCTGAAACGTACTCCTAACAGGTTTTTGTGATTTTATGGCCACTGTTTTTTTTCACATGAATTGTTTTTGACATTTTTTTATTGTTTTTTTTCATCACCAGTTTGTATTGACCACAGCTCCATTGTTTTTTTGTTGTATTACCCTTTTAGTTTTTATTTAATAGTTGTTTTGAGTGAGCTTTGAACCTGGAACCTTTCGTTTGTGAACCTTTGATTTATCTTTTAAGCCACGCTGGCATGGAAGGTACAATTGGGAACGTCATCCTTAACCCGCGCCTTTTAGAATTTAGATGGACAGTGAAAATGTTCTTCAGGAGACTTGAACCCCAAACCTTCTACTTTCAGACCCTGTGTTTAACTCTTGAGCCACGCTGGCATAGAAAGTACAATTGGGAACGTCATCCTTAACCCGCCTTTTAGAATTTAGATGGACAGTGAAAATGTTCTTCAGGAGCCTTGAACCCCAAACCTTCTACTTTCAGACCCTGTGTTTAACTCTTGAGCCACGCTGGCATGAGAAGTACAATTGGGAACGTCATCCTTCATCCGCCTTTTAGAATTTAGATGGACAGTGAAAATGTTCTTCAGGAGCCTTGAACCCCAAACCTTCTACTTTCAGACCCTGTGTTTAACTCTTGAGCCACGCTGGCATGAGAAGTACAATTGGGAACGTCATCCTTCATCCGCCTTTTAGAATTTAGATGGACAGTGAAAATGTTCTTCAGGAGCCTTGAACCCCAAACCTTCTACTTTCAGACCCTGTGTTTAACTCTTGAGCCACACTGGCATGGAATGTACTATGGGAAACGATTTTTTTTTTACTAAGTCCAGAGCTCGATGAATGTTAGGGACCAAAAAAAAGTCACTACAAAGTACTACCAATCAACTTTAAATTGCCTGAAACGTACTCCTAACAGGTTTTTGGGGGAACATTTTTTTTTCCGTTTCGGTAGTGACACAATACCGAAACGAAAAAAAAAAAACTAAGTCCAGAGCTCGATGAATGTTAGGGACCAAAAAAAAAGTCACTACAAATCAACTTTAAATTGCCTGAAACGTACTCCTAACAGGTTTTTGTGATTTTATGGCCACTGTTTTTTTTCACATGAATTTGTTTTTGACATTTTTTTATTGTTTTTTTTCATCACCAGTTTGTATTGACCACAGCTCCATTGTTTTTTTGTTGTATTACCCTTTTAGTTTTTATTTAGTAGTTGTTTTGAGTGAGCTTTGAACCTGGAACCTTTCGTTTGTGAACCTTTGATTTATCTTTTAAGCCACGCTGGCATGGAAGGTACAATTGGGAACGTCATCCTTAACCCGCGCCTTTTAGAATTTAGATGGACAGTGAAAATGTTCTTCAGGAGACTTGAACCCCAAACCTTCTACTTTCAGACCCTGTGTTTAACTCTTGAGCCACGCTGGCATGGAAAGTACAATTGGGAACGTCATCCTTAACCCGCCTTTTAGAATTTAGATGGACAGTGAAAATGTTCTTCAGGAGCCTTGAACCCCAAACCTCCTACTTTCAGACCCTGTGTTAACTCTTGAGCCACGCTGGCATGAAAAGTACAATTGGGAACGTCATCCTTCATCCGCCTTTTAGAATTTAGATGGACAGTGAAAATGTTCTTCAGGAGCCTTGAACCCCAAACCTTCTACTTTCAGACCCTGTGTTTAACTCTTGAGCCACACTGGCATGGAATGTACTATGGGAAACGAAAAATGTTTTACTAAGTCCAGAGCTCGATGAATGTTAGGGACCAAAAAAAAAGTCACTACAAAGTACTACCAATCAACTTTAAATTGCCTGAAACGTACTCCTAACAGGTTTTTGGGGGAACATTTTTTTTTTCGTTTCGGTAGTGACACAATACCGAAACGAAAAAAAAATTACTAAGTCCAGAGCTCGATGAATGTTAGGGACCAAAAAAAAAGTCACTACAAAGTACTACCAATCAACTTTAAATTGCCTGAAACGTACTCCTAACAGGTTTTTGTGATTTTATGGCCACTGTTTTTTTTCACATGAATTGTTTTTGACATTTTTTTATTGTTTTTTTTCATCACCAGTTTGTATTGACCACAGCTCCATTGTTTTTTTGTTGTATTACCCTTTTAGTTTTTATTTAATAGTTGTTTTGAGTGAGCTTTGAACCTGGAACCTTTCGTTTGTGAACCTTTGATTTATCTTTTAAGCCACGCTGGCATGGAAGGTACAATTGGGAACGTCATCCTTAACCCGCGCCTTTTAGAATTTAGATGGACAGTGAAAATGTTCTTCAGGAGACTTGAACCCCAAACCTTCTACTTTCAGACCCTGTGTTTAACTCTTGAGCCACGCTGGCATAGAAAGTACAATTGGGAACGTCATCCTTAACCCGCCTTTTAGAATTTAGATGGACAGTGAAAATGTTCTTCAGGAGCCTTGAACCCCAAACCTTCTACTTTCAGACCCTGTGTTTAACTCTTGAGCCACGCTGGCATGAGAAGTACAATTGGGAACGTCATCCTTCATCCGCCTTTTAGAATTTAGATGGACAGTGAAAATGTTCTTCAGGAGCCTTGAACCCCAAACCTTCTACTTTCAGACCCTGTGTTTAACTCTTGAGCCACACTGGCATGGAATGTACTATGGGAAACGAAAAAAAATTTACTAAGTCCAGAGCTCGATGAATGTTAGGGACCAAAAAAAAAGTCACTACAAAGTACTACCAATCAACTTTAAATTGCCTGAAACGTACTCCTAACAGGTTTTTGGGGGAACATTTTTTTTTCCGTTTCGGTAGTGACACAATACCGAAACGAAAAAAAAATTACTAAGTCCAGAGCTCGATGAATGTTAGGGACCAAAAAAAAAGTCACTACAAATCAACTTTAAATTGCCTGAAACGTACTCCTAACAGGTTTTTGTGATTTTATGGCCACTGTTTTTTTTCACATGAATTGTTTTTGACATTTTTTTATTGTTTTTTTTCATCACCAGTTTGTATTGACCACAGCTCCATTGTTTTTTTGTTGTATTACCCTTTTAGTTTTTATTTAATAGTTGTTTTGAGTGAGCTTTGAACCTGGAACCTTTCGTTTGTGAACCTTTGATTTATCTTTTAAGCCACGCTGGCATGGAAGGTACAATTGGGAACGTCATCCTTAACCCGCGCCTTTTAGAATTTAGATGGACAGTGAAAATGTTCTTCAGGAGACTTGAACCCCAAACCTTCTACTTTCAGACCCTGTGTTTAACTCTTGAGCCACGCTGGCATAGAAAGTACAATTGGGAACGTCATCCTTAACCCGCCTTTTAGAATTTAGATGGACAGTGAAAATGTTCTTCAGGAGCCTTGAACCCCAAACCTTCTACTTTCAGACCCTGTGTTTAACTCTTGAGCCACGCTGGCATGAGAAGTACAATTGGGAACGTCATCCTTCATCCGCCTTTTAGAATTTAGATGGACAGTGAAAATGTTCTTCAGGAGCCTTGAACCCCAAACCTTCTACTTTCAGACCCTGTGTTTAACTCTTGAGCCACACTGGCATGGAATGTACTATGGGAAACGAAAAAAAAATTACTAAGTCCAGAGCTCGATGAATGTTAGGGACCAAAAAAAAAGTCACTACAAAGTACTACCAATCAACTTTAAATTGCCTGAAACGTACTCCTAACAGGTTTTTGGGGGAACATTTTTTTTTCCGTTTCGGTAGTGACACAATACCGAAACGAAAAAAAAAATACTAAGTCCAGAGCTCGATGAATGTTAGGGACCAAAAAAAAAGTCACTACAAAGTACTACCAATCAACTTTAAATTGCCTGAAACGTACTCCTAACAGGTTTTTGTGATTTTATGGCCACTGTTTTTTTTCACATGAATTTGTTTTTGACATTTTTTTATTGTTTTTTTTCATCACCAGTTTGTATTGACCACAGCTCCATTGTTTTTTTGTTGTATTACCCTTTTAGTTTTTATTTAGTAGTTGTTTTGAGTGAGCTTTGAACCTGGAACCTTTCGTTTGTGAACTTTTGATTTATCTTTTAAGCCACGCTGGCATGGAAGGTACAATTGGGAACGTCATCCTTAACCCGCGCCTTTTAGAATTTAGATGGACAGTGAAAATGTTCTTCAGGAGACTTGAACCCCAAACCTTCTACTTTCAGACCCTGTGTTTAACTCTTGAGCCACGCTGGCATAGAAAGTACAATTGGGAACGTCATCCTTAACCCGCCTTTTAGAATTTAGATGGACAGTGAAAAGAGCCACACTGGCATGGAATGTACTATGGGAAACGAAAAAAAAATTACTAAGCGTGGCTCAAGAGTTAAACACAGGGTCTGAAAATAGAAGGTTTGGGGTTCAAGGCTCCTGAAGAACATTTTCACTGTCCATCTAAATTCTAAAAGGCGGATGAAGGATGACGTTCCCAATCGTACTTTTCATGCCAGCGTGGCTCAAGAGTTAAACACAGGGTCTGAAAGTAGAAGTTTTGGGGTTCAAGGCTCCTGAAGAACATTTTTACTGTCCATCTAAATTCTAAAAGGCGGGTTAAGGATGACGTTCCCAATTGTACTTTCCATGCCAGCGTGGCTCAAGATTTAAACACAGGGTCTGAAAGTAGAAGTTTTGGGGTTCAAGGCTCCTGAAGAACATTTTCACTGTCCATCTAAATTCTAAAAGGCGGTTAAGGATGACGTTCCCAATTGTACTTTCCATGCCAGCGTGGCTCAAGAGATAAACACAGGGTCTGAAAGCAGAAGGTTTGGGGTTCAAGGCTCCTGAAGAACATTTTCACTGTCCATCTAAATTCTAAAAGGCGGGTTAAGGATGACGTTCCCAATTGTACTTTCCATGCCAGCGTGGCTCAAGAGATAAACACAGGGTCTGAAAGCAAAAGGTTTGGGTTTCAAGGCTCCTGAAGAACATTTTCACTGTCCATCTAAATTCTAAAAGGCGGGTTAAGGATGACGTTCCCAATTGTGCTTTCCATGCCAGCGTGGCTCAAGAGTTAAACACAGGGTCTGAAAGTAGAAGGTTTGGGGTTCAAGGCTCCTGAAGAACATTTTCACTGTCCATCTAAATTCTAAGACGGCGGGTTAAGGATGACGTTCCCAATTGTACCTTCCATGCCAGCGTGGCTTAAAAGATAAATCAAAGGTTCACAAACTAAAGGTTCGAGGTTCAAAGCTCACTCAAAACAACTCAAAACAACTACTAAATAAAAACTAAAAGGGTAATACAACAAAAAAACAACGGAGCTGTGGTCAATACAAACTGGTGATGAAAAAAAAACAATAAAAAAATGTCTCAAACAAATTCATGTGAAAAAAAACAGTGGCCATAAAATCACAAAGAAAACTAAAATAAAAATCTTTAATTAATATGTAAACGTATTAAGCTCCTCCCCCTGGAGGTGGGCTCCCTCCATGCTCCTCCCTCGCCTACCGGAGCTAAAAGAGGGCGTGAGGAGGGAGGCGGGCTTCATCCATGGTTCTCGCCTTAAAAAGACCGAAAATTGAGATCTTCCCTGACCAAGATTCAAACCCACCACCATCCGCTTGTGAAGCCTATGCTTTACTCTTGCACCACCAGGCCTTTCACATTAATTAGGACTTCCAGGTTATATTTAAAGTTAAAGCGAGAGGTGACAGGTCAAAAGATGAAAATCCACAGCAAACACCTCTACCCCTGACAGAATGACTGGATCTACTAGATAGATACACCCTCTGATGATCAGGGAAAGGGTTCATTATGACACGACTGAGATTTAGGTTGTTTAAAACCATCTGTTAGAAAACGTTTACTCTGGCTGAGTCTGAACCCAGATTTACACTTTCAATGAAAGGAAACAGAGATGTTTCATAATGTCATAAAAATTCATACCCTTTTTGTCATTTATAAATTCCTTAGTTTCAGATGATCAAAACTATAACAGTTTTGGTGTTAAATCAAGTAGGCTACATTGTTCTCACTTTGGACTGGACATTAAAAAATATGTCTTAAGTTTTCAACTATAACAGTGCTGTATTATGACCACAGATCCTCTATGATTAACTGAATTAAGTTTAAGAAAATACCACTTCGCACTCATGGCATGCAGCACGTCAATCAAAACAATGATCAATTATAGGCCGAGCTCCATACTTCGTTTTGAGGTATTCTAGTGACTCAGGGATAACAAATTACATAAATTCAACCACTTAAATGTAATGTATTTATTGCAACCACCAACCAAGAGTGTTGCAAACGGCTGAGTTTGTAACAAAATGAGGAAACTCACACAAACAAAGAACGTTTAAATTGTTTTATTAAAACTAACTTAACCCCATATGGGTAACCGGTGAGCCTCAGGGCTCACTAGTATATTATCTGTTTTGTGTTATGAGGAAAGTTTTGACTGAAAATAGCCGATCGACAAGCTCACAACGTGTCGCAGTGAGCTTGTCGTTCGGCTATTTTCTGCTAAAGCTATACCCACAATACGGATACTGGGGTGGTTAACAGTGCTTAAAGGCCAAGACCACTTTGGTAGAGGTTTGGGTTGTGTAGTTACCTTGCCATGATGCATCTCCAAAGGTGGGCAAGAAATCTAAAATAATTGCTCCATTGATAATAAAAAAAATATGCTCCTCATTGAATTACATTGTAGGCTGAAACAGCTCTCAAAGTCACTCTTTTAGCACAAATAAACGCAAATAAAGTTGATTCAGACTATATAGAACATCACCAAACCCAGTACCGTTTGTTTTTTAAATAAAAATGCTAACATCCTGTTGATTTTGCTATTTTTATTAAAAAGAACTTGGACTGGATCTGCGGATCTGGATCTTCAAATAGTAAAATCAACAGGAAGTTGACATTTTTATTTAAAAAAAAACAGTACTGGGTTTGGTGATGTTCTATATTGACTGAATCAGCTTTGTTTGTGTTCGGTTACGTGCTAAAAGAGTGACTTTGAGAGCCGTTTCACCGTACAATGTCAATGAGGAGCATATTTTGAATGATCAATTTCTTTTCAATTATTATACAGCAATTATTTTAGATTTCTTGTTCACCTTTGGAGTTACATCATGACAAGGTAACTACACAACCCAAACCTCTACCACAGTGATCTTGTTCTTTAACAAGCAAAATCCAAAAGGCTGGAGTGCTCCCAGTGAGCTTCACGGTGAGAGAGAGAACAAGAATGAAGTCCAGCCACCTCTTTTATAGAGGACAATCCAGGTGGGCCAGATCTCCACTGATGACACACTCCGCCCTCCAATCATTCTGACACACATGACACATGGTTAGTAACCATGACAACCACACCAGTCACCCTGACAACCCCCAGGGTTGTCACAAGAATTAAATATAAAAATAGATAGCTGTGCTGTGAACAATTTAGGCTGACAAGAACAAAGTATTTTTTTAACGACAGGACTGTATGGCATTTTGTTTATACTAAAGTATTGTATGACTTCATTTTTTATGACACACTACGAGTTTAGTATGACTTTTCTCATACTATTGTGTCAATGTAGGAACTGAATTAATAACAAGCTAAAGTCCTTTTTGCATCAACTCCTCCAAGGAACAGGCCATATGGTGTAGTTGGCAGGGCTTTATTGAAGAAAAGGTGACATTAAAACCAAACAATTAGACAACTAATCATACATTGATGATGATAATGAAGTGCACATTAGCATTCACACTGATTTACATGTCAACCTTAAAGTCACACCAGACAATGAGAAAACGTGTGTGTGTGTGTGTGTGTGGGCGTGCGTGCGTGCGTGCGAGTGAGAGAGATTACTTAAAAATAATTGTAACAGGCAGATTTGTAAAAAGTTTGGGTGGAGTTCTTGACAACAGCTGCGCCGACAAACTTCCCACCCGCAGTCTGACTTGCTGTATGTCAGAAAAAACATACATTGAAGGATCAGAGGCCATGATCTGATCACAGCATCCTTGTGTATTGCTGTAATCCTGCTACATCTTGGCTCAATAGCCTCGCAGGCCTCCCTCCATGCACCTCCAGGGGGGGTCCATGTAATATACCAGCGGTGTCAAAGTGGCGGCCCGCAGGCGTTTTTGCGTGAGAGTTCGAAAATAAATGCCAACACAATGAGCAGGGCACAGTGGGGAATTGAACCCCATCCCAGTAAAGCAGGAGCTCCATGCCTGTGCCTTCGTGTTGTGTTGGATTTATTTTTTGTTTTATGTTTTTTTCTTAAACGCAAAACCCCTAACAAAAAGGAAAAAAAAAACATGGTTCCTACCTTGAACACCAATCTTCACTGCAGAGAAGCAATTCTTAACTGAATAGAGTTCCTTCCTACCTTATGTCTTCTTCACGTGACTTTTTCTTCTTTTTTCTTTATATCCTGAAAAGACAAAGAAAAAAAATAGTTCAGTTATTCATGGTCACATATAGGAAAAATGGGGGTCATCCCTATGTTCTCAGGGTTCTATGTTCCCCCACCTTACCGGTCTAACTCTGAGAGTGTACAAATTGTAACCAAATGGACCCTTACCGGCAGTGGTGGAAAAAGTACTATTTGTTTTACTTAAGTAAAAGCATCAATACTGCAATGTGAAAATACTCTGTTACAAGTAAAAGTCTGGAATTCAAAATAGTCTTGAGTAAAAGTACAAAAGTATTGGTAGCAAAATGTACTTAAAGTACAGTACCACTAAAGTACTCACTATGCAAAATGTCCCATTTCACAAGGTTTCAAATATGTAAAATGTCTAAAAAATCTTTTGATCTACAAGCTCTACACACATGTCAAAGTTGTACTTAAGTAGATAAGAGTAAATGTACTTAGTTACTTTACAACACTGTCTAGTTGTGTAGGCCTACATGACCATGGTCACATTTAGGAAAACGTTTATGGGCCCTTGTGGATGTAGCTTTATCAGCCCCACCCACACTTCTAATTACCCCCCAAATGTAACCAAATGGACCCTTACCGGTACACAAATTGTAACCAGAGTTAGACCGGTAAGCAGGGACGTGCTTCCAGAAAGGCCTCTCCATTCCAGGCCGACCAGGCCGTACCGTTAAAAAATAATAATATTTAACTCTCCACTTTTTGGGTCTTGGCGGCCCACAAAGTAAATATAACTCATGTAATTGGCTCACTGGCTTGTCTCTCATCTTAATGGCTAAAACAATTCCGGCGCACGGCCGTTGGCCGCACACCTTACGGGCCTCTCTATCTGAGATTCCCAGGCTGAATTAGGGGCCCAGCACGTCCCTGCCGGTAAGGGTCCATTTGGTTATAATTTGTACACTCTCAAATAGACCCTTGCATTGGTGCACTGGTCTAAAAGGAACCAAATGGACCCGACCCTAACAGGTCCATTTGGTTCCAGTTGTACGGTCAGAGTTGAAATGCAAAAGTTTAAGAACCATTGGTTTAGATGACACTATGAGCCATTCGAACAGAGTGTAGTTTGAAAGAGTTTCCTTCACCCTGTTATAAAATATAATGCCTCATTGTGTCCATTTTAATGTCATTAATTCACAGACTAGTTCCCCAAACTGAATTCTTGTAAACAAAGCTGTTAAAAGTTGGTGGTTAATGATAATGTTCAGTTATCTGTTTGCAAGTGTGGAGAGCTGCTGGAGAACCAAACCCACACCTGGAGTCTATTTCACACCTGAGCTCTATTTATACCTAATTAATGGCTGGAACCTGCCGTCCCTTATTTTGGGCATGTCATTACATTTATGCAAAAATGTTCAAAGGTTTTTCAAACATTTTTAAAAATAGCAGATAGAGATCTGGATTTCATCAATGAATTTCATCGCTGGTGAAACAAAGTTCTAACAACTTGACCAGTTATTCTCTAGTTCCGGATCCGATCCCAACTATCTCTGCATATTTTGATTATCCACGCTCTCTTCAGTTATATTTTTAATTTATTTTATAATAGGTTCACAGCAGCAGCAGTCTATCTAGAGAAACGGACGCGTTTCGGCACGTCGGCCTTCCTCAGCGTTTGACATGCGTGACTTGATACTGACTTTTTAGTATTATGTCAGTATATGTCAGTATCATTACTGACATGATACTGACATGATCTGACATATACTGACATGATACTGACATGATACCGACATTGATTATTACGATGCAACACTTTTCTCAACAATATGAGCCGCTATTACTGTACATTATGAACCGTTATTACATTATGAGCGGCTACGTAAGGGTCTTAATGTAACACATTACATTATTACATAAATCCGTTATTACATTATGCACTCATGATTTCATTACATTATGAGCTTATTATAACATGAGCTTTTATTACATTGAGCCTTTATTACATTTAGGTCATTGCATCATGAACCATTATTTCATCATGAGCCATTATTAGATTATTGCTACTTACCCTTTGTAGTTATATAACTAACATTTATAGATCCTTTGTCTTATTGAACAATTTCTTTGTGAAAAGAAAATACAAGAAAACTAGTTTTATAAACGCGTGTGCATGCATGTGCGTATTTGTGTGCGTGCGTGCGTGCATGTACAGTATGTGTTTCTGCGTGTGTGTGCGCGCCTGTGCTTGTATGTGTGCGTGTGTATGTGTGTGATTGAGTGAGTCAGTGAGTTAGTGAGGGACTGAAAGCAGACATGTGTCTCATGGCAGATGTGTGTAATTTAATGTGTCCATGATGCACCCCCCCCCACGCACACACACACACACACACACACACACACACACACACACACACACACACACACACACACACACACACACACACACACACACACACACACACACACACACACACACACACACACACACACACACACACACAGAGCAGATGGACACACAGCGCATGCCAGAGATGCCTCTAGAACCGCGGACAGGAAGTGGCTTCCGGACGGCAACAGGAGGTAGCTGGACGGACACGCTGTCCGGACCGCTGTGGGTGTTACAGTGTGTCTTCCACAGCCAAGCTTTGTCATTCGATGCCGGCCATAAATGTCCACTTTAATACCGTCTCCATTTGGCAACTGTCTGAGAGCCAATATTCAAGGGTGGGGGGATTGTGTAAAGTCATTAAAAGTTGTGCGGAATACAAATTGTTCCATCACCGTGGCTGTGCGTTTCTGTCTTAAATCCAAGGTAACCTTGGTGTCTGTCTGTATTACTGAAGACATGCTGATGTATTAGCCAGCACATTTTCATATTTAGGTGTGGAAGAAGAACTTTTACTTAAGTAAAAGTAGCTGTACCGCAATGGAGAAATACTCTGTTACAAGTAAAAGTATACCGTATTCAAAGATGTACTTGAGGAAAAGTACAAAAGTATTGGCATTAACATTCTTCAAGTAGCAAAGTAAAAGTAGCTACTAACAATTTTCAACATATGCCAAACTTTTTCTAAAATAGCAGATCTACATGCTCACAACGTGTCGCATCGTGACACGTTGTCAGCTTGTAGATCTGCGATTTTAGAATAGCTGAAGTACAAAATAGGGCTTAACAGTATGAACAATATAGCGTCCCTATTCTGGGGTGAACATTCAGTGAAAATAGCAGACCCTCAAACTCACAACGCATCACAACGTGATGCCTTGTGAGCATGTATATTGGCTATTTTTGGCAGAGCATTGGTGTAGAGGGAAAAAGAGGAAGCGGCCTATAGTATTTTGCTGTGTAATAACCCTCAGCAAAAATAGATCACATTCCTTGAGGCCGCTGGCCTCAAGGAACCTACAGAACAAAATATGTAGAGTTAAGGACACTGAACTTTTGTCATATAGCCTGGTAAACCCTCCCGGACGCGGAATTCAATTTCATCTTCTAAATGAAATTGAATTTGCGACCGGGAGGGTTTACCAGGCTACTATTATTGTCATACTTGACCAAGAAAAATAAAAACTTTGGTACACAGTCAATGTTAACTCATCCATTTATAATCTGTAGGGTACACTCAGTTAAATTAAGGATTTACTGCATGTCCATTTTGAAAATGTTTGTGCACCGAATAGATGAATAACTGGGATCATTTCAGTTCACGTTTAATTGTTGTATACCTTACAGCACCGTCTCCTGTTTCTGAGAGAGACAGAGAGAGAGAGAGAGAGAGAGAGAGAGAGAGAGAGAGAGAGAGAGAGAGAGAGAGAGAGAGAGAGAGAGAGAGAATTGTGGCTTGGTTGGGGGGGGGGCTGAGAAAAAAACAGGGAGGGAGATGGAAAGGGGGGGGGGGGGGTAGAGGGAGGAAGGGTCTGATTAGCTTAAGAGGGCCTGGGGGCTTCATTACAATATCACAACAAACAATTATCATGTCTCTAGTGGGACCAAACACGTGTGTGTGTGAGGGTGCACGCACACGCGCACACACACACACACACACACACACACACACACACACACACACACACACACACACACACACACACACACACACACACACACACACACACACACACACACACACACACACACACACACACACACACACACACACACACACACACACACACACACTCTCTTCATGGGGCTTTATGTATACAAAGAAAAATGAGAAAAAGCAATAACATAAATATTTAATCTTTCTCTGAATACTCTCCTTACACTATTCTTTAAATAACATATGAAAATGCTCTCTCTCTCTCTCACACACACACACACACACACACACACACACACGCACACACACACTACAAAATACTCCAACCGTCTAATCATTCAAAGTTTTTATTTGACGCTGAAGTAAAATAATTATGTGAAAAGTCCTTCCTCCCTTAAACTGGTGAATGGTATTGGTTTTTATCAAATACGTCAATCGCAATTTCTTCAGTATTAAGTAAAGCACTTTGTAACTTGGGTTCTATAAATAGAAAAAAATATTATTATCTATATATTATTATCAATTATTATTGGTTTGAATTTTAGTGTTTATACGTTGCATTAGAACATGGTTGAAACCATACAGTGTATCACTGAAATACTATAGTTTCACTCTCCTAATAAAACCTTCCCTCCAAAACCCAAAGTACCACAACATTTAACAATAAGAGTATGGGTTAGAATAGTGGTTACACTGTATTGTTCACTTATCATTTTTACAATAACATTCATCGTCATGTTGGCCATTTGAAATGAGGAGAAATGCAATGTTACAAAGGATTCCATTTACACAATAAAAATCCTCAGTGTTCTTTTAACTCTACTGTAAGTGTACGAATGGTTCGTACACTTAGAGTTAAAAGAACACTGAGGATTTTACAGTCTACATCTACAGCAAGCTGCTCCTCACACAAAGAATTGGTGTTGGGTTGCACTGCAGTGGCCTTCACTCAATACTCACCACACACAGACACACACTCTCTCTCTCACACTCACACACACACACACACACACACACACACACACACACACACACACACACACACACACACACACACACACACACACACACACACACACACACACACACACACACACACACACACACACACACACACACACACACACACGTCACCTGCTCATCTCGCAGGCTTTACAATACAGGAATTGTATGACAGAAACATTCTAAACACATTTCTGTTAAACACATTGTACTGGGGAGAGTTTGACATTTATTTTAATAATTGCTATATTCATAATTCTTTTTCATCATCACAATGATGGAAAACAAGGTTCAAATGGTAAATTATTAATCATTGTTTTAGCAATTTGTGTAGGCCAACATGACAAAATATTCAAGCAAGAATTTATATATGATTTAAAGAAATAAATGTTCAGTCCTAACTTTAATTCAATTCAGTTCACTTTAGTATTTTTGCTGCTATCCAGTATAAATCCTGAGTGTCAATTTATCAATTTGTAGCTCGGAGAGAGACCCAATAGCTCTGAGAGAGTACAAGTGTAACCAAATGGACCCTTACAGGTTTACAATTTTGTGCATTAACAGTCAGATACTGTTAACTCTGTGTACAAGGCAAAGCCCCGTCCTGACTTAGTTTCAGTAATGACACATAATCACCACAGATAATGGCGTACCATCGTCGGTGTTGTTAATTGTCCTCGGGACTAGCGGCAGCCAGAATGGATTATGGGTAAGTAACGCTCATTACTTGTCAACAGTGTCCAGAACACTTGTCAGGCCGATGATTAATGGCTCTCACACTTGGAGCGTATTGTTTCAACAGAACCTCTAATAGTGTAACCAACGCCGCCAACAACTTGAGTCCAACATAGGAGAATACCTTTATGTGTGTGTGTGTGTGTGTGTGTGTGTGTGTGTGTGTGTGTGTGTGTGTGTGTGTGTGTGTGGGGGGGGGGGGGGGGTACACTCAGAATTTTCCACTCATTTAAGGTCACTGCACAGACACACAACTGGCTTAGTATTCACCATTTTTTATACATTATATCCTCACTCCAAACTCACATTTTCAGTGAGTTCCAGGTCTCACACTGTAAACTTCTGTGGGATCTATACAAATCTGCCAAATGGACCTGTAAGGCAGTGGTTCTCAACCTGTGGATCTGGACCCCCAGGGGGGTCCCCACAGGATTTTTTCTTTTACTGGGGGGGTCCCCAGATTCAAGTGAAGTAATAATTTAAGGGGGAACAAATTAAGAAAAATAAAAGACCATCACTGCATCTATATATATATATATATATATATATATATATATATATATATATATATATATATATATATATATATAAAATAAAAAATATTTATACATACATAATATATATGCATACATAATATACACACACGCACACGCACACACACACACACACACACACACACTCCTCGAAAAAAAACACCTTCAGTATGAAGTGCTGTGTGAAGTTTTCAGACAGAAATGAACTTTTCCCCACACTTGTGAAGGGAAAAAGAGAAAATCTGCAATGAAACATTGACTTACAAAAAAAAAGCATCACGTACAGTGAAAATGTATCTGTGTCAGCTGTAAGGAATTAACAGCAACGTTACCTCAAGGCCGAGGAGGCCTCATCTAAACCCACAGTCCTCACCTCCTCCAGAAAGTAGTGCCTGCACACACTCAAACCCTCAGTGTTGAGCCCAATACATCGTTGAAGTCGGCCAGAAACCTCTTATCTCCATAATTCAATTTTATTGTTTTTCCGTAAATTAACGCCCCGCTTGATCATACAACAGCGTCACACCAAAGCATCAAGAGTAGCAGATCTGCAAGCTCGAAGCGGCGCGTTTCGAGCTTGTAGATCTGCTACTCTTGCAATTTCTTTATTTGAATCCTGAAAAGTAACAGTTTTGGAGGTATGAGGTTTCCACCCGACAGAGACGACATGCTCCTTCTGACATATCCAAACTTCTCTTTGGCAAAAAGGGAGGTGATATAACTACAAATTCATTCAGAACTTCTGATGGTTCTGACTTTTCCTCAGAACTTGCGCACCTCCAGGTGTCCTGACTCTCCCAACTATAGTTCGGAAAGCCTGTCCGAAATGGGAAATGTAGTATTGGCCTTTAGTTTAACTCTGAGCATAATGCACAAATGTAACCAAATTGGCATTTGGCTTCATATGTGCACTCTCTCTGAGTTACAAATGGGTAAATTAACATAATAACATTTACTGTGTGAGTGAGCTCAGCTTTAGCATACTAGACAAATATATACTGTGGTGGCTGATGTTGTCGTTACTGTGTGTGTCCATGGACTGTACTAGTATGTGCATGGATGTACTTTGTGTACCTTGTGTGCGTAAGCATGTTTGCGCATGTTTGCATGTGTGTGTGTGTGTGTGTGTGCGTGTGTGTGTGTGCGCGTGTGTGCACACGCACTACAGGGTGTTGAAGGGGTATGCTGGGGGACTCGGAGGGGACTGCAGTGTGGGGACTTAATTCAATTTAAACCAGCGTGTTTGGACAGGAGTTAAGAGTTAGCCAGGGTGGCAAGAAAACTCAGCACTCGGTACACTCAGTCCACATCAGAACACACACACACACACGCTCATGCGCACACATACACACACACACACACACACACACACACACAATACAACTGTTTTCCAATAAATCCTTAACATGTGGAGCAGTGAGATCACTTTCAAATATTGCAATACAATAACTGTCTCTGTCATTTTGTGTATTGCTAATATGGGTGTTGGTTTCATATGCATTATCTGTGCAGCCCTCTAATAGAGAATAATGCAATCCACAGGAGTAGATTTAAATAACTGTCTAATACTGTCTCCTTTAATAAGAGGCCTGGAGGTCTGAGCCATAGTGTTGTCCTCCAGATGAATGCTAATAAAAACACTGCAAATTAATAAACTCACACGAGAAACCTATTCCCTTCCTGTCCCTCTGTGTGTGTGTGTGTGTGTGTGTGTGTGTGTGTGTGTGTGTGTGTGTGTGTGTGTGTGTGTGTGTGTGTGTGTGTGTGTGTGTGTGTGTGTGTGTGTGTGTGTGTGTGTGTGTGTGTGTCAACCCTTGAAGACAGAAAGCAATATGTTTTATATTTGCATAGAGCTAGGAGAATAATAAATAATAACTTTGCATATAATTAGCTCGTCTCCCTCTGGGAGTAGGCAAGTAGGTTTGCATTCTGCCTAAAGGGAAACCTATATGCACTCCATCCCATGTTGTGTGTGTGTGTGTGTGTGTGTGTGTGTGTGTGTGTGTGTGTGTGTGTGTGTGTGTGTGTGTGTGTGTGTGTGTGTGTGTGTGTGTGTGTGTGTGTGTGTGTGTGTGTAGGTGCATGCATGTGCTGCTGCCATGTCAGGCACTTACGTTTGCATGTTTGCGGTTAGACGTGTGTTTGTGCGAATGTGCGTATGTACAAGTCAGTGTGTCTGGACTGCGTTTGGAGCTGACTTAGCATGTGTTTGTGTGTGTGTGTGTGTGTGTGTGTGTGTGTGTGTGTGTGTGTGTGTGTGTGTGTGTGTGTGTGTGTGTGTGTGTGTGTGTGTGTGTGTGTGTGTGTGTGTCATGGTGTACAGTACGTGTGTACACCAGACAGATACACACATAACTGAAAGAGAGAGAGCAGGGTTGATGGCATGTAGTACGTCAGGTTATGAGGGCCTATAGCCTATTACACTCCGCCGCACAGCAGTGTCGTGTGCTGAAAATAGACCTATAAGCTCACAAAGCGCCGCATGGGCGACGCTTTGTGAGCTTGTAGGTCGGCTATTTTCGACGTGCGACACAGTCGTGCGACGAAGTATGAATTGGGCTTATCAATTTCACGTGTCTGCCCGTACGGTCCTCTGGTTTCCTGTCATTGATCAGAAAGCCCCCCCCAACACACACACACACACACACACACACACCTCCTCTCCCACCCACCCACTACACCCACGATGGATGGACAGAAGGAAACCTGATCGCTGTCAAGGACTGGAGGAGAGAAAGAGACAGTGGGAGAGGAGAGGAGAGGAGGAGAGGCATCGGTACAGAAAGCCACATCATGCTCTCCCGCCTCTAATCTGATTTCTCCACTCTAAACCAAAAGCATGTATGTGTGTGTATGTGTGTTTTTGTGCGTGCATGTGTGCATGTGTGTGCGCATACATGTGTGTGAGAGAAAGAGGGACTGGATGGGACAGAAAGGACATGCGATGGAGAAAGAGAGAAAGAGTATATGTGCCTGTGCTTGAGCTTGTGCTCGTGCGTGCGAGTGTGTGTGTTGGGGGGGGCCTGTGAGCGACCCCTGGAACAGATGTTAGAAGAGGCGTCAGTCACATATCCTGGGGAACCTGTTTACTGTAACACTCTGCCAGTCATAACACCCTCACCCCCTCCAACACACACACACACACACACACACACACAGCTTTTGAGTGGCAGTTGCTCCACTGCTCTTGCCCGGTGGGGGGGGTCATCACCTCTTCCATCTGTTCCTGATCGGCCCCCCAACGTGGATAGGCGATCGGCTGGTGAGGTCTTGTCCTTTCAACACAAAATAAAAAGGAACACAAAATTAAAACAAAGGCAAGAAAGAAAGAAAGAAGCTAAAAGCTGCAGGCATGGATGTTTATTTTTCAAAGCACCCCAGAGTCCTGTAACATAAAATGTGGATTCCGAAATAGACATTCTACAAGCTTATAACTTTGTGAGCATCCTGCCTCCTTACGAATGAATCTAAAGCCATGTCTTAAATGTGTCTGTGACATAGAAGTGTACAGTAAATACATTATTCACAACATAACTCTGTATTGATGGATAATTACATTTATTTTATGTGATGACAGTTTTCATTTCTTGTCTGTGCAATTTATAATATTAGCCTATTGCTGGGAATAAAATGACTGTTATATAGTACGTTAGTGACCATTTAGGCAAAGCAGAGCTTATTAATTCATTTACTCCTTTTAGCTTTAACCCATTAAAACTGGGAAAGCATTTGTGTCATTTTAGATTTTGGAGTTGGCGATTCAAAAATAGCAGATATATAGCAGATGAATAGCAGAGAATCACAGCACAGCACAGCACAGCACAGCACAGCACAGCACAGCACAGCACAGCACAGCACAGCACAGCACAGCACAGCACAGCACAGCACAGGGCTGAACTGAGGTGAACTTATATCTTTGACCTGGTCTCTTCAGAATCAGCTTCATTGTCACATCACAGGTTTACAGAAAAAAAAAGTCTGCCAAAAAAAAGAGTCAGTTACTGTGTGGCATATTCATGCTCAACCGCCTCTTTCAGCTTCCGCTGCCCCAGGCGAGAAGGACACATTTTAGCGGGAAGATAGACATATATATAACAGATATAAAGAGATACATTTCATATAGCAGAACTATCTCTGAGGGTTTAATCATGGATGATTTATGGCCGGTAACAGGAGAAGGTAATCAGAGAATAGTTTTGGGCCTTGATTTCTGCTCCGAGCACAAACACTCGACGGTAAAGTGCCGCTGCCATTTGCGGAGCTCGTCTTTCAGTGGGGTTTTTAAAATGCAACTGCTTCACTACAGTCAGAGATGACTGTTTCTTTCTCCAGTGACATGCCAATTCAGTCCTTTTTCATGCTTCTGAATAACATTGTGTTCATATATAACAAAGAACACCTGTGAACAATAACACAAACGCGCACCCACCCACACACCCACATACACAAACGTATTACAATACTTACTATAAATGTCATTATTACCTCTTATATATTATACATTCACACACACACACACACACACACACACACACACACACACACACACACACACACACACACACACACACACACACACACACACACACACACACACACACACACACACACACACACACACACACACACAAATTAATTCATTTCAATTGGCCCGTTTCTCTTTTGCATTCTTATCAGTTGAGTTGTCCTCACCTCTTTCTCTCTCTCTCTTTCTCTCTCCCTCTCTCCAGACCCCAGGTCAATACTGCAACCTGATAGGCCCGCACAATCTGGTCCCTTAACCCCCATAGGCTCCTGGCTCCTCTGTCACAGTCATGCTTACAAATTATTCACCTCTCCGCTGTCTGCCGTGTGCTTCTGTCACGGAGGGCGAACATGCAGGCCTAACAGTATATGCAACACATACGAGAGCAGAGAGAGGATATTTTGATGGGGCTAAATGAAGCGTGCAAATGCACTGTGCCTGCGTTTAGGCACCCGGTGGTACAGTTTTAAAAGATAAGGATCTCTGAGCATTGGCTGTGTTAGTAAATGCATGGCTGGTTCTCACGTGGCGTCGCATGCCGTGACAAAACAAACCAAACTTGACAAGGAGTTTCCTCCACCGGCGAGACTATAAATCAGGGGGTCAGGACGTTCCGGGACCCCTAGGGGGTCCTCAGAGTTACTACATGGGGGCCACCAAATCTTTGTGTGACAGGATAAAAACGCTTTTTTCCATTAACCACTTGAACCCTAGAATCCCTATTCTGAGGAGAATTTTAGCCAAAAATAGCAGATCTACAAGCTCAGTGTGAGGCATTGTGAGCTTGTAGATCGGCTATTTTTGGCAAAGAGGTTTGGTGTAGAGGGGAAAAAAGAGCAGACCAAGTACAGAGTGAAAGGTCATGTTTACCGAGTATTGACGGTGGTTAAATGTCTGGAAATACACATTAACATGAATCCAACATACACTGATGATAGTGCTGTCAAACAAGTCTATGAAACTATCTATGAAATCTATGAAAACGTTTAATCTGCAACAGAATTTGGGGTCCCTGCTTCATCTCTCTCTCAGCTAAGGGGCCATTGGCGTGAAAAACTTTGAAGACCCATGCTATAAATCCATAGCCATTGAGGCATACAGAGCTGACTTGGTGCTTGAATTTTATGTTAGTTTTGCTCGAATATTTCAATATTCACACATTGACATAATAAACAAGGCAAAAAAGATTGCCATACGTTTCACGTTTTCACAAATTTGCTAAATGTCTGTGTCGCGCGAGAACGTCGACAAAACAAAACCCCCAAGATGTCATAGTCGCCGAAGTACAGAACATAAATCAATTTAATGAACTAGCAGACTTTTCTCACATGCCTTGCATCTTGAGAGGAAAAAGAAAAACACCTCTTCCAGGTACAACCCTCGCCTGTTTAACACGCGAGGCACAGCGTGGGAAGAAAAAGGGGGAAAAAACCCTGCAGGTTCACTTTGTCTGAAGTAGAAATCTCCCCGCGACGTGTCGGCATTCATCAAACTGACTGATCTCTCCTGCTTCCCACTTCCACTTCTCTCCGGGTTGAGACTCGCAGCCCCAGAGAAGCCTTTTTCTTTGAGGGATTACAGAGCGGGCCGTGAGGGAGCGGCAGGCTGGTAGAGAGGCAGAGAAGCTGGTGTAAGTGGTGGGAGATGAGTGGCTGTAGTGGGTTACGAGACAGGCTCTGGCCTGTGTATCTATGGCAGCTCGAGAGGATGAAGGAGATGGGCTGAGGATGGCCTGCTTCCCCCCTGATATAAATGTACCTCTGATGAATGACCACTGTGTGTGCGTGCTGTGGGCTGTGGGCTGTGTGTGCGTGTGCGTGTGCGTGTGCGTGTGCGTGTGTGTGTGTGTGTGTGTGTGTGTGTACAGTACTGTATTTGTGTGTGCACATACATTTTCAGTGTTAATTTAAGACTTTATACAATACACATAAAATATAACACGTTAATAATAATAAGTGTAATAATAATAATTATTATTATTATAGATGTACTGAAATAAAATCTAAATTAAGAATAAGAAAATAAAGTTAAATAGTGCAGTTAAGAAAGGCAGGTATGATAAAGCCTCTTTAAGGCAAGTATGGTAAAATGTATTTAGCATGCAATGGGAGATGTGCAGAATGGGGGGGGTGTGTGTGTATGTGTGAGTGAGTGAGTGAGTGAGTGAGTGAGAGAGAATGTTTATACGTGTGTAGTTATGTATGTTTGTGTTACTCCGTGTGTCCATATATATGAGTTTAATCTCTGTGTTTGTATGGGTATGTATACAGAATGCTTGTGTGTGTGTGTGTGTGTGTGTGTGTGTGTGTGTGTGTGTGTGTGTGTGTGTGTGTGTGTGTGCGTGTGTGTGTGCCCGTCAGTCTCTGCATTGGCAGTGGGTAACCACAGACAATACACAGACACAGAGATGTCTTCTGAAAGCGTTCAAACCCAGGAAACATCATGTCTTCATTTGCACTGTCTCCACTGCAACTATTTTTGACTCAAAATCTAATTTAGGGTTAAGGTTAGGTTTACGGTTTCAAAAACACTTATTTACTATAACTTGAAGCTGCATGCGAACTTACTGTAAAATCAAGTCGCATCCGACGTTTTCAGAGTTTTGCGGCTTTTCAAAAAAGGGAGACTCTGTTTGAGTCTTTATTCCACCTCTGATGTTGAAATAGGTTTAGGAACTGAAATTGTTTCATGATGACAAATAAAATTAAATCAGATTTCACATTGCACTCGGAGCATAACCAACGGTGGCAGCGAGGTAACTGATAGCAATCTAAGATGGAAATCTGCTGTTTATGAGTTGTGACGCGCGCGCACACACACACACACACACACACACACACACAGAACTGCCTCAGGCATCTGCTGGTACCTCGTTTGCAGTTATTCCCTCTTTCTGGGCTAATCGACTGGGATAATGAATTTACTCCCAGTCACCAAGCAATTTTTAATAAAATATATTCGTTCTCTCTGAGTGTCATTACCAGCAGTGTCCTGACCACCTCAGAGACCAGCACAGATACCCTAATGGCATTATGCTGGCTTACTTTAACACTCATTGGAATTACAGTCACCATGGTACACAGTAAAATCCTGAGCATTGATGTAACTCAGAATACATTTCTACGCTTTGAGTTAAATTTGCTTTCAGGATTTTACTGTGTACAATATACAACAATGTTTAGTGAGCTCATCCTTAATGAATGCATTGCAGACATATTTAATAGTGTCATAACTAATTGTATACAAATCCTGGTCTACATCCTAAAATAACAGAATTTAGAAAATGGTAGAGTAATCACTCTACCTTTTTCTAAATTCTGTTTTGTTGTTCTGTTGTTTTTCCCCCCAAACGTGTTAACTGTTAAAAGGGGCATTTATACCAACATAAAACATATGTTTTATATATTGAGTAAAGAACACACAGTAGTCACATTGAAATTGTCAGTGTCACTCAGCTCTATGAAATATCTATATATAAATAATCGTCCCGATAAATCAACACTTGCCAACACTGTAGTTTGCAGGAGTTTGCAGCACACAAGCCACTTATAGAAAATCAACTCTTTATAGAACTATCTGCTATAACGTTCAATGTGTACAGAGGTGCACTCAAAGCAAAACTACTGGGAAACGGCTTCAGAACAATGTTGAAAATCTCTGACAAAAACACTGACCTCATACAGCGACAACCACCTTGAGATGTAATGAGGATGATTGACTGCAGTGTATATAGTTAGGCGGAAACATGGAGCAAGGACAAAAATCTAATTTAATGGCTTTAAATTAAGCCCCTTAACCCCTTGGTCATACACTAAACGACTGTATAAACGGATTACAGTGTTTTCGGGCACCTACGCGGTGCTGGCCGGCCGCTGGAACAGGGAGCATTTCACTGTGTAAATAAATGATTTAATGTAGTCAAACATTCCCCTTAATTCACCCTGAGAAAAACTTTGCTTAAAAAAACCAGAGGTTACGCAAAGGAAATAAGATGATTTCATTTTCCATGCCCTGGGAAGAAAAAAAAAAGAAAGAAAAAGAAAAAAGCACGGCTGTCGTATTTGTAGGACTTAATAAATGTCATGGCCCAGAAATTGACGTTTTATGCCCATGACCAATCTACACACACACCCTGAAAAAGGCTGCCGTGTCGGGGGTTGCGGAGTATACTGTACCTACTGTGTTCCCTGACTCCCTAAATGTGCACGGTGACACACAGAATGTACACTGAATAGCTACAGTAACTACAGCCCTGCACATCAAGCTGCTCTCTTATTATACCTTTTGTCACCCTTGATCGCCTCGGCGCCTTTGAATCTTTCTGCATATTTCATGAGGAATATGCATGGGTGGACGAATAGGATGTTAAATACAGACTGGCCAAGCATTCTAGTAGGCTAAACAGAACCCCTTTGTTCTGCTGGACACCACTATGAAATATAGCGCCGTGCTATAATACTTTTGCAGGCCCTTCTATTTTGGAGCCAAAGATAGGATTGAGATTATGTAATAGCGAAGTGATCATTTTCAGTCAGACGTACTGATATTACATTTAATTGAGGTACAACATGGGACTTTTCTGAGTGAACAGGATGGGTTAGAGTATCGATGGATAGAATGACTTGGTGAGTAACAGATCCTGACAACATAGTTTTCTTTCATATCTTTCTCAACAACTATTTCTTCTCAACATATTCCCCTGTAGGCTTGTTATTCAGCCTGTTAGTACAAAGCTGCTTTTCCTCACCTACAAAAGTCAGTCATGACATGAGGTATGGAGTATCTCTCTGTATTGAAATTATATATCGTGTTATGGCATCTCCCTACAGTATATCCGGGCCTGCACATTGCTGCGCCTCAGAAATCCACAGCTCAAACTCTCTTCCCTCAGACCAGGGACACACCCTCCAAGATCCAACCTAATAAAATACAGTTCGCAATAAATCACTAATAATTTACAGAAGATCCCTTTAACAGCTTTCGGTGGTGCATCACTCAGGCCCCCAGGGTCCCGCCCCTGCGTACCCTCCGGGCTAATGCAGCGCTAATGCAGCAAACGGGGGGCTTGTTTTTATTAGCTAGTGTCCCACTGTTTGGATAATCTCTCGATTTACCAAAGCCCCACGTTGACAGGCCTCCTCAGCCCAGCCCCGAGCCCCTACAGATGTCCAAACAACAGCTAATGCAGCCAGCGGGATCCTCAGGCAAGAGCAGAGAGACAGGGAGAGCACCACGAAGATATATGGAATCCATTTTGACAGAGCAAGGGCTTTTCACCCCGCCGAAGCGAGCAGGAAGTGAGCAGAGCTCGGTTTCTCCCAAATTGATCGCCGAGATACTTTCGGTAAATTTGGCACAGGACTGCGCCACACAGGCCCAGACAGACCTCATATTAAAGTCAATGCATGAGCCAAAATAATGTGGTAAATAAACTCTTGCCACTCGACTGCTTTGGGGCAGGACACCGTTCTGCAGTGCTGTCTGGCAATCAACACATGTCAAACACAATAGGCATCAGCACCGGTTTGTGGATGAGGACCATGTGACTAGATATCCTGGCCAAAGCGCAGTGGAGGAGCATCAGCGCTGTGTTAACGTTGATGATACCACAGGAATGACACTGTAAATAACCCTGACGATGACAGTAAGGAGGCTCTGCACATTTTCAAGCACCTTTTCACCTTTCCAGCACCACTAACTCTATTCACTATCCCTGTTCTATGAAGCTGTTTTCTAAGCCTTGTGATGTGCTCTGTGTGTGTTATTTGGGGTGGGACAAAGTGCACTATTTTTATTGAAATGTTATCCAAGGGGCATGGATAACAACACAAAACTGTAACTCAAGTTAGATCCGGTTTTGTGCATTATACCCCCTCAAATGAATCAATTACCTGGTGCACTGTGGACCAAAAGTCATATTGTTCCACTTCTTTACGGGCGAAAATAGATCAAACTCAAAGTAAAAACGTGAGTAAATATACATGAAATAAGTAAAATTCTGGGGAAGCTGCAGCGAATCTATGTGTCTATGTGTGAGAGCACTGTGTATGCGACAGCTCGGAGTCAGCCCATTGGAATGGTTGATGAGTTCACACCAAGCGAGGCCGCTTGACGATGGGATGGCTCTTAATGTAGACAGCCATAAACACAGTGGGTCTCGGCTAAGCCTGAGAGGCTCCTCTGTGTATCTCACGCTGCACAAACTGTTTTGATGAATCGACTGAACCCCCGACCCCGCTTGATGACGGATGGCGCTCCAAAGGGGAAATGTAACCAGGGAGTCAAACGGAACCACCGCGTCCATCCTGTTTGGGAGATGTGCCTCAGACACTGGCTTCATCATGTCTTGTTTTTGGGCAATGATGTATTTGGCTCAGAGTCCTCAGACAATTCACCACTTGTAAAGGAGAGAAATCTGTGCCAAAAGGCACACCAATGGACAAATCAAGATCTCAAGGGACACCTGTATTTATTGCAAAAATAGCTCACAACACGTTGCGGTTCAGTGCATTGTGAGCTTGTGGATTGACTATTTTAAAAAATTTTGAAAGGGTTTTTAGAAAAAACAAATACATTTTAAATCAATGCATTTTAAATCTTCGCATATTACCTACATGCCCAAAATAGGTATGCCACTTTGAAAGCGGTTAAAATATTTTTCAATTTACCTCTCTATTGGGAAATGTGTGCACAAATTCCTGATATAATAAATAAAAAGAAACAAGTTCATAACTTTAGGTATAGTTGATTATATCGCAATAATAACGTGTTGTTGTCACAAAATCCAATGGCGCACCTGGACTTGTCTCACAGCAGACCAGTGTGAGCCGGCACACCGTTTGGGACCCCCTGATCTAAAAGTAACAGCTCCAATGATCTAGTGGGACGCACTGTATTTGACTATACTGAAGAGTTCATGATCCGTAAAACAATAGGTCCGCCGACAGAATGAAAAGTGAACACTTTGTTGTAAAGTACACATACTAATACACAAAACCCTATTCTGGCCCATGTATTAAGGGCTTTGTTCAACAGTACACAATACATTATTATAGACTACAATTTCACATGGCAACAACATGAGCCAAAGTCTTCTCAGGACAAAGAGACGAGCAATTACTGCAGCGGTTAAACATCTGTGTCCCAGACACAATCAGTTGTCATGAAACATAAACTACCGTTCTACCACATCATACAAACACTCACATAGCATTCCACTCCACATCAATCATCATCTTTATCAATTTGATAGAAAGATGATTGATAGTGTTATAAATATATTAAACGTTAATTACCAAATGAGTAATGTGATTGAACGTGTCAGGGTGCAGGATGCTAGCATATCAAACAAGTGCATTGTTTAAACAACATGTGATGTTTTAAGGCGATTTAAGGAAAATATTGTGCTACACCTATCCAATTGAGATTCAAATTGAGAATTTCAATTGTTAATTTGATTCATGTTTTTTTTTGTATTGAATATTTGAAGGGAAAAAAAGTGTAAAGTACACTACACTGCAGATAAAAGGGAAATTCACGTAACAAATGGAATTAGTCTCTTTGGGGGAAACAAACTTCTCACACACACACACAGGTCATCTCTCCACACAGAGCCTGTTTGTGCAAGCGGTGTGCTTATGAACCTGACAGTGGAAACTCTGAGGCGCGCCTTCAGCCTGCGTTTGGTCTTGGCGTTTTGATTTGTTTGACAGGGGAGAAAATTATAACAGCGGGGGAAAGAAATATGAAAATATGACTGGTAATACTTTGAAAACACCGATATTTTTCCTTGCCGTCTTGCAAAAGCTGCGGTGGGTGTTTGTGTGTATTATGAGCGTGTCTTGGCCTGTGTGCCCCTATGTGTTTGTGGGTACATGTGCACACGTGTGTGTATAAATCAGCATGCGGAAATACAACAATGAATCATCTTTTGCTGATGACATGGCGCTCTAATCATTTGTCTACATATTGCAGGTTTGTTTCCATATCTCCCGGGCTCCCTGTGGTCGAACCGAGCTCTTCTCCGAATCATTCCACCAACTTCATTTTGTTCATTTATTTATTTATCCATTCTACATTATTGCTTTGATTCCCGGAGCCCGGGGTTATTTAGTTTTAATGAGCATCTTATACTTGTTCTCTGTTAACTTCAGTAACTGAACTTTTCAAAGTAAACTCACTCATCGCAGATGATGGTCCAGTTGAAGAAAGCAAACACAGATTGGTCCGTGATTATCCCCTGCGTGGGCTATATTCATACCGCTATGAAGCAGCACTCTCCCAGAAAGAGACATGGAGGAGAAAGTGCATTTTCTATTGGTGCGTCACGTCTTTGTAATCTCATTCCAACTTTTCATGTATCACCATTCACCATTGTTTGTATGGATAACTGGTATTGCTTTTCACTGCGAGTCAGCCTACTTGATACTGTCCATTAGCTACTGTGAGCCCATTCATTCTTCAGCCTTTATATGCTTTACAAAGTAAAATCCTGAGTGTTCATTTAACCTCTAAGGGTGAACAAATGTAACAAACATTTGTACACAGTTACAAATGGATACATTTATTAGGATTTCAGAGTGCACAACAATCCTGTGACACACTGTATTAGAATGGTCAATGGCTGGCTTTTTAAAGTATAGAGGAACAAATGCATCCATATTTATTACATTATAAGATACTGGAGCAGACCTGAAATTCATTGCTGTTGTCACAGAGAAATGGTTTTGAAAAAATTAGGCAGCCAGCCATGACATCATTTTATGACACAAATAAAGTTTTAAATATTTTAACTTCAAATGAATGTTTTAAATGTTAGTTGTATAGACATTTTAACAAAAGGCACAAGGACGTACTAAATATTGTGCAAAAGTTCCTCTGAAGAGGTACGTTTAAAAGAGAGACTTCAAAGAAGATGTGCAATCAACAATACAGTAAAATCCAAAAGAGTGAGAGAATCAAGGTTCTCAACTGTTTGAGTATATGTCACTGTTAACGCACGCACGCACGCACGCACATTATTAACACAGGCAGGTTGGACAGGACCAACTCAAAGTATCGGGTTCAAATATGACAGTGAATTCTTTATTTCCTCGTGTAAAACTGTAGTCCAGCTGCAAAACACAACCTCAGCTGGACACTAAACAAACCAAGTGGCTTTTGTTTTGATGGAATCATGAATAATGTAAAAGGCCCGGGTTAGCGGTGTTTTTGCCTCGTCATGGAAACCAGGCTACTGAGCGGCGTTGCCGCTACCACAGCGCACCTCACCCACTGATTCAGCCGCCATAGCCTTTATTGAATGAGGCAGCGCTTGCTAATATATCTGACAACCCCGTGGCGCGGAGAGTCACAGAGATTAAATGACTGTGCAGTGTTTGGGCTGACTGTTGGCCATCGCGCCCTGCCAGAAATGAACTTATATCACAGAGGTAAAAAAAAAAAAAAAAAGAGAAAAAAGAAACAGAGAAAACAGTGATGCTATTGTGCCATGTGTGTGTAAAAACACCAAAGCCTCTCGAGGACTTCAAGAGGGATTGGACAGAGGGAGGGAGGGAGGGAGGGAGGGAGGGAAGGAAGAAAGACAAGGACAGGAAAAAGAGGAAACCGACCTGAACGAGATGGGAAGATGGGGTGGGGGGCACAGAAGGACATGGAGGAGAAGACGAGACACAGAGTAGGAACGTGAAAGAGAAGAGAAAGCGCGGCAGAGGAACAGGAAGAGGGCGAGTGAATGAGAGAGAAGGATGTGGAGGGATCGATGTGGCGTGGCTCCGCGGGGAGCAGGCTAACAGCACGGCAGAGCGCTGATCTCAGGTGTCCAGTCGATGGCTGATGCATTAAGCTGCTGATACCCGCCGCTTTGGGTTCAAACACACATTTTCTTAATACAACATGAGCCCATTTCCCCCCCTCATTAATCATGTAACCGGATTAGGGCTAGAGGTCTGCCCTCGACTCTGCTCTGCTCCCAGACTTTCATTTTGTCAGGCCTCATGCATGCACATGCACATGCACATGCACATGCACACGCACACGCATGCACGCACGCACGCACGCACCCACAAGACATGCGTCAAGGATAAATGTGCACATACACAGCATAAACACATTAATTTCAAGCAATACAAGTACTGTCACAGGCTTGCACCGAATACCCAACCATTCTCAAATGTTCAGACAGACACAGGAAAATGTGCCTAAACACACACACACACACACACACACACACACACGCACGCATGCATGCATAGACGCATGCACACACACAGACAGACACACACACACACTCTGTTCAAGTAGGAGGACACGGCGCTCTGATGTCGTTGCAGTCAGAAATGATTGCAGCTGTGAGGAGACAGTTTTTTCATGGTCTCTCGGCAGACATGGTCATGTTATGATTATGACTAACTTCAGCCACTCATCAGGCCAAAGAGTGTGAAAGACAGGCTGACAGACAGGGCAGAACCCGATACCCCTGAACTAAAGTCCTGTTGTTAGATATGCGTGGACAAATGATAGGTCCAAATCAATGATTGGTTTCCAGGGCTCGTGGCTACGCAGTCTAAAATGCACTGTGACAGACAGACAGACAGACAGACAGACAGACAGACAGACAAAGCTGTCTTGTGACATACACTGTGAAATCCTCTGTCTGGACCTGCAAGGGTTCATTTGCTTACATTTGTACACTCTCTAACTTTCAAATGGATAAATAAACACTGAGGATTTTACTGTGCATATTGTCACAAATTGGAAAGTGTGTTATGTGCATGTGTACACACATACTCAGCACATAATGGACACAAATGTGCAAGCCTTCATGTCCCATCAGTCTTTTTTTGTAATCACTTGCAAGAAAAATGAAATCCCCTGTGGGAATTCACAGTATATGAAGATGATTTTGTCCATATCTGAAGGAACCTGGTTAAAATACGATGGGGTGTTCATCAGAAACAGATTCGGCTGACCCTGCACAAAACTCCACGGTGAAATGGAGGGTTCATTATCGACCTGGCTTCATGTCACGATGTTGACAGACATTTGGTTATGAGCCAGTTTTATTTAGTGGCAGAGTGCATGTTGCACCGTGACTTTAAATGTAATGCAGGCATCCACATGTCATCTTACCTGGAAACCATCATTGGCATTATGACTGGTTGTTCTACCTTTACATTTTCCTCATTGCAAAGCACAATCTGGGATTCAGTATTTGACCTTTCTTCTCTTCTCACCTAACCTACAGTGTACTGAAAGTGCCGGTGCAGAGTACCTCATAACTACGGTATACTTAACAATTTAAGACCGGGAACGAATCTGTGTCATTTTTGATTTCTTTGGCTATTAAAAAAAAGCATTTTTTTTAAAATTTTTGAACATTTGTGCAAATCTTTGAATATATATTTTTTGGAAAACGAACATTTGTAACTCAAATCTTTGCTTCTGGGGGTCCCTGGAACAAAAATAATTTATATATCAGTGGTTCTAAAACTTTTTCATGTCAAGGACCACCCAAAATGATATGTATTTGGCCGCAGACCCCCCCATCTCAAAATATGTTATTCCAGGGACCCCCTGCAGAAGCAAAGATTTGAGTTTCTAATGTTCGCTTTAAAATATATATATTCAAAGATTTGCACAAATGTTCACGATTTTTAAAAAATAGACAAAGAAATCTAAAATGACACAGCATGCGTTCCCGGATTGAATGGGTTAAGTGGTGAAGAGTTCAATACAGTCTGAGTACCTCATACTGTATTGAAGTGGTGATGCAGACCTCATACCAATACTGAAGCTGTAGTGCTGCAGAGTACCTCATTTCCATTACGAAGTGCCAGGGCCGTGCAGGGCTGTGAGGGGTATGGCTGAGCCTTACAGCCCCTTTGTCTTTCCATTACAATCAGAGTGAACCGGGCTGTTCATTGCTTTGGCGTAGCTATAGTAACTCAATGCAGTCAGCTGCTTTCGGTTACGCTAGCCGGCTAACATTAATGTAACGTAAGCCTACATTTCTAATGTTGGAATCCAGCTGTTTCTGCATATCCGCGTTAGCCCAAATTACCAAGAGCCTGAGTTTCAGGACTGATGGAACAGGATTCATACCGGTGACTTTCACAGCACAGTGCGGCACAGTAGAAAGAGGTTAATTCAATTGTAGAACTGTTTAAATATTTTACCAAACAGAACATCTGGATCAATGAATCTGCGAGACACAGAAACATTGATTTAGATGACCAATTTGGCATGGTGGCTAACATTAGTACACAACCCTTAATCAATTCCTTCATCAATCAGTGCATTAGAAGAGAACCAGGAAGATCAGCCATGCTGATCACAGAAATGATCGACGTTAAACGGGCACTTCAGCAATGTCTTATTTTGATATTTTGAACGTGATTTCCAAATCGGTGACATTATACGTAAGGAAGACACATCCGCACTCTACTCTCTGAAGTTTAGGAGTCTTTAATAATGTTAAAGATCCGCAGCAGCAGCATACCAAAAAAGAAAACGGACGCGCTTCGGCACGTCAGCCATCCTCAGCGTTACTGTAACTGTAACACTGAGGAAGGCCGACTGTATATCTCAATATACACTCAATTGAAGGTTTTACCATATCCGTTTACCATCTGATAGAGCTCATAGAGACCTATAAAAGTCATTTTCGCCAAAGATGTCACATGCTCTAAGCCCTCGATACATAATTTCCAGCTACGTTACCCACCGATAAACGCCAGTGTACACATTAATAATAACATAAATCATATACAATAAAGCAGCACCAAAGGACTTGTCTATTGGCCAGAGACGTACCTCCTGGCCCGGAGTATCTCTCTCAACAGAGCCAACCCAGTCATCTACAGCCAACCTATCCCCTTGAGTGGAAACCCCAACCTGAAGACCTCACTGCTACACTAAAACGCTCCAGTCAGCCACCTGCAGTTACCCAGGTCAGCCAAGTGACAACATCAGCCAGAATAACTTCATTAATACATCCAAGAGCCTGCGATCTATTTAGATCTTTATCTTTATTTTCTGAAGAAACTGAGCACATCCAGAGAACAAAATGCACAACAGTGGACACTGGACATAGTAGCAATCTCATCTCTTAGAGCAGACCACCACTTGCTCAAAGATAAGGTTAGGGTTAAGGCTACAGTTACTACATAAACCCTAGCATCCCTATTCTGGGCAAGTAATGGATATATTGACTCTTATACTTATGGTTAAGTGTGTTTGTTTGTTTGTTTGTATGTCTTGTGTGAAGGTTGTATGTTGTAGATGTCATACTTAACCACTTATGGCCTGATTAACTCCAGGGTTAATCCTGGCCCTAAAACCAAAATACAAGTAAAAGGTTAGGGTTAATAGGTCTCATTTATAAATGTTCTAATATTATTATTCTATATTTTAAACTAGAATTAGGCCAAATTACAGCTACTGTACAACATTTTAACAAATATTTGAAGTTACTAAAAAAGAACACAGGTGTGTTCCACCAAGAATTTTCATGCAAATTCATTCTCGTCTTGCTTTGTAAAACGGATGTAATTATATCCTAAAAACCCTAACCCCATACTGTAAAGATAAGGTTAGATTAGGTAGGTAGGTAGGTAGAATTAGTAGTAGGGTTACATCTGGGGTTTGAATTACTGTGACAAACCTCTCTCCACCCACACACACACACACACACACACACACACACACACACACACACACACACACACACACACACACACACACACACACACACACACACACACACACACACACACACACACACACACACACACACACACACACACACACACACACACACACACCTAACTGTAGCCCTATATCTCTAAACTGATGGATTTGGGTGTGTCGTTACTTAGGTTTAAGATATGAAAAAAATATATATATCTAAAACGTAACAATATTAAGTTTGATGTGGCCTCAGAAATTAATCACTCCAGTAGTACTAGCAATTTCTAGGTATTTTGACTTTACTTGAGTATTTCAACCTCTTGATAGTTTATACATTCAGTATACATTCAGGTAGTATACATTCAGAGGCAAATATTTACTTTTTTATTCCACTACAATTATTTGAAATCTTTAGTTACTGCCAATGCATTTTCAAAAAAGTTTTACAATACTTTTGTTCTTTTACTCAAGCACAATCTTTAATACAGGCCTTGTAACAGAGTATTCCTACGTTATGGTATTGCTACATTTACTTGAATAATAATACATTTTATTTTGAATGCCCTTTTCATTCACATGCAATCTCAGAGTGCTACATAGTTAAAACATGTAATCAATCATAGAAGGTTAAAAGCAGGGTCTAAAAATGTCAAGCCCAAAAGGCAAAATTAAGAAATCTGAGTAATTCTTCCACCACTGGCTGGAGTTCAACTGTTCAGGCTTATATCAAGCTGTATTACTAGACAGACACACCGTGTTGATTTGACCTACAGGAGAACTCCTTTTCTAGTTAACTAACTCTCTGGGCCAGGCATTCAGAAAGGTAGCTTTATGGTGACATTTAATAATATTCTCAATAAAAACAAAATAGATGATATACAGTTATGGTCAATCCTGCAAGATGTTTTTATGGACCTTATTCATTCCATTCATTCAAGGGACAAAGGCTACAGTATGAGGCCACAACATGTACAGGGTGAACCTTTCTAGAGCTAAAAGATAATATATCGTCTCTGTCGGGTGGAAATCTCATATGTCCAAAACTGTTACTTTTCAGGATTCAAATAAAAAAAATGCGAAAGTAGCAGATTTGCAAACTCAAAACGGGCCACTTCGCAACGCGTTTCAAGCTTGCAGATCTGCTACTTTTGATTCTTCTGTGTGACCCTGTGGTGTGATCAAGTAGGGAGTAAATTTATAAAAAAAGACCAAAAAATTGGAGATAAGAGGTTTCTGTCCGACAGCAACCATATAATATAATGTTTTAGTACTGCGGCTAGGTGAGTCATGAGTACATTTGAAGAGAGACAATAAATTGTCTTCTTCTGCCACTGTCAAAAAGGTAAAGGTAAAAGGTTATATAAATAGATATATCATTTATTCTTACCTGCGTGTTGATCAACATGTTATTATATTTGCTGAACTTGAATATCGTCACTGTCAAGCAGAAACCTTGTCTCTATATTTCAGCTTTTGATATATTTTTTTCATCAAAGTATTATGAGCCTATATGAGTAAATAACTTTGGCTGTATTGGAACACAGGTTCTTCTTTTCATATCCTGAAAAGTAACGGTTTTGTACGTACAAGATTTCCATTGACAGCGACGGTTAATCACAAAAACATATTTTCTTCCTTGAATATCTACCCATGTATTATGACTCACTATATTGGGTCTTGTACTGTTGTAATGTTTGCTTCATTTACAGTCTGTAAAATGATTCACTGTACCATTGCATAAGGTGAATTGAGGAGCAAAGCATTGAATTAAATGATAAATACTTTCTAATAGATTCATGAATGAAGTAGTTAGACAATAAACAATAAAGAACGTCATAACATTGAATTGAATAAATAAATACATCTTAGATAAATCAAAGGCTGTTTTGGGTGCCATTAAAAATTCAGCAAAGTCCCAGGGCAGACTTTCACTGCTATATCGTTTGCAGGTGACATTAATCACTGGGTTACTGTGATTCTATGCTGATGACCTGCCACTTTAGAAAAGTATTAGTGCAAGTTGAGCTAACAACAGCATCCGAGAGCTACCCGAGTCATGCCTGTCAAAGAGCAAGTCTCTACCAATGTGAGAACACAGGAAACTGGCCAGAGACAGAGAAACCAGAGTATTGTGTGTGTGTGTGTGTGTGTGTGTGTGTGTGTGTGTGTGTGTGTGTGTGTGTGTGTGTGTAGAAGGCTGCAGCACTGGGTCAAGCTGGGTTTACACGCCTAACAGTGTCACAGATACCCCCCCTGCGTCCATCACTCAGCACGCACGCGCGCGCGCGCGCGCGCACACACACACACACACACACACACACACACACACACACACACACACACACACACACACACACACACACACACACACACACACACACACACACACACACACACACACACACACACACACACACACACACACACACACACACACACACACACACACACACACACACACACACACACACACACACCAATTTGTATGTGTCAACTCAAGCACACAAATACATTAATCAGAAACACGTTTTTGTCTATTGATAGTTTTGGTATGTTTGTTTCTCTTCAACTATTTAAAGTAATCTCCATCATGAGGCTTTAATTAGCCTGTTGCTTTGCAGACAAAAAAAACTCTAATCTCTCTGAGAGGGCAGTGCATGCACAGTTCATAATCCCCCAAATTAATAATCCGAGTGACGTGATTTGTGTGAAAACAAGGCAGATTGATTTCAAGTCAACAACTGCCATAAGTTATCCAATTCATCTTTGGTCTTATGAACTCAATCGCCTCTACAACCCAACACTAACTTCATAAACAAAGCGGATGCACACATTCTGTACTTTGTTACAAGTTCCAAATACCAAAGCGTACCGTATATGGTTTCCAAAAGAGGACGGGCAGAGAAAAATAGTGAACTTCAGTATTTTATTTCCTGTAGCGTGCTAACAATCTGCTCTTAACAAAGAGGCCAGGAGTGGAAGTATGGTATCATAGTTGTACATGATGTTTTGGAGAAAGCACAGATAGGGTTACCTGAAGCTGATAGCACTACTTACAGCATTTCCATACAATGGCAGAAAGACACACGCATGTACAGCGCTAACACGCACACGCATGCGCATATACTCATGCATTCAAACAGCTGTGCATGTAGGCACAGGCGCATACAGACACAAACACGCGCAGACAGTCATGCATGTCCACACAGGCACATGCACACACACACTCACACGCTTGCGCGAGCGTGCAGGGATGGTATTTCAATCCGTGGTAGGGACAGTATGGGGAGTTTGAGCGAGCTGTGGTTTCCTGTGAGAGATTCATCCTTCAACTATCACAATGGCTCTGATACAAGATACCCATCCACACACACACCCACACACACACACGCACACACACACACCTTTGACAGAATCCATTTTCCCAATATAGCTCAGCCACTTTGGTTTGCTGTTAAAAGAAATACTGAATCAACACTAAATCAACGCACCACGTTTTCCCCTTCATGGATTGTGTCCATTTCTCGACTGAATGCATCTGCCTCCAGACGCCAACGTTTGGGTGTGCAGCAAATAAATTAAGTTGTAAGCTTAATAGGGGCGGGGATGCCAAATGATCACTTCATGAGATGGGAGTTGTGACATGAAGTGAAAGCAAAGGTTAGTGTGAGACCATTAGCATGACTCTGAAGTTGAATGTATTGCGTATCAGCCATGGGCCGTCAGCGGTCCCCAACGGGGCCTTCAAAATCAATATGCGGATAAGTGGCCGTCTGTAAATAGCAGCATGGTGCTAAGTTGACCTGTCAACCATTCAGCCCGCTAACTGGCCAGCAGCCACTCCAACTAAAGCACTGCCATCTTGTTAACATGGATTTACTCATCAGCCACTTCTTGAGGCTCAGGTGGACAATTAGGCACACACACTTCTATATGCAAGCAATGACTCATGCAAACACATTCATGCAGTGGTGGAAAAAGTACTCAAATGTTTTACTTAAGTAAAAGTATCAATACTGCAATGTAGAAATACTGTTACAAGTAAAAGTCCAGAATTCTAAATTTACTTAAAAGTACAAAAGTATTGGTATAAAAATGTACTTAAAGTACCAAAAGTAGAAAGTACTCTTTGTGCAGAATGTCCCATTTCACAAGTTTTCAAATATATAAAATGTATAAAAATCTTTTGAAAATAGCAGATCTACAAGCTCACAATGCTTCACATCGCGGCGCATTGTGAGCTTTTTTAAATGGCCAAAATGTATATAGGGCTGAAGTGGTTAATGTATATTTTGTAATGATAATCAAAAGTAACTAGTTACTAAAGTTTTCAAATAATTGTAGTGGAGTAAAAGTATATAATATTTGCCTCTGAGCTGTAGTGGAGTAGAAGTAAAAGTACTGAAAATCGCAAATACTCCAGTCAAGTAAAAATACCTCAAGATTGTACTTAAGTACAATACTTGAGTACATGCACTTAGTTACACCACTGCATTCATTCACATACGGTATGAAAACAAACAGGGAAAACAAAGCGTAAATACAAAAACAGAGGTATATGAAACATGTACAAAAGGTGAAAAGTATATCTATTTAAGGCTAAGACTAAACATTTTTTTACTTGGCTCATAAGCTATTGCACAAAAGAATTATGTAATATATCATCGTAGAGTAAGTAAGTTGTGTATAAAGTGCAGTATTACTTTCAAGTAGTACAGGATACGTTGTCAAATAAAGTGCAGGATTGATTATGAATGGTTTGGTTATCAAGTAACATTTTTTTTAGATTGAGCTTGAAGGATGGAAAAAAACGCAGTGTGAGCTTATTGATCAGATATTTTTGCTATTTATTGAATGACAAAGTATATAGTGGTTAAGCATCAATTGATGCTCAATGATTGTCTGAGTTTGGTTAGGAAAATTAGAGCTTCAAACATATTTTCAGACAGATACTGGTACATTCTTTTTTGTCATCCCTTTAACCACTTAAACCCTCTAGTTAACGGGACCTGAGTTGGCTGTGTACTTGGACCGCTTCTTTCCATCTACACCAAATCTCTTCATCAGAAATAGCTGATCTACATCTGCTATTTTTGGGTCAGTATTCCCCCCAGAATATGGATGCTGGGGTTCAAGTTGTTCATCAGAAATCGTTGTAGGAAATTGCTTATACACGCTCACTGCGAGCTTGTACATCTGCTATTTTTGAACATCTTGATCTTGAAAGTGTGAGAACTGCTGATTTAGAGGGCATTTGTGGAATCTGCCTCAGGTCTTAATGGGTTAAAAATAACTTAAATTGTACTCAAACGTAGCAGCGTTCCATGCAGCCAGGATGTACGATGCTCTGACATGGTTACCATGGCTACCTTCATAGCTAGAAACAGCATAAGAACTACAGTACGAGTGGAAAAACAATAAACGACTGACAAATATGGTTCTCTTCTCTTTGACTTTCTTCATGTATAGGATCTCCTCTCCTCTGCGTTCCCTACACCCGTGCACCTATACCACGACTCACTCCATCTTTCCAAAGAGTCACATTTAGCCAAATGCTGCCTGTCTCCCACCCACAACCCAGCAGCTCTCCCTCTCTCACTCTCCATCTCTCTCTCTCACTCACACACACACACACACACACACACACACACACACACACACACACACACACAGCCTGACTTTGGGGGCGAGCTTGCAAATTCCTGAGGGCTATCGGGTTTCGGGTTGCCTTGGCGACCAGGCACGGAGGCAGAACCATTAATCATTGAGAGGCGTTCGCTCCAGAGTGGAGGTCAGACTGACTGCTGTGGATAGGGTATCATCCCCAACACACACACACTCACACTCACACACACACACACACACACACACACACACACACACACACACACACACACACACACACACACACACACACACACACACACTCACTAGATTTGAATTAAAAAAGATTAGACTGCCTACCCTTTCTTTCTTTGAAACCCACAAACATGCAAGCTGATGGTTGCACGAACACACACACACACACACACACACACACACACACACACAAATATGCAGACGTGAACGCACAGACACAATCAGGTATGTGTTAATCTATGAACATAGAACCCTGTATACTTGCATAATATGAACTTTCTCTCTGTCTCCCCACAGCTCTCTCTCTCTGTCTTTCTTTGTCTCTTTCTCTCTCTCTCTAACGCACACACGCAAGCACGCACGCACACGCACACGCACACTCTCTCTCTCTCTCTCCAGTGTCATCTAGGCATCAGGATGGCCATGGTGGTGTCATGTGACGTGGCTGCACGGAGCCGAGTGGATTAAGAGATTGGAGCTCCGCATTTATTTTTCAGGGACTCGCTGAAACACTAGACCTGCACAGGTGTCTAGGAAAACTGAGTGAGAGAGAGAGAGAGAGAGACAGACAGACAGAGAGAGGGGGGGGGGGGGGGGGGGTCGTAGACAGAGGCAGACAGGAACCAGGAGACAGAGAACACACCTGCAGAGGCTAATGAATATTTATATTTGTTGCATATTCCATCCTCACTATAAACCCTTTTTCTTTTCTTGGCATTTCCTATCATCCAATAGTCTTCCATTCTTCCTTCCTCTCCTTCTATTAGCACAATATTCTGTTTTAGTTCTTTTTTTTGCTGGTCGTCTGGTTGGAAGCAGTAACTCACCCAACATACACACACACACACACACACACACACACACACACACACACACACACTCACCCCTCCGTCTCCCCCGTCCTGTTGGTTCTCACTCTCGTGATACGCTGCGTTTGTCTCAGAACTTTTACGACTTCATGCTGTGTGACGTCTTTACTGGGCCACTGGGCTGCGAGGGAGATAGAGGGAGGGCTGGAGAGATGGAGGAGAGGAGAGATACGGGACCATAACGTTGAGTGTTTTACACAAGAACCGCAACGATGAAAAAGGACATGTTTCACGTTTCCAACACATGCACAGTTTGTGTTAGCGGGTCCGTTTGTGGCGGCAGACGTTATGTTATACTTCAGTGATGCATCGCATGATGACAGTGTTGTAAATAATAGTTTGCTGGCCAGGAGAAAAAAAATAGCATGCTCAGTCTAGTTCTGCAGGTGTTTTCCAAGGATTAATTTCAGGGCATTTCTGCTTTTAGTGGACGGTATTGTGAAGAGACTCAAGAAAGAGAATGGTTGACCTAAGACACAGGTCATGACCCGGACAAAAAAACGGGACATTTTGCCTATGTTACTGTCACTGTGCCTGCTTCCTCCTATTAGTTCCATCAGTACCCCTCTAGTTGTCCCCCTTTGGTTTAGCTTTTGGTTCTCTAATTAATACATTTTTATGACTTCACCTGTGTTGATTAGTTCAGTCAGTTCACATGTTTCTTGGTGAATTTAACTCCCTCAGTATTCTCAGTGCTTTGCTCAGTCAGAAAATAAGTCGTTTTTTGGATTAACTACTCCTTTAAAGGGAATTTATGTATTGAGCACCCTTAGGTACACTAAACCGCGTTGGCCCTGCTTTTGTGCCAGCCTCTTCTTTCTCTATTTCCTCATATGATCTTCATACTTGGCAATAAAGTGTTTCTGATTCAGACATGGGTGTTAGTCAGCTATACACAACCCTCACATCACATTTAAGCGTGGTACTACAAGATGGCAGCCTAGAAATGGGACCGGGATTGAAGCTGGAGGTTGAATGTCTTTAATATTTGACTGGGAACGGCTGGGAATCACATTGGGGGCAGTATGAGGCCTGGGGTGGGGAGGGGGGGGGTTGGATATCACTAACATTAGAATTACAGCTTTGAAAGTGGGGTAGAAAGTTTTGGTGCCGGGGGTCCAGTATAGCTTGTGCTTTGGGGGGTGGTTTGGTGGAGTTTAAAGAGAGGATCAAGTCACCATTGTGTAGTGTGGGGGTGATGGGGGATGGCGGGGTGGAGCACGATGTGGGGTGCGGGATGATGGGAGATGGGGCTTGAGGGCGTGAGGATACTCTGTAATACAATGACTGGCATATTTACCCCCCCCCCCCCCCCCCCCAGCACATAACACACGCATGTTCACACGCACGCACACACAAACATGCACACATAAACACACACATTCCTATGGCTACAGAACCCTATCTCTAATACCGCTTGTCCGGCGAGTCCGGAGATTTACAGTGACTCGGGAGCCCTGATGCAGACAGCCACAAATCAGCGTGGCTATGAAATAGAGGTACAGCCGCCACAACACACACACACACACATACTGTACACGCGCACACAAACACACAATTTAGGTACAGTCCCGTCACACACAAAAATGGGAGCTATGGCTGTGTGTGTACAGGCGCACGCGCCTACACACACACACACACACACACACACACACACACACATGAAATATAGGCATAGCCACTGCACCACTGCTCCATTGCACTGGCTCCCAAAGGTGCCCGCTAAATTTACGGGCTCGTCCAGCCACTTCAAAAGGCCTCCATAACTTAGAGGCCAGACGATTTTATTGTTTCATGGAAGAAAAGGAGGGTGAAAAAAGAAGCGAAGGGAGGAAAAGATAGATGGACTGGGGAGAAATTAAAACCTCCTTTGTCTCAGACAATTAAAATTCCGACGGTTGCGTGCCGACCCGCATGCGCGCACGTGCGGTTGTCCGCGTTTGTGCGCGCACGCAAGATGACGTGCACTTGCACGCATGCAAGCATGACTACAAGCTTAAGCATGAGCACATAAGGAAATGGATCCATGAGAAACACACAGTCAGTAGCCTACACGTATGCACATCTACAGAATGTTAGAAAACAAACACATTTCTGTAGACTATGCATGCAAAAGCATGCATGCACAAATAAAATGTTGCATTTGCTTGTACGCAAACACACATAGTGTATACTCTTGCATGTAGCTATGGACTAAAAAACAGGCACTCTCCCTCAATTGATCACTCTCGCTTGATGTCACTGTCTTTTATCTCTCTCACCAATTTGAACTGTTTATCGCTTTGTGCACAATAAAATCCTCAATGTTAATTTAACTCTGAGGGTGTAAAAATGGAACCGCAGAGATAAATTAACGCCGAGGATTGTTCTGTGTGTGTGTGTGTGTGTGTGTGTGTGTGTGTGTGTGTGTGTGTGTGTGTGTGTGTGTGTGTGCGCGCACGCCACGCCAGTTAGCTGCTAACAGAGTAGCTGGTTAAAACTAATGATGTAGACACCTCTCTGGTCTAGGGTTACGAGGCGGTAGCAGACCTTGTTAACGTCTGATCCAATAACGCTTCACTTCTGGCAGGAGACACAACTGGCAACAAGGTGTAAAACCACCCAACTAGCAGCTGTAACACCTGGAGCCTTGCTCTCGAATAATACCAATAAGAACAATACCCATACATTTTATTTTGTACTTGTGTGTTGACCAATTTTACGTGTGTATGTGTGTGTGTTGCTATTTATATCTATCTATCTATTTATAGCCGCAAATGTTCTCTTGCACAAGAAGCATTTATGTGCTTTTATTTTATTTTTGACGATGCACACACAGTAAATTTTACATTGTATATTTTACATTGTGTCTGACTTTGTTCCAATAATGTTTTTCTCTATTCTTTACCCTACAACTCTTTTCTTTAAAGACGTTGGGAGCTTGTCAAAACGTTATTCCACGCAGTCTTTTACACCTGTAAACTTGTGATGTGACAATAAACTCTGAAGCGGGTTGCGTGCGACACATGCACATGTATGTGCAGTGTTTTACGGCTCATATAAAAACACAGCATGTGTGTGTGGTGCATGTTATCTTTGCGTGTGTCTTTGTTGTACCATGAGATTATCAGTAATCAAATACTGGTGTTTCGCTCTACAATCATTCAGGCTGTCTAACCCTGCTACACACTCACACGTGCATACTCAGTTACACACTCACACACAGACACACACATGCATACACAGTGAAGTGCTACACACACACACACACACACACACACACACACACACACACACACACACACACACACACGTGCATACACAGTGAAGCGCCAGACGAGACTCTTCATCCAGCAAACTGAGCTTCCTGGCAGGTGGCCTGCCAAATGTTATCTTACTGACCTCTGCCCAAACACACAAACGCGTGTGCGCGCACACACACACACACACACACACACACACACACACACACACACACACACACACACACACACACACACAATTGGCTCAGTGAGAGTCAGAGATCTGTGGTGTGATTAGTTAGCCTTCGACAGCAGGACAAGGATTTAGTGTGCACATGTCACCTGACAGACAGAATAAAGATGTATTACGCCAAGGAAAGGAGGGGTCGAATAAGAGCAAAGAAATGGAAAGATGGCTGTGGGATGGGAGCGTCGGAAGACCTCCGGGCGCTGAAAGGAGAAGAGGACCGCTTAGGAGAAATTAAAAGAGATGTCATTATTGTTGTGTAATGTGGTTGATATGTAATAAAAAAAAGTCCATCAACTCTTTTTCAGGATTGTGGTCTAGTCACAGCTTCGGCAATATATTGCTCGTAAACGTAACCTATTTTTACCGTTAATGGCTTTATTTTTAGATTTTGCATTTTACATCTTCTCCAAAGTCATTGGAATATTCCAGATCATTGTATGTTAGGTCTAGTAGCTAATTTTGTCTAGACTCTTCAAATCAATCTGTGCTATAAAATGCATTAAATACAATGACTTTGACAACACATTTCCATGACAACAAATAACTGCGCAATGATATCTAAAGCAAAGTAGATGTTCATACCGTACTGAAATGAATGGAATAGAGTTGTCATCAATGGTCTAAACATCCCAGACCATTGGTATGGTCCTTTCTATTCAATAGCCTATCTACAAGCAAGTAGATCTGCTGTTTTTGGAGAAAAAAAATGACAAATGTTTGCCTATAATGACATGCCCAAGATACGGATGCAGGGTTAATGGGGTTAACCACTGTCTTAAACCCTATACACAGTATACTTAATTGACCGGAGTCCCAAGGGTGCTATACTAGGCCCCCTAATGTTGTGCCTCCACACAAAATATCTTTGCCGAAAATATCCGATATACAACCTCACAGCGTGTTTGCCCCAGATAAGAGGTTAAATGCAACAGGTACGACATACCACCGATGTCTCACCGAGTCACCAACTATGGAACACCGCTTCAGGAGAGACCCCCTCAGGTGCTGCCCCCATAGATGTTCTGTCACACTTGCACTGTACTACTGCTACTACAACACTCCAGACAGATTTAAGGTGGGGGGGGGGGGGGGGGGTGGGGGGGACTACCTCCCTGGATCCTTCTGTTGAACAGGAGACTAGCACCATCTGCGCTGGGCTCTGTAGTTCTGCGCTTTGGTCAAGGCCGGACTCCCGAGTCGCAACATGCAAGTTGGTGGTCTCTGCCTTAGCAACCTCACCACATGTGTATTCGCCTGTGTGTGTGTGTGTGTGTGTGTGTGTGTGTGTGTGTGTGTGTGTGTGTGTGTGTGTGTGTGTGTGTGTGTGTGTGTGTGTGTGTGTGTGTGTGTGCGCGCACGCATATGTGTGCAGTCACATGCGTGTGGCCCACCAAGTCAGCAATCCAGATGGGGTGAGGGATCATATTCTTGATTAAAAATGGCACAGAAGGTGCTGAATTCCTCTGTGCGTTTAGTGTGTGAATGAGGCTGTGTGAGTATGCACGTGTGCACCACACACACACACACACACACACACACACACACACACACACACACACACACACACACACACACACACACACACACACACACACACACACACACACACACACGTGTGTTTTCTACCTGCTCACATACTGTGTTAGGTAAGGCTAGGCTCTCATTTCCTGAACAAGTTGATAAATTCCAGATATCCTAGCAGTCCTCCACACAAAGCCAGGCCTGCCTGAGCGGAAAGAGAGCCCAGCACCGCGGGTTTGAGGCTCTTGCTCATTCTACGCAATTAACCTTTAATTAAGCAGGCGGAGGCAGAGGTGAGGCCGCAATGAGCCACAGAGGAACAATACTCTGTCTGTTCATTTACTGGACTACCGTGGCCATACAGTCTGAACTGTCTGAGAGAGAGATACAGGAGACAGAGGTCTCATCGTAGAGATAGATGTGGATTTGAGTTTCAAGGCTAATTGTTTTTGTTTATTTAACGTTGTAGTAAAAGGATACCCTGACCCTTGAGACAAAGGTTTTGAACTCTGGGCCTCTGTGGGAACAGTAAGACAAGATGTAGACAATGTTAACACTGACACACTTTCTTAAATAATAGTTTGTTTGATCAATTTCACCTTAAATTCATATGATTTTGACATGTCCCATTTACTGCTATAAGTACCATTCATTTAGCCAAAATGTCATGGCTGCAGATTCACACATGAAAAGAGGCCAGAATTGTACTTCAATCTTTTTTTCATTTTTTTTCAACGTGGCGAATGGGCGAGTGTCAAGAAGAGCGGTCAACCGTATGTATGCACTGTATGTATGTTCTGCAAATGTTTGTGTGTCATCTGTCCACGGATAATCTCTCAGACCACTACACTGATCAGTGGCTCATTTCTCGTGCACATTAACAATAGGCCAAGGAAAGTCAATCCCTGAATATGTTTTGTGTGAATAGGTAGGTTTGGCCCCGCACACCTACGTCGCACCGCCAATCCGACCGATATGTCTGAGTCATAGTTACCGGGGCCTTGTCAGAGAACCTGTTGTACCTGTCTGTCTGTACCCATACATGGAGCTATCTGTATCTGTCTGCCTACCCAATGTACCATATCCCTTTTATGCCCATATATGGAGATCTCTGTATCTGTCAGTCCATGTCCCTTTAATGCCCATATATGGAGATCTCCCTGATGTCATCAGTATATGCTCATATATTGGCGATGCGCATATATGGGCTTAGCTGTCGGATCTATGGCTCTGGGAACAGATCTCACTGTTGCAGGGTATTGCGTCTGTGTTTGTTCATTTGTTAGCAAGATCGTTTTAGAACAACTAGGCACATTTTCATTAAACGTGGAGATGATTATAACATGGCTGCCAGATCAACTTTAGGGTCAAAAAGGTCAACGGTCAAGGTCACATTCAAGGTCAAGGTGTGTCTGCTGGGAAAATAAGAGTGGCTGGGTTTTCACCAAACATAGTGGGAATGCTCTGAAGAGATTTTTCTTTGAGATGATGTGGAGTAGAAGTAAAAGAATTGAAAATGGGAAATACTCCAGTAAAGTACAGTACTTGATTAAATGTACTTAATTACTTTACACCACTGGATGTTTCCAGTGTGGAGGACAAGTGAAGCTTGTTCATGTGTATATCATATCTTACAGGAGATCAATGACATTTCTCAAATAAAAAATCGATAATAATAATATTTTAACCAATCTGTATGGTACACATCTGCAGTAATTCAAGGTAGTTTCCATTCTTTTCCTTTGAGGATTTAGACCATGGTGTCGGTTAAGAGACACCTACTGGTGCCAAGTAATACTGCCTGAAGCTCATGAGCACTATCTCCCCTGGCCAAGCAGGGATTACATTGTGGTATAAACTTGGCCTACCGCGCGAAAGATCAGCATTCAAATCCTGGGTAGGAAATTAAACTTATGGATTGCAGCTTTGGATTTAACACCTTTTGTGTTATTTTATTGGCTCCGATGATGTTTCAAGCACCGGAGCAGACTTTTAACCTGGTGCAAAGTACAATCCCTCAGTGTTCATTTATCTAATTATAACTCCAAGAGTGTACAAATGTAACCAAATGGACCCTTACTTTTGGGTATACACTCTCAGAGTAAAATGAACACTTTTACTGTGTGTGGAGATGTTCATTTTAGGGCTTCTACCAGATATATTGGCCTGCGCTTGGATCGCTGCACTCTCTCTCTCCTCTGCACTATTTATGGCATCAGTTAGGCTCCCAGCGCTCTGGTAAAGAGCTTCAGCAGCAGGTGAAGTCTGGAGATATAGGAGAGGACCACATCGCAGACCTGACACAACACACCGACGCATAAAGCTACCAGGATGAAAAATAGCATGCGGTAAGACTCAGCAGGGTTAAGAATGACCAAGAGTGTGCTTGTTGACTGACTGTGTGCAGGTGAGCGTGCATTCCCCTTTGTGTGTGTGTGAGTGTGTGTGTGTGTGTGTGTGTGTGTGTGTGTGTGTGTGTGTGTGTGTGTGTGTGTGTGTGTGTGTGTGTGTGTGTGTGTGTGTGTGTGTGTGTGTGTGTGTGTGTGTGTGTGTGTGTGTGTGTGTGTGTGTGTGTGTGTGTGCGCGCGCGCGAGCGTGCGGTGGGGGAGGGGGGGTGGGGGGGTTCGTTGGGGAAACTGAGGCGGAGGAGTATGATTCCAGATTGATTCCAGACTTTGGGCTTCTAGTGGACTTGGGAAAAAGAATCTACCCTGTCCTGCTCTCTATGTAGCCCCGCTGTGTCACACAGCCGCTGGCTGTACGGTTGATGGACGTCACCCAAGAGACCCTCTTCTACACTGCAACCTGCAACTTATCTGGAGGGGAGAGGAAGGGAGAGGAGAGGGCAGGAGAGGAGGACATACCAGTAAACAGTGATTGGTTGGCATCACAGAACAGGCCTATACCAATTATGTAGCCTGGGATCAATGCCATTTTCGGGTTTCTGATCCGGTCGGAGCGCAAATAACTTTACGCCATCAGGTGGCCGGAACCAACGACTGGAACCACCGGCGCTGTGCATCTCCAAAATGATTCCCATAGTTTAAAACTTGTTTAGTTTGGTATAATAAAGGTTTGATATGTCAATTTTCTATTCTAATTCGCGGCGCAACTAGCGAGACTAATTGATTCGCATTATGTGAAAACAAAAACAATGTGACGTCAACCGGAACTAACCACTGGAACCATGATTATTTTCTAAACCGGATCACACGGCTAGTTTTAGAACAAATACTAGGCTTTCCTCCCCGGTGGAAAGCCTGGTGACGCAAGGTTACCAATTATGAGCTATTCTATTCTGTTGTGTGACGGTTAATGTCGCGTACAGTAACTATCCTCTCTTCCTCATTCCAACAAAGGAATCCATCCTTCAGGCCATGGCGTATTTTAAAACAGCCTTGATTGTTGCATAGTGTCTGTGTTGATTACAGGAAGGTCTAACCTTACTTAATCCATTGCTAGGCATGTCACAATAGCTCTGAGCTCTTCCCTGTTTCTCTGTGCGTGTGCGTGTGTGTGTGTGTGCGCGCGCGCGTGCATGTGCGTGTGTGTGTGTGTGTTTACAGATCACATGCGTACGTGTAGTTCCAAGTTTCAGTGTTACTTTTTGTTAATGAAGCTCACCTCAGAGTGTACAGTACCTGTATTTAGTCAGGTGAAGTCAAGCTATATATCTGCATGATGCATTTCATACATGGGGAAACTTAGTACTAGTTCATGGGAGATACAGTACTATACATGCAGAAATACATGCAAAGCACACAGAAAAACCCATCAAATTTCCATACAAATGAAACTGTATACAGCATGTTGAGGAGGCAGTACCTTTCCTTTCACTTAGAATTGTCATACAATATTTAATCTACACTGTCTGTTAAAAGGATGTTACACTTTTAATGAATCCTATGAGCCGGCTGGGAATGAACACATCCCAGATTTATTTTCACAAAAGTTACATTGCAAATTCGAATGTATCACATGACAAAAGTTGAAAACTAAAATTGTCGCTTGAGGTCCAAAATACTTTTGTTGAAGATAATATTCGACAGCCAGTGGAAAGTTGGAAACACACCAGTCTAATGAATAATAATTTAGCTGTTGTCCTACTTAATAACAATATTATTTCTCACAGCTGTGTTCATAAGTATGCAAGTAATTGGGCATGTTATACGGCAACCTCTTTATTCGCTTCAGCATTCCTAATGTCATTTTACTCAACATTAATTTGACAGTTGGACGGAAACAAATGTAATGTGTGTTACCAGCAGCAAACAGCTAATGAGGGCAGCAGTGTGGCTTACTGGTCATGTAACCTGAAGTTCTTCAACAGCCAATATGTTCCGTCCACAGTGTATGTACAGTATTCAATTGAAGTGCCCTTGAGCAGAACGCTGAAACCCTACCTGCTGCTCCTTCTAAATCACTCATGGGACTGGGTAACAGAAACAGCATCACCTACATGTCTAACATCTAAGATATCAAAAATAAGCCTTGTATTCCTGTTGATCTGACAAGCAATGTGGGACTGGCCTTACTCGGTTCCTACCAGTTTTGAGTTACATTTTTTACAGTGAGTGCATCTCATAAGTACCTGCAGTACAGATTATAGCCTGTGTCAAATGTATCCAAAGAAAGACATCAGGAATATATATCAAAACACAGAGGGCATCCGGCACTGCACAAATGAGCAGAACATCTTTCATATCCGTGTCTAAAATGGAAGCCGAGCCTGAGCTCTCGACGAGCGACTCTCTAAGCTCTGCGAATGGAGTTGCGCCGCGTTCAATAAATCGAAGCTGACTGGCCAATAAAAACTTGCCGTGTGCTGCGGTGAGGTCGTCCAGGGGTCAGGGCCCGGGCCCGCCAGCCAACCAGACAGGTTCCAACATACTGTTTTCCCCAAAACACAAACGGCTGAAATTCATACACCAACAATGTCAACTTCCCTCTCCGCTGCTGTCATTTACGGCACAGGCCTCAGAGAGAGCAAGAGTAGAGGGAGGAAAGGGAAGGGAAGGGTTGAAGAGAAACAGAGAGGGAAAACAAGAGTAGAAAGTGCAGAGAGAGAGACAGAGAGAGCGAGAGGAGGATATATCCTGTATCATTTCCTGTTGTGCCAAGCGATGTCTTTCTGACCTTGTTGGGTGATACGCCTCTACACTTCTCACTATCCTGCTCACCAGCGCTTTTATTGTGCATTTTAACAGTCTGTCTGTTGGCCCATGTGTATGTGTGTGTCTTTATGCCTGTCTCTTGCCAAATTTGTTCAGTGCTGCTGGCTCTGCCTGTCTGTTGTCCCTCTCTATCACTCTCACCATCTCTGCATCGTGCACAATTTCTCTCTCTCTCTCTCTCGTCCTCTCTCTATCTCTCGTCCTCTCCCTCTCCCTCTCTCTCTCTCTCTCTCTCTCTCTCTCCTTTTGCCATCCAGGCCTGCGGCTGGTAGCTGGCAGTGAGAGAGGGCGTATAGGAGACGGGCAGGGTGAGCTCTCCCTCCCTCTCGTCCCTTCTCCTCTCTCCTCTCCAGGCGTCCCGCCAGCCCTTCTTGCCTACTCCCTCTACACCCATGTTTGACCGCACGCCCAAGAGGGAACGTTTGCTGTTGTTGTTGGATGGCGATTTCAAAAAGCCGCTTTTCCCCTTCGCCCCGTCTGTCTGCGCCGCACGTCTGACGAGAAAAAAAAGAAGAAATTAAAAAAACCTCAGAGCCCCCCGTTTTTTTTTTTCCAACCAGAAGTGCTAGTTCTGGCAATGCGAGACCCACCGCCACCCCCACCCTCAGCCTACCCCTCGCTGAAAACACCAAATATTTCATTTCTGGGGAGGAGGGAGGAGGCGTGAGGAAGACGGTGAAAAAAAGGGAATGAAATAGATTTATGAAAATAAACTAGACGGGGGTCTTTGGAGCGCGGGCGCACATGCCAACAGAGGAAGGTGAGAGGCAGGTAAATGTACGCGTTCATCCTATTAGCATCGACTCTCAGGCTCCGCATGTCCATTCCCCCGCTCTCATAAAAGCCTTCCTCTGACCAAAGTGTAGCTTCTTCAGGGAGTTCGGGGGGAATTTTATTCCATTACCTAAAAAGATCACATAAGAAAAAGGGTTTCAGAATCTGCTGAGATGCGCAGCATAACCTTTCAGACTTGTCCATCTCCTGTAATTTGAAAACAGACAGGGGTCTTGCGTGTGAGAAGCGCGCGTGTGTGTGTGTGTGTGTGTGTGTGTGTGTGTGTGTGTGTGTGTGTGTGTGTGTGTGTGTGTGTGTGTGTGTGTGTGTGTGTGTGTGTGTGTGTGTTTTAAAGTGGCATTGTGGCTAGAAGCGCATTTTTGCTGAGCCCTATAATTCTATAATATTATTGTTCTCTGTGGCCATATTTTGTCAAGAGGAACGTTATTTGATGCGTGCAGTGAACCTGTGTACGTATAATCACATGAATGTTTATTTAGATAATCTCTATAATAGCATGTGACTCATTTGTAGGAAAATGGTAACATGTTCCTACAAATACACAACATGCTCACAATGCTATAATTTAAGTAATTGTTCATATTATATCATACTGTATTATAGATAAGATATTGAACATCATTTAAAAAACGAATCATTTCTAATTGTGCCAAATGATTGGGTGTTAAACCAACACTGAAAGTTATGGAGTTAAAACTCCAGATTTTACAGTGTAGTCTCATATGTAGGCCTACTGTCCTATGCTGTACTTCATTCATCACTCACTTTGTGTGCCTCACGCTGCGTATATTTTCAAATAGGGTGAATGGTAAATATAATATATATATACATAGTATATATTTTTTCCATTTATGCATGTACAGTATGTTGTATAGCAGGTATGAATACTGTTCCAACCTACTGTACTAAATATATTAATAGAATTCCCCAAAAGTTTCAAATATATTGAATGAATGAACCTAAAACTGACTTTGATTCAGTTTCAATTGTCAATTATTTTATTTTTTACACCACTTTTGCAAACATCCAAATCCAAAGAAAATAATTATATTGACAGAGAAACATTGGTCTTAGTTTAAATACTATTTGTTTGCCAAATCAAATAGAAATGTACTTTTTTAATCTCATCAAATGTATAAATGACAATTTTTTCATCTCCACCCCTTGACCTCTTTAAATAACACCACTAGCACAAACCTTCAGTAAACCTAATTAAATATCATACACCTCTCTCGAGCTAGAGCTGGTTGACACCTTTATTCATGGTGCAGTCAAAATCACGTCATCATTATCAATGTGTATTACTCGTGTTCTTGTGTGAATGTGATCATGTTACAAACAATAGTTATATACAGTATTTTGGGCAAAAGAAAAAATCACACACAAAAGTGCCCTGGGTATTTAAGGACCCTTACAATGGCAATATTCAAATTGAAGTATTTTAAGTAACACAGTCAAGATGCAAATAAACGTTTTGGGTTAGAGACTTCACACTTTTGAGACCCATATACGTACCAATGCTTTACCATACGCTATCTGTATATGTAAATACCTTTATTTGATCTATTTAAAAGGATCCCTGGCTAATAAGCCAAATATGCCTTAATTATAATTGCCCTCTATAATATAAATAACATTTTAAAACACCTTAAATATTTTATTTATTTTAGAAACAGTTAAACTTTTACTCAAGAGGGACAATGCCTGTCGCAAGTTGATGATGTAATTTGTCCATGTGTGGTCTAGCCCAATGGAATTTATGGAATGCATGTGAAAATAAAAAAACAACTTAATACTTCCTAAGGTTAAAATGAGCATCAAATCAATATTTTAAATATGTTTTTTTTGCACATGCATTCCATAAATTCCATAGGGCTGGACCACACATGGACAAATGACATCATCAACTTGCGACGGGCATTGTCCCTATTGAGTGAAAGATGAACTATTTCTAAAGTATTTAATTTGTTTCAAATTTAACATTTTAGATATAGTGGACATATTTTGGCTTTTTATAGCCAGGGATCTTTTTAAGCTGTTTTCTATCTCTTTCCCTTTTCACTCAATATCTGTCCTCTTTCTTCTCACGGAATAGCCTACTACAAAACGATGAAACGCGCACGAAAAAAGGAATTTCACCCATTGCTTTACACCTGTGTGATGTGAACTGATTCTGATTTTAAGCTTGTATATCTGCCATTTTCGCCGAATGTTTGCCCCGAGAATAGGGATGCTATAGGGTTCATATGGTTAAACCCCAGCATGGGCTCTATACTGGATCTGCTCCTTCTTTCCCTCTACACTAAATATCTTTGCTGAAAACAGCGCATCTATAAGCTCACTATACGTTCCCCACATAATAAGGACTCCAGGGTTCATGTGGTTAAATCCAATCAGTTTGTAGTCATTTGATTTATCTCAGAGTTACGACGGCGTGCCAGCTGTGAAACAAAAGAGTGTTGAGCAAGCGCGTACGCTCTCTCTCTCATGCGCTCACATGCACAGTATAGAGTTTTAAAGCTCTGTCTAAATTGGGCTTAAGGAGTATCTGTTCTCTTTACAAGACTGCATAGGCCCGAGCATGGAAACAGGGACGCAGGCGCACACACACGGACACACACACACACACACACATACGGACGGACACACACACACACACACACACACACACACACACACACACACACACACACACACACACACACACACACACACACACACATAACTATACTTGTGAGGACATCACATTTTTAGGACGCCATTGAAAATATTTCCAAAATATCGCAGGTATACAGATCATGTCGATCTGCTATTTTTTTTTGGCCTGTGATATCGCTGCACATCTAAGTTTTAAATAGGGAAAACTCTAACCCCAACCCCTAAACCTAACCTCTAAATGCCTAATCATAACCCTAACCGCAACCGCAACCTGAATCTTATTCTAATTGTAAACCTATCTCTAAAAATCCTTTTGAACCACAAAACAAAAACGAAAGAAATCTACTGTACTACTATACTATAGTTGTGAGGGACATTTGGTCCTCGCAAGTATAGTAATATAATACAGGTGTGTACACACACACACACACACACACACACACACACACACACACACACACACACACACACACACACACACACACACACACAGAGAGAGAGAGAGAGAGAGCGAGAGAGAGAGCGCGAGACTGTAATGAGAGTGTACTCTCTCTGTGCTGCGCTCTCTTTTCCGCCCCATCAGGGAATATAAAGTTTAACAGGCTTTTTGCTATCAGTGACCCTGAGAAGGAAAGGCATTCGCCGCCGAAACGGCCGTGTAATTACCACAAGACTCTACACTGCAAAATCCTCAGTGTCCATTTAACCTTGAGAGTTGAGAAAAATGGACCCATGTGTTTATATACATGCCTAAGCACTACATACTGTAGAGTACATACAATTAAATTGTACTTGTACTTTTGTGCACTCGCACGCGCGCGCGCGCACACACACACACACACACACACACACACACACACACACACACACACACACACACACACACACACACACACACACACACACACACACACACACACAATGACACCTATAGAGGTTAAGTTCCAACTACAGTTGGAGTGCAACTTGCCTGGTGTATATATGCGTGCGTTTGTGTTGAATAAGGCATTGTTACGGGTGGAAGGTTCTGTGGGTGGGTGTAGAGGTGTGGTGTTGGTGGTGGTGGTGGAGGCGGGGGGGGGGGGGGTCCAGGCTAATTTATGTCAGCACTATAGCGAGCTGCTAGATTTATTGACGGTAAGGTAATACGGCGAGATCTGCTTCTTCAAAAAGAGCCCTGCAGCCGCCCCCCCCCCTGCTCCCCCCCAGCCGGTGCCGTCCAAAAAAGCCCAGTAGACCAACCTCCTCCCTCCCACCCTGTATTATACAAGCTGTCTGTCTCTCACACACACCAAGCCCCACTGTAACTGTAGAGGTCGGTCTGCAGCAGTGGTCCCTCAACAAACCATTAGAGCAACCGGGGGTCCGGGCTTCCCGGGGGGGGGGGGGGGGGGGGGGGGGGGGGGGGGGGGGGGGGGTGTAGGTAGTCGGACATTTTTGACACGTTGCACAAAATCATTGCTAAATCCCCACACAACATTTTATAGCAAACATAGCCGATCTACAAGCTCAGGTTGTGAGCTTGTAGATCGGCTGTTTTTTTATATTCGTCACGCGAGCACAGGGGCTTAAGTGGTTAAAATGTCTGAAAACACCAAGTGTGTGCGTTTATGTGTATGTGCACGTGTAGGGGGTCTCAGCTTTGTTAACATGGATCACCACTTGCAAGGCATGGCATAATTATCAGGTGGTCCAAGGGGAAAGAAATGTAAACTTGTATTGATAACGGGGCTTGATCCATTGCGTGCAGTGTTGTGCACTCAAGATAGTGGATCTACAAGCTCACAACGCATAGCATAGACTAGAGCTTGTAGTAGATTCACTACCTGACGCAGGCCAGGTATAACTTTGTCTATGAATCTTATTAAACACAATTCAATAAGCTAGAAATGACTGATTGATACGTCTTCTTAACTAAATATATATTGTGGGGAGGTGTGGTGGGATGGTCCTTGACAAAATATGCATTGTAGCTCCAGACTGGAGCTCATAAAAGGTTGAGAACCACTGCATTAAAGTAGCTGGCCTGAGAGAGACTCGTACACGTTCTCTCTCTCACACACACATGCACACATAAAAGTACAATGACACACACAAGCGTATGCACATATAATATGTGTATGCACATTGCCCAAATACACAAAAAATATCCCACACACTCACACAGAGACACATTTGACGTAAGTTTGTATTCATGGTAAAATCCAGAATGTTCATTTAACTGTGAAAGATTCGAGAACATTTTTATTATGCACTAGCACTAAACACGCAAACTTGTCAAGGGAATACACAGTACAGACACTGACATTATGTACACGAATAAACACACACACACAAACGTACACACACGCGCGCGCCTGCGCATGCACTCAATACACGCACCATCCCCACTTTGAGCCAGCCCCAATAAAACAACAGAACTCTTCAAATTTGCACGCCAGAGGAGGCTTCATGCAAAAACTCATGGATTTACAGGCAGACACGGGGCAATCATTTGCACACAGGGGGTAAGGACACGGAGGGCTGTAAATTAATTAAATATCCAATGTGTGGACAATGTCTGCTTAATAAATGCAGATACATGACATTCATTTTGCATAGCTATAGCATGAAAACTATAAGTGAAAAAAAAGTAACTTTCGGTTTGCTTCCTCGTTGTCTGTACATCTGTGTGTAGGGTTGTGCGTTGCCTTGTATGTATGTGCGTGTGCGTGTGTGTGCGTGCATGTGTCCGGCCTGCTTCAGAATGCAATGTATTTTTATATGCAGGCCTGGATTGTATCTCAGCTGTTTCACTTTTGACAGAGCAAAGGTCTTATAAAAGCCATCTTAAGGTTATTATGTGAATCCTGCCTGCTACCCAGTGTGAGCATGTGTGCATGCTTGTATGTGTGTGTGTGTGTGTGTGTGTGTGTGTGTGTGTGTGTGTGTGTGTGTGTGTGTGTGTGTGTGTGTGTGTGTGTGTGTGTGTGTGTGTGTGTGTGTGTGTGTGTGTGTGCGCGCGCGCGCGCGCGCACGTACGTGTGTGTGTGTGTGTGTGCGTGCATGCATGTGTGTATGTGCGTACATGCATGCATGATGCGTGCATGTGTCCGTGTGTTGTCATTAGGCAGGGCTACAGTGGAATTTATTTACTCTCGCTAATTTCACTGCTCGGTTTTTGCAAGCCTGAGAGGAGGAACGAACATCCTGGGTTTATTGGCCATTAGAGAGCTCTAGAAGCTTGCTGTGCGTGCTTGTGCGTGCTGGTGTGTGTGTGTGTGTGTGTGTGTGTGTGTGTGTGTGTGTGTGTGTGTGTGTGTGTGTGTGTGTGTGTGTGTGTGTGTGTGTGTGTGTGTGTGTCAGGCAAGCCAGTTTGTTTGGCTAAGTGGGGCAATTTTGGTCTTTAAGTATCTCATGTCACTTCCCCTCAAAAAGGGGGTGAATTGATACAAGCACTCCATGCATACCTACGCGCACGCACACACACACACACACACACACACACACACACACACACACACACACACACACACACACACACACACACACACACACACACACACACACACACACACACACACACACACACACACACACACACACACACACATACCATAATTCAAAACCCCTTACACACCAGCCTCCAATCTCACAAACACTACTTTTACAACACACAAACTTCAAATGCAGTGACAAGTTTTACTCAGAACACTGACTCTGATACAGTTTTGGGATACAGCATAACATGGCAGTATACACAAGTACACCTAAATCAAATTATAAATATAGAAATCTGATGATAGTAGGTTGAAATTTGTATATATTAGTCTGTTAAATCCTCTTCCTATATTGTTGGTATTACTTGGAGCTGTTATGGCTCAATCCTCCTTATAGATCTTACAAAAACTGTAGTAGACATCAGATCCTTTGCTTCAGTAAACGTTCTCTACTTGACTGCAGTGTGGCAGGTACAGCCACACTGCCACAGTGCCCACCAACAACAATACATAAGTGTCACCAGGCAAGGCGCTGACCCCAAAGCTGACATCCCAATATGGTGCACTCCTTAATGCTCTGACCTCTCTGATGAAACTCATATGTATGGGATCCTACGGCTGTGTAGGAGGTTCATGAAAATAACTTTCATTTAAGTTGCCTCTTTGTTACTGGGCTATAATAATTGCAAATCTCCTCAATACACAGTATATGAAAGTAAAGCTCATCTGAAATGCAACTTTAATATCAAAAGTCAAACTTTAAAGACGTTCTTCATTTGTCACTACATTAAACCACAATGTTTATGTTAAATACACATACACATTTTCTGCCAAGGTTAATACTATAATCCAGTCAAAAGAATAAGCAACGTGCCACAGAGAAGTTTTGTGTAAGAATAATGAACATCCAATTGTCAATGGCACAAAAAACAACTGAAATGGACAAAGCACATAATCTGTTTAATAAAGTTGAAGTTGCGTGTCTCTGTCTGTCATGCCTATATCCCAGGTTGGATTGGGCTGAAACATTCCATAGCGGTGCGTGATGATCTGGGAAAGGTCATGAGCAACTTTCTGAAATGTTTTATACTACAGTATACCATTTTCTACTTTTTAAAACTTAAAGAAAAAAAATATATATAGATAATAGATAAAAATTTCAGCCGCTGGGCACCCTTGCTAGTAATACTTGTGGAATTATTACGCAGTGAAGCCAAAGTTTATTTGTAGATACATTTTTCATCTGTCCTGCTCCCTTTCTCCCTCCGTCTCTCCCCCTCTTTCTGTTTCACTCTCCTTAGGGCATTGGTTCTCAAAGTGGGGTCCGGGGACCCCCAGGGGTCCTTAGGGGGGGTTCCAGGTGGTCCCCAGCAAAATGTGTTAATATAGCGTCACAATAATTCTAATGGCTTTAACCTTTTATACATTGGCTATTCAATAGCAGATATACAAGCTCATAGCGTGGCACTTATGAGCTTGTAGATCTGCAAAAAAAAAAAAAAATCTTGAACATTTTTGCAAATCTTTGAATATAATATTTTTAAAGCAAACATTTGTAAATCAAATCTTTTCGTCTGGGGGTCCCTGGAACAATGTTTTTGAGATAGGCGTCCGCCAAATACATATCAATTTGAGGGTCCTTGACATGAAAAGGTTTGAGAACCACTGCCTTAGAGACCCCCCCCCCCCCCCCCCCCCCCCCCCCCCCCCCCACACACACACACACACACACACACACACGCACACACACACACACAATCTGCTCCTTCCCTTTCCTCCCTTCCCCTCTCTCTGACAACGTCGTCTCCCCTGCTCGGTCCTGCTGGCCAGAGAGGTGAACAGCTGTGCAGTTGACTGTCTGTCGGTGGTGAGTTATGTCTGGCTGGCTTTCTCTTGGCTTTTATTGATAATATTATCCTGGCTGATGTAAATATGACTCTGACTGCAGCAAACCAGTCTCAGCCCCCGCAGCCAGGGACCAAGACCTGTCCTCTGTGTGCGTGCGTGCGTGTGTGCGTGTGTGCGTTCCAGTGGTGGAAAAAGTACTATTTTTTTTTACTTACGTAAAAGTATCAATACTGCAATATAGAAATACTCCGTTACAAGTAAAAGTCCGGAATTCAAAATGTACTTGAGTTAAAGTACAAAAGTATTGGCATCAAAATGAACTTAAAGTTCCAAATGTAAAAGTACACATTATGCAGAATGTCCCATTTCCCAGTAGATCGGCTATTTTCAAATGGCCGAAATGTATATAGGGCTGAAGTGGTTAATTTACGTTTTGTAATAATAATCAAAGTAACTAGTAACTAAATATTTCAAATAGTTGTAGTGGAGCACAAGTATAAAGTATTGAAAATTGGAAATACTCAAGTTAAGTACAAATACCTCAAAATTGTACTTAAGTACAGTACTTGAGTAAATGTACTTAGTTACTTTCCACCCCTGGCACTGCGTTCTTGCGAGCGTGCGTGCATGCATTTCATGACCGGCGGACACACCTCCCAGAGGTAGAAAACAATGGCAGGCTACATGCGGTTTGCAGGAAGCAGCTCCGGCATAACGAATAGCCTCGACTCTCGACTGGACCCAAAAGAAGATCTCGTCCTCGTATATCTCGATAATGTTTGTTTTATCTTTTACCGTCGGGTTGTGACTTCTCTCAGTGCTGTAAATATGTGGTCTCTCTGGATGGTGTCTCATAGGGTGGTTCATATAGCAACACGGCTGGGTTTCACCTCCCCTTCAAAAGGTCAAAGCTCAATGTCTTCTCGTTTTCTCTTGCCGTTTCCTTTTCATTTTTGTAGCAGGTGATGGTACAATAGGTCAGCAGTGGCCAATGTTTTTTTATTTTATTTTTATCACCATCATCACGACCGGTTCACTGTCACCCTGTACATCTACGTCTACGTCAATGTCACTGTACAGTTTAGCAGAATATTGACAGGAAACAAAAGCACTCTTGTGGGGGCGTACCAGTGAACAGGGAGTGTGTTGTCAACCACATACGCTAATTGATTGATTGATTGATTGATTGATTGATTGATTGATTGATTGATTGATTGATTGATCGAACAAACACTTTATCGCACAGAAAAGTAAACAGGTAAGTCAGACATTTAGGCTAAAAGGATAACACAAAAAAGTCCTGGGGACTTATTTCCATCACAATGTCCCAGGTTCGATTCCGGGCTGGAGACCTACTATGTTGCATAACCTTTTACAACTATCTGCCATCAGTTTCCTGTCTACTTACTATTTGTACCACAAATGAGACAGAGAAGGAGAGGTACAGTCATACAGACGCACGCGCACACACGTGCACGCACACACGCACGCATGTGCACTCACACACACACACACACACACACACACACACACGCACACGCGCGCACACACACACACACACACACACACGTGCACGTGTGTGAGCAGTGATCCCAAAGGTGTAAATTCTACATTAATGCCCCCCCGTCTGTTGACCTGACTGAACTCTGCTGCCATTGCTACTGTACATATTCACACACACGCTGAACCAGACACTACCTCCTAATGCACACGCACACACACACACACACACACACACACACACACACACACACACACACACACACACACACACACACACACACAGTACCTCCAAAGATTCTCATGAAGAGCCTTGCAGCTGCTGTCCACCCACACACTCCATCCAATGCCATTTTATTCCCCTCACAACCACACACATACACACACACACAGAGGCTGGAATGCAGTCGAAACATTCTGCCATTCCTCTAACACAGACAGGCAGGAAGCAAATGTGCCATTTATTAAGGGGCTGTTTCCAATTTCTGTTGATGATTAATATCTGCTATCTGCCCCCATACTGCTCCTGAAGAGAGCGAGACAAAAGGGCCCTTATGAAATTACAGTGTCATTAGAGTGACTGTTCTGATTAAGCCACTGCGACTGCATTAGCCATCTGCCTGCCAGGTCAGCGACACCAAAAGGACTGCTAACCGTTTATTCCTGTGTGAGAATTCCAAAATACGATACACATTATGGAAAATACTATCCGTGGCATGATAATAATATCAGTAACATAATACCATACGTACGTGACAAATAATATCATAATAATACAATATCACAAAATGCCCATTGATTCACACTGAAGATGAAGGAATTGTAGGAGTATTGTGCTAACTAAAGGGGATGAGGTATTGATTACCTTCGGTGAGTTTTCTTTATGTGCCTGTAATTAAAGTAGGATGAATATTTTTCAAATGGCAAATGTCTCCTTTTGGAATAGAAACACACTGACAATGGATAGCTCAGGTATAGTATTAAACGCCTCACAGAAATAGTGAATGTGAGTCTAGGTTTATGAAAGATATTGTATTAATAATTATCTCTGCATCTTGATTTATTTTTTTCAGTTGTAGTTGACATTTGAAAATGTCCCACATGTGCAGAACATGTTTCTCAGATATGCATGCCACCACATTGGCATGCATATTTTAACATCAAAACATTGTTGTGTGGTGATATCGAGTACTTTTTTTCAGCCTCTAAAAAGTTGGTTTTAGGGAAGTCAAAGATTCTGCTCAGAGACCACAAGTCAAAAATACCCCTAAATATGAAACATAAACCCAGCGAAATAAGAACAATGCAAACCCAATTAAACAGCACTGTATTGCCAAAT